>NW_022111370.1:3930894-3932220 GCF_000313985.2 Echinops telfairi | reverse complement strand
AGAACCAACTCGATGGCAATGAGTTTGGAGTTGTTAATATGATTTTGGCTAATAAAAACAACATATAATCTATTTGCTGTCTCTTTTTAAAGCACTGGCAAAGGATTTCATGGCTCAAAATTATTAATGCCTCTTCTTAATAAACCCCTTGCCATCAGCATCATCCTTTGATGCATCCTGAACTCTTTATCTCTGATCAATAGATTTTGTTCCTTTCACTGGTACATTGATTGAAGGTCCATGTCACTCATATTTCATTTTCCAACATGATAAGTGTTTAATCATGTTTAGGATGCCAGATACAGTGTTTGGAGAATGATAGTATCATGAGAATAGCCCATGCTTTCAAACTACAAGTCATATTCTAGTATATGAATGATTGTCAATGACCACTACCACAGAAAGTATTTGTACAACTGCTTCTCTGGCTCATAAAGAAGGCAACCAGGGGAATCTTAAGTTATTCAGGAATTGAATGACATCCATTCAGGGATCCTGGTGGCACAGTAGTTAAAGTGCTCAGCTTCCAACCAGAAGATCTGTGGCTTGGGTCTACCAGCTTCGCCACATCAGAAAGATGCGGCTGGAGGCTTCAGTAAAGATTGTTACAGTCTTGGAATTTCTGTGGGGCAGTGGTACACTGTCCTTTAGTTCCACTATGAGTTTGAATTTCCTCAAAGACAGTGGATTTGGTTTGGTTTATTACTAATAAAGAAGGATCGAATTTGAATCATATCATCAAAACACATCTGACATGCAAACAGGTATTTTTCTCCTAAATTTTATGTGATTTGTGGGACATGCAGAAGCCCCTTCTGCTTCCTCTATGTATGTAATTACTCAAGGACCATAGTCTCTTAAATTCCAGCATTAATGACCGAATCCTTTGACTTGTTCTGTTCTTTTAAAGTCAATAGCTCTGGGAAGAGGTGCTAATTAAAATTAATTCACACCAAGATATTAGCAGCAGGGCATAGTGGGGGAAAAGATCTAGACTCCAAGTTAAAAGACTCACTGTCTTGTCTTGTGGCTTTGAACAAATCACTTAACCTCTCTCAGCTTTCTTCATCTGGAAAACAGAAGTGAAAAAACGGACCTACAAATACATATGCTAAGTATTAAATAAGGTAATGGGCTTGGGGGAAATCTCTTACAAGGCTAGCATGACTATTTTCCCAGAACCTGTGACATCGTTCACATTAAATCATATGACATGAGACCATTGGATGCCCAGGATGGAGATGCTGAAAACAGATTTCCCAAAAATGAAGGTGATAGCCTCGCCACTTGTCAGTCAGTTTGTCGGTCTGTGGTGGCTTGTGTGCT
>NW_022111370.1:3929765-3930556 GCF_000313985.2 Echinops telfairi | reverse complement strand
CAGTTCAAAGCCACCAGCCACCTTTGGGAGAAAGACTAGGTTTTCTACTTCTGTCAAGCGTTCCAGTGTCTCAAGTCCACAGGGACAGCGCTACTTTATCCGATAGGGTTGCTATGAGTCAGACTCCATTCTTTGGCAGTGAGTTCAGTCTCGGTTTCTGTGTGCTTGTTTTGCAATGTTTTGACCAGGATGTATTGCTTTAATAATAACTTTATAGGATTTGTGGAGAGAAAATTCAAGGCTCATTGAACAACACTGGAAATACAAAAGCTTTTCTGCAGTGACTAGTGCCTTCAAGGTTTAACACATTACATCCCCTAATAATTACCCAAGCCCTTTCCAGACAGCTGGCTTTCTCTCCTTAGAGTTGAAAAAAAAAACAACAATAAATAGAGACATTCTGCAACTCCTAATCTGACTGTTTAAACCAAATGAAGTTTTATTACTATACCAACTCCCAGAATTGCTGCTGAAAGTGATCTACTACATGGATTAAGATGACAAGATGATGTGTAATACTAACCAACCAACATGGAGAAATGAAAATCTGTACTTTGAGAAGATGATACATGACTGTCTTGATGGCAGTCAGGGGCCATCTCCATCCTTAATCTTTCGGACATCACCGAGTCGAAGCTGATACGTAGTGATCCCATAGGATAGGGTAGAACTGCCACTTGGGTTTCTGAGACTGGAACTCTTTCTTGGGAGTAAAAACTCTAGTCCTGCTCAGAATACCTGGTGGTTTTGAACTGCTGGCCTTGCAGTGATCAGCCCAACGCATAACCACT
>NW_022111370.1:3925826-3928059 GCF_000313985.2 Echinops telfairi | reverse complement strand
GTTGTGATAAAGAATTGATTAACCATGTTATCATTATTGTTGCTGATAATTTAGTAAACCCTTGTAGAAAACAGTTAAAGAAATGCCAAGAGCAGTCCACATTAGACAGAATTTTTTTAGAGGAAGCCAGCCAGGTCCTAGTGAAAAAAGGCAAAGAATGGAAAAAACTTCTGAAAAGTGGCTATCAGTTGATTTTATGAAGGGGATTCCCTTCCAAATCATGACTCTCTCTCCATCCCTCCTCTCCACATCCGTGTCCACAGATCCAGATCCTCATCAATCTCAAGGTATGGGCCATACTGCAGGTGTTTAAAACTTTTTAAATGTTGTGTCTCTTATTAAAATTATATTATTTAACTCTGAACTTATTTACTTTGAAATTTTTGTGTAATGTTTTGCATAAAAAGTCAAGGTTAGGTTAAAACTTGCCAATCGAGAATGGGTTAATCCATTTTCAGTTATTTCTTATGGGAAAAATTGACTTGGAACTCGACTACATCGCATCTCTGGATGCTCCTTGTAGAATGGATTAGTGTTGAGTTCTGGGGTTCTACTTTTTAGGTAATATTACTATCCTCACTATATTACTAAAGGACTTTGGGTTTGCTGTGGGTTAAATATTGGACTGAATCAAAGTCAGTAATTTGAACCTATCCGCCCAGGTGATATAGTTCTACATGTTGCACTGATAAGCACAAGATCAGCAGTTTGAAACCATCAGTCACAATGAGAGAGAAAGATGAGGCTTTCTACTTCTGTAAAAATGTACCGTCTCAGAAAGCCACAGAGGCAATTCTACTTTGTCCTCCTCCAGGGTTACTATGAGTCTGCATCAATTTGATGGAAGTGAGTTTTCTTTGAGAAGCTCATTGGGAGAAAAATGAGGCATTCTGTGTGCATATAGATGGATATCCTTGGGAATCCTAGGAAGCAAATGTATTCTGTCCACGCAGTATTTCTCAACCTTCCTCGTTGTGGTGACCCCCCCAACCATAAAATTATTTTCATTGCTATTTCATAACTGTAATTTTGTTACTGTTATGACCCCTGTGAAAGAGTCATTCGATCCCCAAAGGGGTTGCGACCCACAGGTGGAGAACCGCTGTCCTAGAGGATCACAATGAGTCAGATTCAACAGAACGGCAGCAGGTTTGGCTTTTGGTTGTTGTTACTAATGAGTTGCTGAATGCATCCTTTTTGCATGTGGACAGTAGTGTGGAGAAAAAGTGCAAACTTTGATGTTCTGACTACACGACACAGAGCCAGGGGATGCTTTTAACCTTTGCCTACCTGATCGTGTAGTAGTACTCATAGGGCTGGTCAATGCAAGGCCAGAAGTTTGAAACTACCAATCCCTCTTCCTGTAATGAGTTAGTCTCAGAAACTCACATGTGCAGTTTTACTCTGTCCTATAGGGTTGCTATGCGTTAAAATCAACTCGATGGTATTGAGGTTGTTATTATTATATAGTTTTAACCAAACGGATCAAAAGTTCAGTACAAATGTTGGTGCTCTATTTAATTTTGACTGGAAAGTTCATCCTGAGCAATCCTATGTCTCTGTCTTCTTGTACTAGAGTTTTGGGGCAGGACAAATAGTTCATGCATTTGGCTGCTAACATATGGATCGCATCCACTCAAAGGGGCCTCTAACAAAGCCCTGGTGATCTATTTCCTAACAGCCACCACTGACAGCCACGCGGAACATAGCTCTCCTCTGACTCAGACATGATCGCCATGCAGGTCAACTCAACTGCGACTGCTTAAGTGCATATATTACCTTTAAAAAACCATTAAGAACTATTCATGAGGGGGATTTCCCATTAGAATTAAAGTTGTAGTATTTCCCACAATTCCAAAATTTTTATCGTTTGAATATATTCATTCATCTATTTACTCATTCCCCAATACCTCCTATGCTTGGGATACCAGGGATACAGACAGAAATGGAATGGTTTTCACTTGAACCTTTCTTAAATCAATGAAATGCAGCCTGCCTTGACTATTTTAGCTACTTCTCAAGTCTCTGGAGACTTCTATTTTGTCTCATAACCCTTCACTCTCATATGTTTTTCATCTTATAATCTTCCTACCCCCAAGTATGAATTCCCAGCAAGTGATATGCAAGGACTAGGAAAGACGACATTTGCACATGGCCAAACATTTTGTCACCTCTTTCAAAGACAATATCCCCATTTCTCCTTCATCTCACTTTTGCTTTTACAACCATAAAC
>NW_022111370.1:3920996-3923473 GCF_000313985.2 Echinops telfairi | reverse complement strand
ACAGTCCTTGTGGGTCAGAACTGACTCAAGGGGTCAGAAACACTTCCACCTCCACCACCTCCACCTCCACCTCCACCTCCACCTCCACCTCCACCACCTCCACCTCCACCACCTCCACCACCACCTCCACCACAACCAACTATTTCCTACTTATATGACAGCCTCTCTAAAACTGCACTTTTCTACAAAATAGAGTTAAGTCAAATGCCTAACTCAGGAGGCTGGTGTAATGATTACATTAACTAATATATTGGACGTCTTTAGTCCGGAGCTTTGTGCATGTTGAACACACCATAGATCATCAATATTTTCAGTATTGTTATTATTTTTATTGTAATTTATCAAAATGATGACAAGGAATGAGAGCAATAAGAAAGGAATAGTCTCAATATCTTCCAATTATTCTGTTTTGATTTACTCTTCAGCCATTTACCTCCCTTTGATACTTTCTTCTATTGCCACGTGAGAATTCCCACAGAGAATTTTCTTTACAGAGGATGTAGGGGGCACTTGTGGTATAATGATAACTAAAGACTTCCAATGTGCAGTTTTAGAGAGGCTAGATAAATAGGAAGCTAATTTTAGATTACCCCCCCCCCACCTTCATTTACTATCTCTGTGACCCTGCATGCATCTTCTTAGATCCTCAGGTTCCCCATCTCTAAAGGAGGAAATGCACACCCATTTTCTAAGGCTAAAATGAGCATTCATTAGACAAAAATCACGTAAGTATTTAAAAAATGAAATGCAAAGAATCCAAATAAATACAGGGCATGAACACTCATTTCACTAAAGTGGAAAACCAAAGGAGAGTTAAGGATGACAAAATGTTTAGCTTCAACAGTAACCTGGAAAATGCAATTAAAAATATGAGATACCATTTAATCCTCATCAGATTGGCCAAAAGTATTTTCTAATGTCTGACAAAGTTTGATCCTGGTGAAAATGTGGAATAAAAGGAGATCTCATTCATTGGTTGTGAGAAAACAAATCAGTACAACTATTTGGGGAAATAATTTCTAATTAATTGGTAAGTATAAAGATTTATATACTCTGGGACCTACTCTAGGGGTTTTTCAATATCACATTCTATCAGCAATTCTATGCAGGTGGCTTTTAATTCCAGGTCAAATAGTTGTGTGGTGCAATCCTTGCAGATCATACTCCAGCGTACAAGTTGAAAGTCGGTGTTTAAGTCAGTATCAGCTTTTAACCAAACATATGTGCAAACTGTCAATTCACTGGGCAACTGGATTGGATGCCATTGTCAGAAAACCAGAATGTGATGTCAGGGGTCATCTCTGTGTGATATCTTGTCTCATGTATACATGACACTCGGGATTTAGACTCTGCTGTAACTTCACTAGTGCTGCAACTTCCCAGTGGAGTTCTCCACCTGAAGGTTAGCCACACATCCCCAGTCTCTAAGTACATATTCTTAGATTTTTGACTCCAAATTACAGTCTTTTCTTTTTCCTTCTCCCTTTGGAAAATTCCCTTCCAATTGGTGAAATGTGATGAATACAGATGGACTCATGATTAATATGTCATCATAGTTTTGTACAAAAAAGATACTTCCAAACAAGCTCTATGAATCAAGCTCTGTGTCAACAGATTCCCTGGATCAGCAGTGGGTCCACTTCATGTTGTAAAACATCCTGACATCCAGTTATGTGGCGGTAGTTAAGGTTTTCAGTCCACTTTCTTGTTTTGATACATATGGGAGATCCAACCTATTGATCAAATACCCACACCAGCTCTGTATTCCAAATGGGAATATGACTATTTCTGGACATTAAAGTCAATGTGATTTTATGAAATACAGCATAGGCTAATTAAAAAATAACATGAAGGAGTCATTAAAATGAAAGCTGTGTTAAACATCTATTTGTAAAAATTGCTAGGGGGTTTCTGAAAATAGAGTGGGATTGACTGTGGTGGTTGTTAGGTACCATGTAGTCGAGTAGATTCCAACTCATATCTACCTTATGGATAACAGAATAAAACACTGCCCCGTCCGCACATTTGTTCTTAGGCCTGAGCCCATTGTTGTAGCCATGGTGTCAGTCCATCTCCTTGAAGGCCTTTCTTTCTTTCAATGTCCCTTTACTTTACCAAACATGTCCTTCTCCAAGTCTGGTCTTTCCTGACAACATGTTCCAACCATGTCATGCGAAGTCTTGCCACCCTTCTAAGGAGCACTCTGCCCTTACTTCTTCAAGACAGATTGGTTTGTCCTTTAACAGCCCATGGTACTTTCAATATTCCTCTCCAGCACCACAATTCAAATGTATCATTTTTTCCTTCAATTTTCTTTATTTAATGTTCTAGCTTCACAGGCAGATGAAGGAATTGAAAATACCAAGGCTTCGGTCAGGCCCAACTTAATCCTTGATTTTCAATACTCTAAAGAGGTCTTGTACAGCAGATTCACCAAATGCAACAAATCTTTGGATCTCTGACTGCTGCTTCCAGGA
>NW_022111370.1:3916358-3917877 GCF_000313985.2 Echinops telfairi | reverse complement strand
TTAGAATAAACCCAGCCCTACAAAAGATCCTTGCCGACCCAGTATGGGCAGAAGAACAACACTCACCAAGCATAAATAAGAAACCGTACTGTGAAGTTCTCCTCTGTCTACTAGGTCCCTAAGGATTGGAGTTGACACACTCACATGGTTTTTGTTATTATGGTCTTGGGTTTATGGTAGTGAAGTCCTATTGCTTAGGTATCTTTAATTATTCATACATTTTATTTGTTGGGATGATAATCACAGCATCAGCAGTTTGAACCTAATGCTTAAAGCATTACAGTCTTGGAAACCCAAAGGGACCATTCTACTCTGTCCTGAAGGGTCACTCTGAGTCAGGTTTGACTCCATGCTGTGTGTTTAGTTTGGGTTATAAGCACTAGACCTCTTCAAAGTGTTGAAAAACTCATATATCTCTTTGACAACTAAGACACACCTTACCCTCACCATGTATGGTCTTTCAATCCCCTCCTAAGATGTGAGCGATGGACAATGAATAAAGAACACTGAAAAAGAATTAATGCATTTGAATGATGGTGTTGGAAAAGAATATCACGAGAACCAAGGAGTGATCGAAGAACAAACAAATCATCTTGGAAGAAGAGTAACCAGAGCGATTCTTAGAGCAAAAATGTTGCGATTTGATTTCACATAGATTGGTTGTATTTCCAGTCTCTGGGAAAGGGTATCCTACATAGCAGAGTCTGTGACAAAAGGGTGGATGCAAATGAAACAGACAGACCAAGGGGCAGCAATACGGACTCAGACATAATCATGATGATGAAGGTGGTGCATAAAACAGGGCAGTTTTTCCTTCCGTCGTGCATATGCTCGCTGTGGGTTGCACTGGGGCCCAGGCACCCAGTGACACAGCTGTCTTGCTGGGTGCATTGTTCCTGCATTTGGCATGCGGGAAACAGGCGGAATGTATTTTCTCCTCCTATGTGTTCAATGCAAGTTTGTTTATCTCAATCTGTGAGTCAAATAATAACGGTCTTTCTAAGAGTGAAGCATTATTATGGGCTCGGCACAATCGTAAGAATAATATGTTTTCTCGGGTAGACTTTTCTGGGTTCGTACAGTCATGGGTTGTCTAGGATTTCCTCTTTCTTGGATCCACAATTAATGCTCAGGAGAGCAGCCGTCAAGACATCAAAGGAGTCCTGGTGTTCGGTAAATGTGCTGCACAAGACTTCTTGAAAGTGTTGAGAAGCCAGGATGTTACTTTGAGGATTAAGGTGTGCCTGACCTGAGCCACAGTATTTTCAGTCACTTCATATGAATGTAAAAGTTGCACATTCATAAGAAAGACTGGAGAAGAATCCATGCATTTAAAGGTGGGTGCTGGTCATGGATATTGAAAGTACCACGGAAAGCCAAAAGAACAAATAAATCTGTCCTGGATGAAGTGCCCCCAGAATGCTCTTCAGAAGCCAGTATGCTGAGATTTGATATTGTCGACATGTTGTCAGGAGAGAACAGTCCCTGGAAAAGGACATCCGGTTTGGTAAAGTGGAGA
>NW_022111370.1:3909295-3916109 GCF_000313985.2 Echinops telfairi | reverse complement strand
CAGAAAGGATCTTTTCTCTGTAGTTCAAGAGGGTAAATCACATGCAGCCTTTTCCTTATGATATAAATGGAACAAGCAGCTAATCCAGGCAATATTAAAGGAGGGACAGACACTCCTGGTTTGTAATATAATAGATAATATGCTCAAGGGAAACCATTGTAAATTTAAGCTGAGGAAGTGAAGGGGTAGAGGGACAGGCCTATAATCCCCTTCTGATTTGCTCTGAACTTGCTGGTGTCTTTATTAGTAGTTAACTAGAGTCTTCTGAGCTCCTGAATCCTTGATCAAAGTCAGACTTTAACTCCCTTTCTTTTACTCTAATAAAAATAATTGTTAACGTATATTGAGAGTATACCGTATACGTATCTGGCACCATACTATGCACTTGGCATTCTATTTAATGTGTTCAATCCGTTTTTCTCAATCATTAGCCTGAGCAACAGCTCCTGGAGATCCTGTTAAATGCAGATTACGAGCAACCTCCTTCCAAATGTTGATTCAGAAATTGTGAGGCAGGGTCCAAGACAAGGCATTTCTGACAAGCTCCCAGGTGACCTGGTGTTTCTGTTCTCGTGACCAAATGCTGAGTAGCTCTTCAGACAATTCTATGAGTCAGAACTGCTATTAATTATCCCCTTTATATCCATTAAAAACTGGATAATTAATTTCTCCAAGATCAAGACATAGTAAAAATGTGGAGTTAGGACATGAATCCAGGTCTACGCAACACCAAACTTCACAATCTTAACAATTACATAGATGATCTGCAATTCTGCTTTCTGTTCCATCTTCAATTTGATTTCTTAACCAAACCCTTGAAATGCCCTGGTGGTTGGTTTTCTGAACTCTGATTAATTGACAGACTCCTGTGACTAGTTAACCCAGCAGGGGGTGGGGGGATTTTTGTTAGATTCTAGTTCACCCAAAGAAGCAGAGTGACTGTGACAACTGGAGGGCTGCAATCCTGGTTACATCTGGTAATACTGCACCTGAGAGTACAGAGTTTCATATCCAGGCTGCCAAGATCTGTGACTGGTAACGGAGACATTGGCAATGTCCCAGGACTCAGCGGGACAGAGGTTTCTGAATGGACAATATTTTATTTGAAGTTCTCAAACCAAAATTAATCATGGCTGGGCATTGTTTCTTGTCAGAGTGTATACTTTCCAGTAATTGATTTGTCTCCACAAGGACACATTGTTTTCACCATTGACAGCTTTCCCCCGTGGGTTGATTGTACTCCACTTTATTTGTGCCAGAGGGCAGTGTGGTTGAAGCATAACAGTACATGTTTTTTGAGAGCATACTATTTTATTTTTCCTTTCTGGAATCGGTCCTTGTAGCCTATTGGAAAATGGCATTAAGGGTGTCCTTTGACTCTTAATTAAGCCTAGCTTCTGAAACCAGCTCACTTTATACTTATTTTTAGTTCCCAACACATTTTACTACCTTACTAACTTTAAGCAAACTTGACTTTTTTGAGGCAGCTTTTTGAACAAGAAGGGAACCCAACGGTATGGAAAGGAAGATGCAGAAAGTTCGACCTAAGTACCTACTTAAAAAACAAACAAATGAAGTAAGGGCAACACGAAGTGGAACTTAGCATCGATGTAAACATGCTCCAGTAACAGAATTCTGAGCTGTGAAAGGACTTAGACTTTAGAACTTAGAGGGGACTTGGTGACTGCGAGGGGTGAGGCTGCGTGTCAATTAGGCTGGAACATGATTCTCAGTGTTTTCGCAGTTACTATGTACTCATCCCCATGGTGAGATCTGATGTAATACAATCAATTACATAATGAGATTTTCTATGAGCCCTTGATCAATTGAGAAAAGGTTTCCTCTGAGATGTGATCTGCTTCCAGTATTAGTCCTTGGAATCATTTTATTCTGGAGAAAAATCATAAATAAAAGACTTTTTAGAAAAGGTAGTGTTTAAAGTAACATGGGTAATGTTTTGTGTCATTTTGGGTAGATTTTAATTCTCAGTAGTTGTTCAGACACAACTCTTATAATGTAAGATCTTGCTCTATGATATAATCATAGATAATGTAATCATTTTTCATGATTTGATTTGATATCAGCCAATCAATTAAAAGCAGAATTTTGTAGGGTGTGGAATCTGACTCATATGCCTGTAAATGTTGAACATTGAATAAGGAAGATAAAAGGAGAAACAATGCGTTTGGATTGTGGTGCTGAGGACAAATGGATGCATGAGCAAATGAGGTGAAGAAAGCTGATGGTGCCTGGGTATCAAAAGATATAGCATCTGGGGTCTTAAAGACTTGAAGTTAAATAAGCTGCCATCTGGCATAGAAGCAACAAGGAAGAATCACACCAGCCTGTGCGATCGTGAGGTGTTGATGGAATCAGGTAGTAGGCACCAGAAGATCCAAAGCAACATCAACAAAAACATATCATTGAGAACTGGTTGGTCAGAGCAGAGACCCAAATCCTTCTGTAGACAATAGGACATCCCTTCATAGAAGGATCACAGGAAGGGATGAGTCAACCAGGGTACAGTATAGCACTGATGAAACACACAATATTCCTCTGGTTCCTTGAGGCTTCCTCGCCCCCTACTATCATGACCACAGTCTTGCCTTTCAGTTCTGGCTAGACTGGAGCATGTACATTGATACAGATAAGAGCTCACGATACATGGCCACAGTCTTGACTTTCAGTTCTGGCTAGACTGGAGCATGTACACTGGTACAGATAAGAGCTCATGATACACGGAATCCAGGTCAGATAAACCCCTCAGGAATAGCGATACCAGGAGGGCAGGGGGAAAGTAGGGGGAGGAGGGGAGGAAGGGGAGAACTGATCAAAATGATAACGCATTAATCCTCCCCCCAAAGGGGAGGACAACAGATACGTGAGTAAAGGCAGCAGTTGGTGTAAACTATGAAAACAATAATTTATAATTTATCAAAGGGTCACGAGTATAGGAGAGGGAAGTCAAGAAAAAAGAAGAGCTGGTATTAAGGGCTCAAATAGAAGGTAAATGTTTAGAAAATGATGATGGCAAAACATGTACAAATATGCTTGATATAATTGATGTATGAAATGTTATAAGAGCTGTAAGAACCCCCAATAAAATGATTGAAACTAAATACATACATAAATATGTACAAACATACAAAGAAAAAAATGAATATTGAAAGAACCAACAGTTTTTCTTGGAAGAAATAAGGCCAGAGTGCTCCTTAGAGGCATGGATGGTGAGGCTTTATCTCACAAAAAAATATCTTAGATATTTTTTTCAGGAGAGACCAGTCCCTGCAGAAGGGAGTGCATTCTGCCTGGAAAAGTGGATGGAGTTGCATCAAAGAGGAAGGCCCTCAATGAGATGGACTTACACAATGACTACAACAATGGGCTCGGGCACAGGAGAATTGTATGTCCTGGGGAAGGATGGCCCAGGACCAGGCAGTGTTTCAAAAAGCTGTCCATAGACTCACTATCAGTCAGAACCCACTGAGAGACACCTAACAATAACAACAACCAACCCCAAGCCTGGCAGTTTAAATCTACCAACTCGTCCCATATAAGAAAAGCCTCAGGTTCGGCTTCTGTAAGACTGCTACCAAGAAAACATGGATCTCATCAGTTCACTCTGTAACACATAAGGTGACCAGGAGGCAGAATCAATTAAACAGTATCAGACAATTTATTCTGCTTTTAAAAAAAATGGTCAAGAGGGCTTAGGGGTGAGGGCGGCAGAATTTGACCTCTTCTGACTTCACAAATGGAAAGGAGAATCAGCCTCATCAGCATCAGCTGCCCAAGATCAATTCCTATAAGGTGGAAGTCAGACATACTTAAATCCTCCAACCCCCTTGACCAATTCCGATGTCAGCCATCCCTGTCACAGCACTCTTTATGTTTTTGTGGGTTTTGATAATTCATTATAATAGCTACGCAGAACTCACAGATTATGCTTACGATGATGGGCTTTATTAGAGAAATCAACAGACTAAAATTTAGGATCAGAAGTGCTTGAGACAGGGTTCTGGCGTCAGGACGGCCTTTACCAGACAGTGACCCAGGCAGGTTACTCTCTGTTCTTTGGCCTCTCAATCTGGCCTCTGCCCAGCTTGATCTACGTTACAAAACTCCTTTAGCACAGCCGATCAATATCCAGAGGGCATTCTACTCTGCCACAAACTGCAGCCCAATGACCCTCTACTTCCAGTAGTCAGTAAAACTAGCTTCCTGGTGGCTCCCCACTTTACATGTTAGCAAGGTATATTCTCAGAAACACAGGGGCTGTTATACCTTGTCCTGCAGGAGACAGCATTGACGACAGTGAGTTTGAGTTTAATGTGCAGGGATGTTGCTTTTCAAAGGATGTGCTCTGCCCTGGCTCCTCTTCCTCGATGGTGATGTGATCCCTTTCCTACTAGGTAGATGGCTCACTTTAGATGAACAAGAATAACAAAACTGACCAAGCCTCAATTAGATCTCCAGGTTTTTTTTGTTTGTTTTGTTTTTGTTTTTTTATGGGGAAAGGAGAGAAGACGGGAAGAGAAGGATGAAAGGAGCAAGAAAGAGATAAAGGGAGTGAAAAGGAATGGAAGGTGTGAGATGAGAAAGCTAGATCTCCAGGTTTTTATAATAACAATTAATGTTAACATTCAATGGCAACAAAATCATATCATGTTATTAGCGATAACTTCTCCCAATTTCTCTTATCCAGTTCTATCAGTAAAAGTCATTTGGTGAGAGTTAAGACTATGGCTAGAAGAGCCTTATTAATTAATTCCCTGTGCTGATAATATAGAGGGTATAAAATAATTATGTAACAACCTTTACATTGAGTATAAACCTACCAAAACTGTTTTTGCTTTCTGAAATTGTTAATAAAATGTGTGTGGCAGGGAGGGAGTTCTGATAGTGGTGGGAAGTGCACATGGGTGTATGTACACATGTGTAGAATAAGACCAGTGGAGCTGGTGAACCTATTTTCCTATTGAACAAATATTCTGAACAAGATTTGAGGTGCATCTTCACAAGCTAGCACCTCCCTTATGATTGGACTGCTATGTTTTGCTGGACATAGGTTTTAGGTTCCACAAATAGAAGTTGTGGAGTAAAAGGAAACTAGGGGTGGTTGAAAGCAACCTATCAATTAACTACTACAAATATTTGATTTTTCCCATACTTCCTAATTCATAAATCTGTGGATCAGAAGAAAGGATTATGCACGTTATTTTCCATCACACAGAAAACAATGTATAAATATATTTTCTGCTAAACAGACTCCTTACCAGGAGCTTCTGCCTCTTTCAATGGAGTCAGCAAATACCCTAAAATGCCAATGTGAATACATGACTAATAATGAACAGTTAACTTATCTTTTATGCTTTGCCAAGCACCAACTTGATCAAAAAGCTGATATTAAGCAGAAAGAAGATATCTTGAGGGAGAATCAGACTAATAAGGGTAGTAGGGTAGAGCATTTCTGTGTCAAATTCCATCTGAACAATCCTGTTTTTTAAAGGTCGGAAGCCCATACATACTTGGAATTTTTTGCTCTCTGCCTTTGATTTAAAGTGCAAAATCAAAAGCATGCTCTATGAAAAGAAGTGCACTTGAGCAACCCAGGAATGTTCTGAAGCTTTTCTACAAATTAATCTCTTCTTTAGTGAAATGAAACATCAGGACTATTCAGGGACAGTGGGAGGGGTTTGGGGACTTGAATTTCAGCCAAGCTTAATGAGAAGGAGTTGGAGGCAGAGTGGACTTGAACTGCACCTTGTTAATGGATGAAAGCTGTGAATGAGACGGATTCACTGGCCAAGATTTTTCTTTTTCTTTTTGCAATTAACTACAGGGAAAAACTTTCAGGTGGCTTTTATCATCTTTAATGGAGGACTCAATTTATTTCATCCATATACATTTTAATTTCTCTTTTAAATCTTCTGCTATCTGGAAAATACTCACCTTTTTTTCCCTCACTAGGTCGTTGGGTGCTGTAGAGTTGGTTCAGACCCATAGCAATGCCATGCACAGCAGCACAAAACACTTCTTGGTCTTGTGCCAACCTGACAACCATTGTTGTGTCTGAATCCAATGTTGCAGATACTGCATATTTCACTATAGGAGACACTTACTCATTTGGCCGTTTTGCTGAGAATCTATATGGCTAGCCACTGTGTCAGTTGCTGGAGCAAAACATATAATAATTGATGATAATTGAAATCTCTGGACTAGAGGCATCCACTTTCCATGGCACAAGACTAGATTCTCTGAGTTCCAGCAGGAAAATCAGTGACCCGGGGTAAGTATGCACCAGGCACTAAACTTTCTCAAAGCAGACCATTCCTCTTAGGTATCCTGATTTCCCCTTCCCACATAGTCCCTATGTGGTGAAATGCTGTGTAATGCCATCCATGTCTTTCAAAGAAAAGGTAGACTTATGGTACTATTGAGGATCAACAAGGACTCAAGAAACATGGGTTTTTAAAGCAGACAAAACGAGAAAAAACCATCTAGAGTAAATCACTAAACAAGGCACAGTCTCCTGCTTAGTAATACAGAGCGAATCCTGTTCTGCAGGGCTATTGTGCAGGGTATGCTTTGTTGGTGGTGGTGGTAGTGGTGCAAGCACACAGCCGGTTATCACCCATAGCGACGTGAAGCACAACAATGAAACACTGCATGGTCCTGGGCCTTCTGCACAATTGTTCCTATGTTGGAGCCCATTGTTGGAGCTATGAATTGGGTCAATCCTTCACCTTGAGGGTCTTCCTTTCCTTAGCTTCCCCTCTACTTTACCAAGCATGATCTCCTTCCCCAGGGACTG
>NW_022111370.1:3906492-3907698 GCF_000313985.2 Echinops telfairi | reverse complement strand
AATCGATCTCATGCAGCAGTTTTACCTAAT
This sequence comes from Echinops telfairi, assembly GCF_000313985.2. NCBI lineage: Eukaryota > Metazoa > Chordata > Mammalia > Afrosoricida > Tenrecidae > Echinops > Echinops telfairi. Next base: position 3,907,668 of record NW_022111370.1, on the reverse strand, counting down.
GCCACATTAAAACAAAACAAAACAAAATTCTTGACTGCTGCTTCCGTGAGAATTGATCGTGGCTCCAAGCAAGACCAACTCCTTCACAACTTTAATCTTTTCTCCATTTGACAAAGATGTTACCTATTGGATGACAAGGATATTACCTCTTGGTCCAGTTGTGAGGATTTGGGTATGCTTTACAGTAGCACAAAAGGTGAATGGGCTACTGTCATGCAGCATGCAGTGTTGTTTTATTTCTGTATTTTTGATATTTTTCTGTATATGAACTCTAGGATGGGTAGAGCCATGGAAACAGTGACTGCATTGATGGTTTCTTGGGGGTGTGGTCAAAGAGGTTGCAGGAAAGTTGGGGATCAGATAACAATGAGTACGAGAAAAAAGTAAATGTTCTGAAATTGATTGTGCAACTTTTCCTAATATGATTGAACCTTGAATTGTATGATATGTGAAATATAAGCCAATAAAACTTTAAAAATTTTTAAATGCCTCTAAATTGAAACTTACTTTTTTTAACATATACTGATCCTTGAAAAGATCAAAATCATTTTGACTACCGTATTCTCATGTTATCTTCTATAGCCTGGGCACTAAGAAACTTAACTTGTTGTTAAGTGCTCATTCTCTTGTGAGGCACTATTTAGTCCATTTCAGCTCATAGTGACACTAGGTACAACACAACACTGTTGCATCTTTACTGTCCTCACACTTGTTTTCTGTCTGAACCCACAGTTGCTCCCTGTGTCAGTCCTTCTGTCCTAGAGTCATCATTTGTTTGCTCTCTACATTACCAAGCATGATGCCCTTTTGAAGACTGGTCTCTCCTGATAAAATGTTCAAATTATGCAAGATGAAGTCTCACCAGGCTCACTTCTAAAGAGCATTCTGTATTTTTCCTAAAACATGTTTGTTTGGTTTTTTTTCCCACTCTCTGGAAGTCTGTGATATTTGGTATTTTCAATATTGTTCGCAGACATTATAATTCAGGTGTATCGGTTCCTTTTAGGGCGTCTCTATTCACCGTCCAGGTTTTACATTCATATTGAACAGCCTTAGGTCAGAACCATCTTAGTCTTTGTGTTAGTCCAGGCAGACTAGAGAAATAGATTCATAGACATTCACATGTGTATGAGAAAGAGGTTGATGTACAAGAGCAATTGAATATTGAAAAATTCC
>NW_022111370.1:3904963-3905971 GCF_000313985.2 Echinops telfairi | reverse complement strand
CAAAGTGACATCTTTACTCCTTAACATTTCATTGGATAGAATAATTTTGTATCCAGAAAGATCATTGGGTTGAATGGGAAAGCACAGTTATCTTTCAAGAAATTTCTGGGGTGAATTAGGCTCCACAGCTGTGAGTAAATGGGTATGTATGATGTGCACTAGGTTATGGTGAGAAAATACTAAACCATATTCATGTTCACTTTGTTTCATTAGTGCCTTCTCATTAAACTTTTCATATGCATGTATTAGAATAGTAGCATATGTATAATTTATGAATGATTATATATTAGAATCACATGATCATTTGTTAATATAGTCAGCAAAACTCCACAGTAGAAGAGTTTAAGGGCCTATAGTTTTAAATCAAGAATAACTAAGTTTTTTGGAGTATGTATTTGTCTCCAGTCAGAATGTCCAAAACATTGTAGGAGGTTAAATGTTCTAGTTTAATTCAAATGAAGAAATTAATGTGAATCTAGAGGGGGAAACACAAACTCTAAAATCATAACCCCAAAAATGAGGCTATCATTCAAACAAACAGTAGAACATATAATACTCTCATGCTTAATAGAGGAAGAACATGAATATAATGGAAAATCAGAAGCCACAGCCCAGCCTGGTAAACTAACTTCACAAGAAATATGCATATTCTAGTACAATGCACAAAGATGAAACCTGAGGAGGAAATTAAAATGTGATTTTTGTTAAAGTTTGCATTTTCCAGAGAACTGAACGCAATGAGCAATGTGTTTTTGGTGGAGCTGTTTGAGTTGGTGCTGACTCATGGCAGCCTTGGTGTACAATAGAAGGAAACACTTCCTAGCTCTGTGCCATCTTCATGATTTTTGATATGCTTGAGGATATTGTTTGGTTATTGTTTCAGCCCATCTCAGAGTTTTCCTTGCTTTTACACTGATCCAGTGATTTATCAAACAGGATGTAATTTCATTGATTTCATGTAATCACCTTGATGACATCTCCAAACAAGCTAGTGACGTAGTTAGTTTA
>NW_022111370.1:3877536-3903612 GCF_000313985.2 Echinops telfairi | reverse complement strand
TCTCCTAAGCTGGCCACATACTGGTGTACAGAAATCAACTTGGAAATCTCCCTGTTTGTGGTGCTGTAAAATCTCCTGGATGTTTAAAGTACGTCACATTGGCTATTATTCATCACATTCTACTCTGCCTCTTGCCTAGGAGCAAAGAGATACAAGTGGCAAACCCTGGCTCCACCCCATGGTTGAGAGTCATAATTTATCCTTCCTGGAGTAAGTGGGAGGGGCCCAATGCAGTGCATTCTGGTCTGCTTTGATGCAGAGCGGGCCCTGGCCTTGCTCCTGAAGTCTGGCTGTGGAATGTGTTTTGGTCAGGCGATAGTGTAGATCAAATACATTCCAACAGAAGATCTCTGACTAGCCTCCTAGGATTACCCTGCTTTTCTGAGAGCGAAGTCCAAGCTCGGTAGAAACAGCAGCATTTCTCATAGAATGCAGCATGGAGGATGTATCAACAGGGTGAAATGAGAAAAATTTTTTAAAAGGAATGCATGCATTACGAAGAATGAAAGCGATTTCTGATGGAAAATTCCAAGTTCTCTTTGAACAGCTGCCTTGAGAAATGTCCTTTAGAAAACACAGGACTTACATATAATATGTCATTAACTGTGCTTATGATTTCCTCTGAATGTTTATAGTGGGGAGCCAGGGTATGGAATGCACACAATTTACACCTAAATTACAGCTCAGTGATTGTTTCCTGGGCCAATTCACTTTCCAGAGAGTCATGAAACCCTGCAGTGGCATCTCTGGTATGTGGGGAAACTGAAGTGCTTACCTTTATTTAACCTTACAAGCTAGGTCTGACCCAGAGTCTGCATCATATGAATATTAACACAAACACTTTAAGCAGGATACTTTCTGCTCAAAGACAGCTTTCGCATGTATTTGGACCTGCAGTGCAAACCTATTGTGGAAAGGAGCAAAGTCTATGCATATCTGAGAAATAACCCAGGCTTGATCCTAAGGAAGGTACATCCCTCTGGAAAAGAAAGGAAAGACAAATGTGTCTCCTGGGTTGTGTGTCACATGTATTGTGGCACCTTTGTCCCACAGAATGGCTTCTGGATCCCAGTAGCTGCCCCTTTAGTTAGCAGTTCAGTGCTTGATACCTGCCCCAGAGGGCCACCGTGGACGCGTGGCTAATGTAGCTCTTTGGGGCAGTTTTTGCAGCTTTGAGAATTGTGGTTGTGTAGTTGAAGCAGAAGACGCAAGTCCACTGCTCACTTTCCAGTTTGCTGCCCTGGTTTGCGTCCTGTTGGCACTTTATCCTCGTTCCCAGAAGGTCTAGATTAGCGGTTCTCAACCTGTGGGTCGCAACCCCTTTGGGGGTCAAAAGATCCTTTCATAGGGGTCACCCGATTCATAACTAGCAAAATGACAGTGATGAAGTAGCAACAAAAATAATTTTATGGTGGGGGGTGGTCACCACAACATGAGGAACTGTATTACAGGGTCGTGGTATTAGGAAGGTTGAGAACCACTGGTCTAGGAGGTTCTCAGAGTCCATGTGTTACCTAGATCCTGTTAAGGTTAACTGAACTTTTGGGTCCACTCAGACACTCTTTGGTTTTGTTTAGTTTCTATCTAGGTCTCTATCTTTTTCCTAAGGGATTTTGGAAGCATTCGCTGTCATTTCACCAGCTAATCTCACTTGCTCACTACCATTGGGCCGATTCCAACTCACAGGGACCCAATAGGACAGGGAAGACTTGCCTCAGTGGGTTTCTGAGAATGTACCTCTTTAGAGGAATAGAAAGCCTCCTCTTTTCCCCACAGAGTGGCTGATGGTTTAGAGCTACTGAGCTTGTGGTTAGCGGTACAACACGTAACCATTTACCACCAGGGCTCCTCTTAGCACGTTAGTGGTAGAGAATCCAATTTGCATCTCTTCTCTTTCGTACACAGTGCTTGCTTTACCCACGACCATGTACACAGACAGAGTGAGGGAAACCCTTACTGATGCCTCTGAAACATGATATTAGGGAACCCCTTAAGAATGGGGAGTCTCATTAAAAATATCGCTCAGTAATGATAGTAAGAGTACGAAGTCTGTGGATGGCGCAACTGGTCAATGTTTTCAGTTTTTTTAAGTGAAAAAATTAGAGATTCCAGTCCATCAAGAGATATAGGAAAAGAAAAGCCATGCCATCTAATTTCTGAAAATTCAGCCTTTGAAAACCCCGAGAAGCAGCACTTCACTACTCTGACACGCATAGGAGCCCCATGAGTCTGACTCGATTCAATGACAGCCAATAGTACAACTAGCCAACCTACCACAAACCGCACTCACTGCCTTCTGTTGTTATTTCTTTGAGGGCAGGGGGAATGGGCCATCTATTTTGATCAATATAGCCCACATATAATGTTGCAGCATTGTATGTACGGCATACTTTTTAATGTTATCCTTCTTAGGTGCTCACTCGCAGATGTTAATGTTATGATTTACTGTTCAGAAAACCAACATATAGCGGACAAAAATCCCCCCCGCCCCCCGCCCCCCCAAAGAGAAGTGTTCAATGCATGTCCGAACAAACCTACTTAAACAGAAGCTGGTGGAAAGTTGTGGGCTACCTGCAGTTGTAGCAGTAGTACCGGTAAAAGAGCAGATACCATTTACTAGTAGCATAGTAGGTACCACCAAACTACGTGATATTTCTGTAAAGACTAGCCTCTAATTTAACTCTTATACCAGCCCCTTGACTTAGACTAATATTGTGTCCACCGGATGGCCAAGAACTGAGATTAAAATCACTCAAGTTCCCTGACTGAGATCAACAACAAATAAGTGGCAGAACCAGAAATTGCTTTCAGTTGCTTTGAAAGTTGAAGTCATTTAACCCCTACACACACTGACCATACTCTGACACAGCACCGACATGTTTCTAACAGACACACTGGTTACACTTTCACTCTTTTCATGATTGTACTGCTTTAGAAACTTTGGGGAGAAGGTAGATATAGGGTACTTGATGATCTTCTTTATCGTTTTGGCCTCCTCGTGAAATAGTGTCCGGAACTGAGGAAAATGAAAAGCTCTTACGCATGTCCTTGGTCTCTTAACTAACAAAGTAAGACACGCCCACCTGGTTTTATTTATGTGCTTTGGGAAAAGAGCTAATTTGCTCTGCTTCAGATTTCCAGATAAAAGCTAGTTTCCAACTAAAGGTAGTTTGATACTTTAAAAACCACCCCAAAGCCTAGTCCTTGAGTGAAACATGAACACTTGTAGACCCTTCATTTGGTGAGGCTTGATTTCCCTGCAGGTCCTTCATAGCGACAGGGTGCCATTGACCCAGTCCAGCCCCCGCAGGCCTTTCTCAAAGCCACGGAGACAACCGCTGTCCTTCCACCTGTCTCTGTAACTGGAACACCAAGAAAGAGCTCATCTATTTGATAAAGGTTTGGCTTTATTTTCAGATATGTTAAAAGCTAGCCATAGCAAAGATAATATTTTGTGTCTCGATGGTATGTAAATCAACTTGTGTTTCTCGTATTTGCCTCTCCTGTCCCCTTTTCTTCCTCTTTTTCGTTCCTCCCATCCTCTCTTTTTATCTCTTTTTTCCTTCCTTTTGACACCTCTATTTATTCAAGAAATTGAATTCAAATTTTGAATTTTCCTAATTCAAATTTTGGAATTAGACACAATGGCCCCACCTGGAGACAGCCAAGTGGCTTTATTTGTGGGTAGAGTTCCCAAAATTTTCAGCCATTTCTTCATTGGTTAGCTCTTCTTTTGTGCAAGAAAAGAGACTCCAAATTCAATTTTAATTTATAAGGGCACGTTTACTAAGTCTTAAACAGGGCAAACACAAGACAAAGGACAAAAAGGCAACAGAGACACATCATCCAGTTGAGGGAGACCCTTGCTGCAAGGTCATCGTAGCATTCAAGGATGTAACATGGCCACTAAAGCAGGCTGTGAGGAGCTATCATAAAATGTGTGGTAGCAGATCAGCTTATCTCCATTGTAGGTAGGACTACAAAAGCAGGAATGGGATCATAACTGGGATATGTTCACTATTCTTGATAAGAAAAACTTGCACAATTGGTTCAGTGTTCTCCAACCAAGGCATATAGGGTTTGACTCTTGACTATATAGACCCTCAATTCACTGTCATCCAGTCAATGCTGACTCCTAATGACCCTGTAGGATAGGACAGAACTGCCCCTGGTAGGTTCATTCTCAGATTCTTTAACATGCCTTCCATCCTTCCGTGTCTCATCTTCTCTCCTGCCCAGTGCATTAAGAATAGATGATAAAGAAAGGGTGGTTTTTATCTTTAAGTAGAATCCTGGTGGTATAGTTGACTGTTGGACTGTGTGGTAGTTATATAATAGTTTGTCAATTTGAAATTAAAAGTGTAGGGATAGAGTCTAGCTTGTCAATCAGGATACAGCCAAGGGAACCCCTGTGTGGGCATAGCTGCCTCATGGGGATTTTGGAAACTCCTATATTTCCTCTTTAAAGGTGGGAGACACTCTCTCTCTACTCACTCTCTGGGAGACACTGGAGAAGACATATGGAGAGAGCCTGATGGAGCCAGACTTCTGGAACTGGAGAAGCCACGTGAAGACTCCTGCCAGTGCTCAGATGCTTATACGGCTACTGGATCCACAAGACTTCCCACCCACTGGCCTGTGATCTTCCTGGCTTTGGCGCCATTACATGTGTTTTGTGAATCTGAAGAGAACTTTATAGATTGGTATTGACATATGGGCTAATATCAGACTTACGTACTTGATCTGGACTGGGCTAGGATGTTTTTTCAATATTCAACTGCTTTTGCATATAAAGCTCTTTCTTATCCACATATGAGTGTCTATGAATTTGTTTCTATAGTCAACCCAGACTAACACAAACTGCTAACCACCAGGAACCACAGGCTTGAATCCGACAGTCATTCTGTGGGAAAAGGAGGAGTCTGCTTGCTAAAGATTAAATAAACCACCCCCCTCCGCCCCCCAAATAAACCAAATAAAAAACAAAAATAAATAAATAAATAAGCCTTGGAAATCCAAGGGAGCAGTACTACTTTATCCTATAGGGATGACATTCAGTACTGTGTCTCTGTGCATTTATCGAACAATTACTCTTGACCTATATCACATTTAGGGAGTCCTGGTGGCAAAGTGGTTATGCATTAGAGTGCTAATCACAAGGTCAGCAGTTGGAAGCCAGAAGGTGCCCAAGGTAGAAAGATGAGGCTTTCTACTCCCGTAAAAGGTTACAGACTCAGAAACCCACCAGGTCAATTCTTTCTTGTCCTAAAGCGTCACTCTGAATCAGAATCAACTCTAGAGCAGTCAGTTTGATTTTGCTGCTGACCTCACACTTGAACAGCAAAACCAAACTCGCTGCCAACCAGTCGATGCCAGCTCATAATAACCCTATTGGGCAGGGGAGACTTGCTCCTGTGAGTTTCCAAGGCTGTAACTCTTTACAAGAGTAGAAAGCCCAATCCAAGGGAAATGTGCTTTCTCACGGCAGGAAAATTAAACCAAAATAAATAAATAAAACTCGGCCTCCTTCGGTGCATTGCTGGTATCTGAGAGATGCATATGGTTTTTGAGGGAAGAAAGCCTCTTCAGGTTCCTCTAACAGCAATCAGTATATAATGATCTGCTTTCCCTCAAATGACTTTCAACAGGCAGATAGAAGTGTAGTCCAGTTTGACTGGGAATTATAAGAGAACAACCATCGTCCAACAACAACTGAACGCAAACCCATCGCCTTGATTAAATTCTGGCTCATGGAAGCCCCACATGCTACTGCTTCTGCTTCATGGGGTTTTCTTGGATGCCTGGTGATTTGCTTCTGAAAGGCAATCACCTGCAAAACGCCATGGAGTAATTTTACTCTGCACCCATGGGGTGGCCAAGGGTTGGAAACTATGTGGGCTAACAGTAAGGACAATGACAGCGGTCTCTAGGCATGCAGACCATGAGGCTTTTCTTTCAGAGGACCATTTGGTGAGTTCCAACAGTCCACCTTTAGATTCCAAGTGCAAACTGTTTGTGAAACATAGGGACTTTGTAACAACCTGGTACTATCTAATACTCTCTTCTACATATGCAAATTAAGGAGCAGATAGGAAAATTGATGCCCTAGGTGCCAAAATAATGTGTGGCAAAATTTGGACTGGAGTTCACATAGAAAACTTCCAGTTCTGTGTTCCTCCTATCATAAGCAGCATTTTATCTTGTTTTAACCATCAACTTAGTTGTATATTTTTGACAATTGAGAGGACAGAACACAGCAGGACAGTGTTTTGTTCTGTTGCACATAGGAACACTACGTGTTGGAAATGACTTTATAGCTTCTAACAATCACCACCTTGGGAAACCATTTGTTTACTTTCTGAAAATTGTTTCTTTTGTTTTTTTTCTATTAGGTATTTAGTTTGGAATATATTTTGTCTTCCTGGGTATAAGACCTTATAAATGAAATGATTTTCAGAAAACTCATTAGCATGTTTTTGCATTTCTTAAATCCTTTACTCAGTTTAATAAATTATAGTGGCTTTCCTTTCGGTCATAAATTACCTAAGCTTTTCAGCTCTGTTAAAAGGTAGGCTTTGCTGAAATGAACATGCATATTTTTCTTTATTAAGTGTACTGAATTTGTAATTGCAGACCTTAATTAGATTATGGTCACTGTCCTTGAATTTCCTTCACTCCAGTCTTCCTGGAGTCTGCCCCTCCCCCTTCCACATAAAAGACCCCTGGCTGTTTCCATTTCTAATTCTGCTTGCCTGAGCTACAAAAGAGCCTTGTTATGCCCTCACAGGGAGTGCTGACGCCTTGTGAAGTCTAAGGATGGCTTTGTCAGATGGAGTCTTGGCACAGCCTCAAAAAAGTACTCAATCTTCCTATGTTGATGCTATGTATCGATGTGCATGGTACTTTGTAGGCATTTTCAAGACCATCTCTGATCTTTTAAAAATAAGGTAGCTTAATCTCAACATCAAATCAAAGTGGTGCACAATCCCCTTTTCAATGGTGAAAAGTGAATTTTAATCAAAGGGTTATCATAAGGATGAAAGCAAATGCTTCTATGGGACCTAAAGTTTACCGAGCAATTTCATGGAGATGCTTCTCACATTAAGCATGCTAGAAGCCCACGGTTGGAATAATGGCCCATCTATTTTGCGGATCATTAAATAGATGATCAGAAATTGTTAATGACTGCATGAAAGCCAAACTGTAAACAAGAATGGAAAAACTGTAATTCCAGACTCCAGCCCCTTCCTTTTCACCTTCCTATTTTACATTATGTTGCCCCGAGTCTCCTGGGCAGCAACAGGCAACGACAAGAATGCTTCTCCTTGCGTGGCACCTCTCTGTATCTGTTACTCTTCCATCTACAAAACACCTTGCTGACTTTCTTCAAGTATGGAGACATGGAAGAATAACCTAGAAATAAATAAACTATAGATTTAGTTCCAGTTGCTAAGCAGATCTTTTAAAAATCACCCCATATATAACTCAACCCAATCTTCAGATGAATTTGGTATGGGTGAGAGCTACAATTTTCCATAGCCTAGAGTTTTCCTTGAGCCTAATCTGACTTATTGAAGTCCACACTTAGAGCATATTTTAGCCTCTGTTACTGGCCACAAGAACCTCTTGACTAGATAATCCAGTTTAGAGAATTGGAAAGGACTGATATTGCAGAGGTTAATAGCTTTCCAGACCTGGTGTTGGAGCTTGGCTTTCAGGAGCAAGGCAAACTACTTAACCTCTGCAAGTCTCATTTTCTTCACTATAAAAGGTAGAAATGATGACAATATCTTTATCATAGGTATTTGGGAGCACTTAATAAAATAACACAGGAAAAATTCTTCCCATAATGTGTGCTGATACCTTGCTGTCAGGAGATTAACTTCCTAAAATCAAGGCTAACAAGCTCTAAGTTTCTAATATTCCTTGTGTCCATTATGAAGCCCAAATTCTTTAGCTAAATAGGCAACATGCTTCCAAATTTGAACCCAACTTACCAATCAAGTTTCAATCCCCTCCATTTATACCCCACTTCCATTCCATCAGTGGACATTCAGCTAATTTTGACTCATTGTGGTCCCTATGTTGGCCCAAATAGAACTGTGACTCATAGGATTTTTGAGGACTCATTCTTTCCATAGACCACCAGCTTTCCCCCAAGGGGTTTCTGGGTGGACTAGAATTTCCAACATTTCTGATTAACAGCTCAGTATGTTCACCCCTTACCCCACCAGCATTTCCAGCCTTTGCCACCTACTTAGCTCTTACCCCACCTGCACCCCTTCCCCATCACCCACCAGCTATGTTTTCCCAAGCCTCTGTATTGTCTGTATTTCACTGACACTTAGTGGAAGGCCCTCTCCTGGTCCCACATTTCTTTCAAGATGAAGTACAAAATGACTTTGGGGTTTTTCCTTCTGTGTTTCTAATCACCTCTGCCCATGTCTATAGTCACACTTTCTGTAATTAATTGTCACGTTGCTCACATGCCTGCCTCTTTTTTCAATGTCTTCCAGAGCAGGAAATACAGGAATTCCATTGGGTCCATCTTCATATTCCTGGTATGAAGTGTCAAGTAGATACTCAACAATTCACTTTTAGATTGAATTGAGTTGATCAACTAGCCCGTAGACTTTAATTATCCTTGAAGAATACCGTGGGCCACCAGATTTTGTTCTTGAAACACTAGAAGTTTATTTAGAAGTCAAAGATGATACATGTAACAATCTTTTGCTTATGTAATGAAGATAACACCAGAAAGTACCAAACAGTACCTGGCACATATAAGGTGTTCATAAGTGCTCATTCTCTCACCCTACGGGAGGAAACACATCTAACCCAGGAGATTCAGAGAATTGGATTTTCTTTATGAGAATTGTCCTAAAATTGTTGGCAGACCGTGTGAGCCACTAGCAGTCATATCTAGATCAACAGCTTGTTCAGCTAATTTCACAATGACCTCCCTGTCCTCTTAGAATGTTTGAACATAGACTAAATTAGGAGATTTCAAGGCAATCTATACCCCAGGTAGCCTTCATTCAATTGTTAAATAGTAAAGATAACTTAATAAAAAAAAAAAGGTTTTCACTTTCAGCTATTCCCAGAAACTAATAACTCTAGGAAATACAAGGGATCATAGACTGAATTCAAAATGTGTTTATGTGGTTGGAACAAATTCCCTATTTGCAAATTTTCTTTTGCCTATGGAGGGAATAGAATTTGAGTTTTAGTAAACAAAATATGTAAAATTATATAGTTCCATAGAGCCTTTTAGTCCATCCTGCTTAAGTAACTAATAATGCAATTAACTGGTTATGAATCCTTTGTTGGTTTTCTAATCACATCTTTAAACTTTAAACAAATTGCCTTTATTGTGTTTTCTTTTGTTTTTGTCTTTGTGTTCTTTGTCCTGTGCTTCAGAACAAAGAATCTGACCCCTGACTTGGGGGTTTGTTCAGAGGATTACAGCATTTGTGGACATCCATCATACAGATGAAAAATAATAACATTACTCAGGGAAGTACAGCATTTTTTTCTTTTAATGATGATGACAAGCTTAAATCTTATCTCAATAGTCCTCCAACAACATGAACTCTTACTTATTAGGGAAAAAAGTAATAAAATACCTCCCTTATATTTCTAAAATGGAACTATTTAAGAGAAGGTTAAATGCCTGTGTCAGAATACTTTAATACCCTGCCTTTAGTTTTTATAACTGGGTAAATACTCCATCTTTCCTGAATATTCCTAAGGGAAATGTAATCACAGAAAACTAAGCAAATAAATCTTTCATCATTCACCTCTATAATCTCCCCCTTCAATATCCAGAATGGAATATTAAGCACTAAGCCTTAAAATTGTTATAATGATTAAATCATACCATCTATATGGTCATGTATATTTTTCCATCGTAATTCTTGACAAAGATTAGTTATTATTATTAAAATTAGATCTGTAACTTCCAAAGTTGAAATAATCTTCTATTAATCTTTAATTTCCACTTGTGTTGATTCTAGTAATGATCTAACATCATTCTAATAAAATGCATATGATCTAAGTTCATGATAAGACATTTTAAAAGAAAACTGGAAGAGAAATGACCTTTGAAGGAATGCAGTGACCCATAAATTCATTCATGCAATTTTCTATCTGCCGGTCAGCCCTAGAATCTCATTTACTCAACACATATTAGACTTGTAACTCTATCACAACCCGTAGAGTATCCTGGTTTTGAAAGACATCAACTGGACTAAGCACAACATCATTTTCTGGAATCTCTACCTCTCTATGTTTCCCATCACTGGGATTCACACGTTTCTTCTGTGAAACTTGCAGGGGTCACGTGAAGTGGCACACTTTGCAATTCACACAGCTTTCTTATAATGGTGGTGGACTTGATTGGGGTCAGGTCATGTTCAGGAGCGACTCTACCTTCCGCTGGATCAGTGTTCTCCAAAATGGGTGACCACCCGCAGGAGGCACTGGAATGATTCTGAGCACTGCAAAGGCAGATATTTACACGTTATGTTGGATTGTGGGCTATAGTACATTTTTGTAATTGCCAATGGGATGCAGATCTGTTTTTCTGCAAAGGGTGGGGGTGAGGGGGTGTTGTAGGCCAAAGAAGTTTGGGAACCAATGTACTATATTCACCTTCAGTTTCTTTGACCAGCTGTGTGATTTTAGTTCTGTGAGGAAGGGCCTTAGTTTCTGAAGGATGTCCATGTAACGAAATCCAAACTCAGAAGAACTAACTCAGCTGTTAGTCCATCCTTGTGGGTTTTAAGGTCATCTTGCAGTTACCTTCCAGTTTGTTCTTGTTTTCCACACTTCACTGTCCCTTCTCACTTACATGCCTGTCGATTTCAAGCACAAGCATTAAGGTGATTCAGTTATGGTGGCAGCTGTTGTTAGGTGCCACCAAGTGGATCCCCACTCTTGGCAACAGATATATTGCTATGGTGTTGGAAGCTATGTCACTGGTATTTCAAAAGCCATCAGGATCACCCAAAGCGAACACATTTCAGCAGAGGTTCCAGACAAAGAACAAACAATGAAGAAGAACTGGGCTCCTCACTTCCGAGTATTTCTCCCAAGACAGATTTGTTATTACTATTACATGTTAGGAGCCCTGGTGATGTAGTTGTTACATGTTGGATGGCTAACCACAAGGTTAGCTGTTCAAAACCACCAACTCCTCTCAGGGAGAAAGGAGAGGGCTTCTACAGCTATAAAGGTATACAGTCATAGAAACCCACAGGGTCAATTGCATCCTGTTCTATAGGATAACTATGAGCCAGAATTGATGTACTGGCTGTGAGTGTTATATGTAGGTAGATTGTTGCTGAGGATAATTGGAATATGGTTATAGTACTGTCCTGACAGGGAACAGTCAGGAATTTAAGTCAATTCAGAAGAGGACTTGGAATGAGGGATATTGCTGATATAAGGTGGATCTTGGCTGAAAGAAGCGTGTGTTCAGCCAGGTTGACTAGAGAAACAAATCTAGAGACAGGCATATATGTATGAGACAGATTTACATCAAAAGTACTGTCAAGAAAACATCCCAACTCAATCCAGCTCAAGTCTGTAAGTCCTATATTGGTCCATATGTCCCTCTTCAGACTCACAAACTCACATGCAAGGATGCAGAATGCAGGAATACCACAGGTAGTGATTGCAAAGTCCTGTGGATCCTCAGTGGACACATAGAAGGGCTCTAGCAGCTCTCAGGGTGGCCAGTGAGGAGGAGAGGGAAGGCAGCGAGATGGGGAGGTTCCCAGGCCCTCTTTAGGAGAAGGCCACACACTAAAGGAGGCACCATCAGGTTGTGACCTGATTGATGACAGGTTGGCTACCACCCCTACAATTTTATATATTGTCAAGCTGACAGGCAATTATGTAACCCCCACAGCAAGTACTGCCAATTGTCTGTCCATTTGTCCAACTATGGTGGCTTGTGTGTTGCTTTGATGTTGGAAAGCTATGTCACTGGTATTTCAAAAGTCATCTGGATCAAGCAATGTGAACTGTTTTTAGCAGAGGTTCCAGACGAAGAACAGACAGTGGAGAAGAACTGGATTCCTCCCTTCAGAGAAAGAAGTGGCTGAAAACCTTAAGTGTAGCTTCAGAGTCTATTCAAATACTGAAAGCCTAAGCAAAAGAAACAGAACATTGTCAGAGACACTGCTGGCAGATGGGCCCATGAAGACCTAGGACACATTACGTGACTGAAGATGAGATGGTTTCTTGGAGGGAGGCAGATCATGGTGACTTGAGTCCAGTAGAGCCTATGGGAGTGGAGCCTTCAGGCTTCTCATTTGCTGATGGGGCACGGCTCAAGCTAAAGAGAAACAGCTACAAAAATCTCCTAATGATCGGAATGTGGAATGTGAAAAATATGAATTTAGGAAAATCGGAATAGAACACCTGAAGATCAATATCCTAGGCATTAGTGAGCTGAAATGGACTGGTATTGGATATTTTGAATCAGAAAAATCAGATAATTTACTGGCATCAATAACAAAATCTAGAGGAATGGTTTGGCATTCATCGTCAGAAAAGATCTTACTGCATCCCTCATGAAGGATAATGCGAACTATGATCAGATTATATCTAGAAGCCTTCCAGGAAATCCAATCAATTCAACTATTGTTTAAATTTATGCCCTAGCAACAAAAAGTAGTGATGGAGAAATTGAAAAATTCTACTAAAGATTTCATTTGGAGGTTGTTCAAAGATACAATCAAGATATATTGATAGTTATTGGTGATTGGAGTTCAAAAGGTGGAAAGAAAGAGGAAGGAACAATAGTCGGAAATTATAGACTTGGTGATAGAAATGAAGCTGGAAACTGCATGACAGAATTTTGCAAAGCCAACTACTAGTTCATAGCAAATACATTTTTTTCAGTAACAGATAGAATAAACAGAAATCATTTTGACTACATCTATGGTAAAACACAGATGGAGAAACTCAGTATCAGCTGTTCAAACCAGACCAGGGCCCAACTGTGGACAGACCATCAGTTGCTCATATGTAATGTGGTTAACTGAGGGACTGGATGAGAATGGAATGTAACTAAATCCTCTATGCTCGTGATTATGCCTGGAAAGCCAACTCAGGTGGGAGAAGATCCTCCTTGTTATGAGATATAAATAAATCTTAATACACATTCTCATGACTGGACACAGTCCCAGTAATAACCCCCCATAAAGAAACTATCATAAAGGAGTTACCATATAAGATGAATCATTTCAGCATCTGGCTGTTCCCTGGGCCTGGAGGTTATCTGTAGATAAATGCAGTCAGTTTCTATAGGCAAACTCACCATAAAATGTAGCAAACTCTGTTCTGACATCTCTTGTTGATAAGGGTCATAGATTACTGCCCTAGGGAGGGCTTAGGGACATTCAAGGTCAATTAGCACTGTTAGGATGATGAATCACTTCATTGCTTTTTATTCACTTATGATATTACCCTATGTAATATGTTCACTGTATGACATGTAATCCTTTTGAAAGATCTGTAAGCCCCATTGTATATACCCAATAGAAAATGCATTCACCCTATTGGTCCTGAGATAGGGACACGGAGCTCTGTGCCCTGCTCTCTGTCTTTACCATTTTCCACAATCACAATGTTACTCAGGAGGACCCATTAGAGTGTTGTGCACCCCATATCCTGACAATGTAAGTTTAGGATAAAGCTGATGAAAGTTAAAACAAGTCCACAGGAGCCCAAATGCGACCTTGATTCTATCCCATCTGAATTTCATTAACATCTCAAGAACATATCTGATGCATAGAAAACTAATGGCAGGATACCTGATAAGCTATGGGATAATATCAAGACCATCATTCATGAAGAAGCAAATTGGTATTTAAAAAACAGTATTAAAAAAAAAAGATCAAAGTGGATGTCACAAGAGACTCTGAAACTTGCTACTAATTTTAGAGGGACGAAAGCAAATGGGAGAAAGGATGAAGTCAAGGATCTGGATAGAAATAGTTCAAAGGGAAGCTCAAGAAGATAAAGCAAAAGATTACAATGAAATAAGCAAGAACCCAGAATTAGAAAGCCAAGAGGGAAGAGCAGCCTCAGAATAGCTGAAACTGAAAGAATTCAAGAAAAAAGCCTCAAGCCTCAAATTGCAATTTTGAAAGGTTTTAGAGGCAAAATATTTAATGATGCAGGAAGCATCAAGAGAAGATGGAAAGAATACACAGCACCATCGTTCCAGAAAGAAGTAGCCAACATTCCATCATTCAAAGAGTTAGCAACTAAGCAAGAATCAATAGTGCTGATGGAAGAAGTTCAAGCTGCACTGCATGCATTAGGTAAATATAAGGCTCCAGGAATTGAAGGAGTAACCATTGCAATATTTCAGAAAGAAGAGGAAGCACTGGAGGCACTCATTTGTGTATACTGAGATATTTGGAAGATAGATACTTAGTCAACTGACTGGAAGATATTCATATTTGGACCCATCGCAAAAATAGGTGACCCAACAGAAGATTCAAACTATAGAACTATATAATTGATATCTCACACAAGTAAAATTTTACTTAAGGTCATCCAACCTGGATACAGAAGCATATTGACATGGAATTGCCAAAAGTTCAGGCTGGATTCAGAACACGATATGGAACAAGATATATCATGGCTGATGTCAGATGTATCTTGGATCAAAACCCAGAATACCAGAGAGATGTTTACTCATGTTTCATTGACTATGCAAAGACAATTGACCGTGTGGACCACAATAAACTTGGATCACCTTGAGAAAAATGGGAGTTCTGAACCACTTCATTATGCTCATGGGGAACCTGTACATGGATCAAGAGGCAGTTGTGCAAACAGAACAAGGGGATCCTGCATGATTTAAAATCAGGAGAGGTGTCTGTCAGGGTTGTGTCTTCTCATCATAGTTGTTCAAACTGCATGCTGAGCAAATCATCAGAAAAGCTGCATTATCAGAAGAAGAGTGCTATATCTGGATTGGAGGAAGGGTTATTAATAACCTGGGGCATGCAGATGATACAACCTTGCTTGCTAAAAGTGAGGAGGAATTGAAGCATTTGCTGATGAAGATCAATTGTGTAGCCTTCATTATGGATGGCAATTCAATGTGAGGAAGACCAACATCCTCACAATTGGACCAATAGGTAAGATCATGATATCTGGAGAAAAGCTTAAAGTTGTCAAGGATTTTGTTTTATTTGCATTCACCATCCATGCTCATGGAAATAGCACTCAAGAGATCAAAAGATGAGTTTCGTTAGGTAAATCTGCTATACAAATTCTAGAGTATTGAAGACCAATGATGTTTCTTAGAGGACTTTAATGGGCCTGCCCCAAGCCATTCTCCATTGCATCATATGCATGTGAAAGTTGAGCACTGAATAAGGAAGCCCTTATAATAATTGGTGCGTTTGAATTGTGGTGTTGGAGAAAACTATTAAAAGTACCATGGACTGCTAAAAAAAACCCAAACAGATCTGTATTGGAAGAAGCAAGGCAAGAGTGCTCATTAGAGACAAGGATGGAGAGATTTCATCTTACATACTTTGGACAGATTATCAGAAGGGACCAGTCCCTGGAGAAGGACATCATATTTTATAAAGTGGATGAGCACTAAAAATGAGGAAGGCTCTCGATGTGATGGATTGACATGGTGGCTGCCTCAATGGGCTAAGGCATGGCATAACAGTGAGGATGGCATAGGACCAGTGTTTGTTCTGCTGTGTATAGGGCAGCTATGGGTGGAGCTGACTCAATGGCACCTCTCAAAAAGAACACAACCAGCAAGATATTTGCCTGTGTTTAATTCACTACTCAGAGGCATTCTAATGTGTGAATACTAAAAAATTACAGATAACATTGTGATGAATGGGAATTTCAATACACTTAATTGTCCTCATGTAAAGCCTGTATATAAACGTAGAGACAGAATAAACAGAATGAGACGATACTCAAAAAACCAAAACAAGAGACTCACTGCCATTGAGTCCATTCTGACTATTTAGGACAGAGTAAAACTGCAACTATGGGTTTCCGAGACTCTACCTCCTTGTGGGGGATGGAAAGCCTTATCTTTCTCCTATGAAACAGCTGGTGGGTTTGAACTGATAATCTGGTGTTAGTAGCCCAAGGAGTAGCCAAGTCCTACCAAGGATTATCAAAACTCAGCTCTCACTATGGTGACTCACAGTGGCAGTGTAGACTTCCCCTATCACTCTCTGACACTATAACTCTGTGAGGAAGTAGAAAGTTCAGTCTTTCTCCAAAGGAGCAGTTGGTGGTTTTGAACTGCAAACCTTGTAATTAGCATCCCAATGAGTAACCTTCATGCATTCATGGCTCCTACTTGGTTTATAATCTGTAAATGATGTGCATCAACGTTATATCCTTCATCATACTTATTCAATCTATGTACTGAACAAATAATCAAAGAAGTTACAAATTATGAAGAAAAGGAGAGCACCAATATTAGACAAACTCATCAACAACCTGTGATTTGCTGTTGACACAAACCTGATTAGTAAATGCTAAGAAAATATAAAATATTTGCTGATGATGTTCAAAGATTACAACCTCCAAAATGGATTATAACTCAATGTAAAGAAAATAAAATTCCTTTGAATGGAGTCAAAAAGAAAAATCATGATAAACAAATAAAATAATGAAGCTGTTAAAGATTTAGTTTTATTGAATTCTCAATCAGTGTGTATGGAAGCAATGACCATGGATGCATTAGTCAAGAAACTAAATAACAGCTTGGGAAAGTTGGGTGCAAAAAACCTCTATATTGGATTGAAGAGTAAAGACTTCCCTCTAAAGACTAAGGTATACTTGATCCAAACTAGGTTAGGGCATTTTTAATTACACCTTCTGCCGTGATAGCTGGACAATAAATCAAGAAGACAAAAGATGAATTATTACCCTTGAATTATGGTTGACAAAGAATACTGAATATATCATGTATCAAAAGAGCAAATATCTTTCTCTGAAAAGATACAATATATCTCTGAAAAGATGCTCCTTAGAAGTGAGGTGGTTGAGATGTCCTCTCAAGTACTTTGGACATGTAATTTGGCAGGGCCCATTCTTGGAGCGGAAGATCATGTTTGATAAAGGAAAGGGTCAGCACAAACCAGGAACACCCTGAACAAGATGGTTTGAAACAGTGACTGCAACAATGGGCACATGTGCATTAACAACTCTGTCAATGGGAAGCAGGAGGAGGGCAGAGGTTCATACATATAAAAAATAGTTAAATGTGAAAGTATGGTGCTCAGAATAAAGATCCTGGAAATCAACCTAAGTTCCATGGGGTTGTTTCAGCTCTCTGTGGGAAATGGTTGATGCAAAGTAGAGAGGAGATCTCACAGGGAAAATGGTTAAAATGAGCAAACCAGAGGAATCACCACAGTGCCAATTAACCCTGCTAATGATCGCTCTGTGTTCTGAGATAAAGAGAACAAATGGACACACCTGAATGTTTACAACTGTTCAAGAGTAGTTTTCAATTGGTTATTTGTTGATATTTTGCACAACGTGTTTTTCAGGGATTAAAAGGGTTTCCCCTAAAATATGTGCAGGCTGGATAGACCTTGAGTCTCAGAGGTATGATAGTTACGTAGTAATGTAGTTCTGCAATTCAGTAATGCTACAAACACATGTCATCTACGAATGGAAGTTAATGTGATCAACCCTGATCTGATGTAAAAGGATTAGAGTGAGAGTTGTTGATGTTATCAGGTGCCGAGTGGTTCTAACTCAGAGTGGCTCCACAGGAAGAAACACGGTCCTATCCTGCACCATCTTCACAGTTGTTCTTAAGTTTGAGGCCATTGCTACAGACACTGTATAAGGTCATCTTATCAAAGGTCTTCCTCTTTTTCACTTCCCTTCCACTTTACCACACATGATGTCCTTTTCTAGGAACTGGTCTCTCCCAATAACATGTCTGTGGTAGTGACATAATCTGGTGTCAATCTGAGAGGATTAAGAGTGAAGGGGTAGTCTAGCCTGTCAATCATGTCACAGCTTGATGACCTCATTTGTGCTAAGGAGATAAATAGCTCTTTGGAGGTAGGACACATGCTCACTCCATGGGAGACATTGTAGCTGACAAGACACATGGGGCTAGGCTAGTGCCCTGAGCTGGAGGAACCACATGGAGACCCCTGCCAGAGCTGAGATCCTTACAACGCCGCTGTATCCACAAGACTTCCTACCCACTGGCTTGTGATCTTCCTGCATTTGGTGTCATTGCATGTGTTTCGTTAGTCTGAGGAGGACTTTATAGATTGGTATCAGACATATGGGCTAATATTGGATTTAAGGATTTGATATGGACTGGGCTGGGATGTTCACTTAATGTATAATTACTCTTTATATAAAGCTCTTTTTTATGCACATATGAGTGTCTATGAATTTGTTTCTCTAGTCTACCCAGGCTAACACAATGTCAAAAGTACAAGAGATAAGATTTCAACATTCTTGCTTCTAAGCAATTGTCTTACTGTACTTCTTCTAAGACAGATTTGGTTATACTTTAAGTAGTCCATGATATTTTCAATATTCTTCATGAGCACCATAATTCAAACACATCAATTCTTCTTCACTCTACCTTATTCAATGTCAAATTTTACATGTATATGAGGTAACTGAAAATTCTATGGCTTGCGTCAGACTCACCTTAGTCCTCAAAACAACACCTTTGCCTTTCGGCATTTTAAAGAGGCCTTGTACAACAGATTTACCCAGTGAACCTGCCCTTTGATCTTTTCACTGATCAGCTTCCATAAGCACTGATTTGATCCAAGTCGTAAGAAATTTTGACTTCAACTTCAACATTGTCTCCATTTATGTTGCTAATGTGTGTGAGTGTTAATTTATAATCCTGAAATCAATTCCATTTGTCATGATGTTACCATTACTCAGCTCACAACCATGTTCTGACATCAGCTGGCTCCCTTTGGCTAGTATTCTGCATCACTGGTATCTTGTAAGAGATAAAGGAACAAGACCTGGCAGAGAGAGGACCCCTGCTATCAACAAGAAAGGCGAGCTAGGAGAGAAGCATGTCATTTAGGCTCAGTGCTAAGGACCCCCTAGATCCAGACCAAGATTGATGCCAGAACACAAACAGGCCCCTAAGGACCATAGAGCCCTCAGATGTTTAAAGAAGATCAGGATCTTCCTTAGACCCAACACAGAGAGAAAAAAGCTCTCTCTAGAGCCAGTGCTTTGAATTTGGATTTCAAGCCTGCTAAGCTGTAAGAGAATAAAGTTGTTTGTTAAAGCAGTCTACTTGTGGAATTTGTGTTACAGCAACACTCGTTAACTATGGAAATGCTTGGCCAAATGTGTTTGAAAGCTGAGTTAAACATATGTGAACGCAGTTCTGATGGCAGAAGAGTTTTAACACATTAAGAGGGTGACACACTTTGAGAATGTTCAAGACAGAGCTGAAAAATGTACCTTTCCCCAACATTGACTTCTCTTTTGCTCAAGGGGCCACAGCAAATGTTCTTTGGGAGATCCTGCACTTCAAGGTCCAGTACAGAATAGTGATCAAATGGCCTGACTGTTGAAATGGGCTCAAGGGGAAAAAAAAAAATCTCTTCTGATACTAAAGACAACCAATTATTCAGATTTCAGGGATCCTATACATTTCAGAACATGTCAAAGTCTTAGAAATCCATTATGTTGGAAGAAATCTTGATATTAAAATAATCTGAGGGAAGATTAAAATATGCTGAAGAGCTTGAGGAAATATTTGGAAGTTCAAAGATTTTGGATATAATGTAAAAATTAAATTCTGTCTGAAATAATACCTGCCATTTACATGTAAAATACTGCATGAAAATGGAAGAAACTATCCATCCTTGATTTTTCTCAATCAAAGAAGATTCAGCTACAGCAGATCTGCAGGCTTCCAGACTCAGTTTTACCCAGAGCACAAATTGTTTTGATCAAATTAGGTCTTAAAATGTTAACCTTAGTCCAGCAGGTAGTCTTTTAACTACCTCATGCGACTGAGCTTGATCAAGCTGTGCATTGCCTCACTGTTTCTGGCTCTGATTACTTTGTCTACCTGATTGCTCCATTCTCAGCTCTCCAGGTGAGGAACCTTTTCCTGAATGCTACCTTGTTGCTGGGACTGCAATAGCTCTAAGAAATTTCTGTTAGTCTCCTAGTAGGCAAGAAAGTTGCATAATTATGTGAAAGCTGTGAAAAAAGAGTGTTAAAGTTAAAGCTAGACTTTAGCTTTTGATGTACTTTAAATCAATAACTTATACCATTATCCAGACTATAACACCCTACTGAGTATACATATACCACTACCTGGAGACACCTATTGCTATGCTCATCCACGAGAGTAGTTATTGTAAAACATAAAACAAGATTGACTGTTGATAGTTTAAAGAGTATTGTCATGCCCTTGTCATGAATTATGGGTGCTATTATAATTTATCTCACTGAGTCGTATATGACAAATGGGTAAAATTTCAAATCTTGTAATACCTATATGTTTACAATAAAAATTATATATATATATATAAATATATATATATATATATATATATCAACATATTGTCTTCTCTAAATTTTACTTACTGAAACAGAGGGGGTAAAAAGAACAGAGAGGGAGAAAATAACTTGAGAGCATATTATAAAGGGAGATCGTATAAACCAAGGATGCATGTTCACATAATGATTCATTCAATGGATATTAACTGAGAAATGTTATATATTAAATATTATTCTATGAGATAAAAAATAATAAAAAGAGACATAAAAATTCACTCCATTCTGTGTTTTTTCTGGTACATTAATAAGTCTCTACTATTAATTTAGATTTACACTATCTATAAGATCCAATTAATTGTATTACATGTGTTCAAGTACCAGATTTGAAACATTTTCTCCACAGTTAATATAAAGGCTAAATGAAGGATAGTTTCTGTTTGGTACAAGATTTATGACCACGTGATCAATTTCATCTGACTCGAGGCATATTTAACATTAACTAAATAGGGATTTTGAAGTAAGAATTTTAGAGAACAAAAAAAATCAAAGTACATTTTAAAAATAATTCACTTGTTTGAATGCATAGAAGATATGGAACAAAGGCTCTCACTGATGACATCAGATAGATCTTCTCTGACCCCATGAATACCTGAACGGCTCTTACCTATATTTTATTGTGAAGGCATTTGACTCTGGAGATCATAACAAATTACAGATACAATCTGTATGTTGGGCATATCACCCAAAGAAACTGGAATATATGATGAAGAACAGTATCTCAGAACTGGGAGGAAGGCTTGTCAACAACCTTCACTATGCAGCTAACACAAACTTGCTTGCTAAAAGAAGAGGTGACTTGACATACGTATTAATGATGAGAGAAGTTTCAGGATGGATAACTCCTCAATATGAAGGAAACAAAAATCTTCAAAACTGGACCTATATGCAACATTATAATAAATGAATAAATAATTGACATGTCATGGATTTCATTTTACTTGGACCATAATCAAAACCCTTGGCATTAACAATCAATAAACTAAATGAAGTATTGTAATGGGACTATCTGCTGCAAAAGGCCTCTCTAATTTTTCTAAAAGCAAAAATATCACTTTGAAGATGAAGGTGTGCCTTAGTACTTAGTACTTAGATCCAAGCTCAACTGATTTAACTTGTCTGACACAGAAGTATCGAAAAAAAATTACCCTTTTGAGTCATCGTGTTAGAAAAGAATATAGAACATAACATGAGCGTCTAGAAAAATGAACAAATCCGTGTTGGAAGACGTGGTAGTCATATAATTTTATATCAACTTGAGGGTATTAAGAGTGAAGGGGGCTGGTTTCTAGGCTGTCAATCAGGTCACAGTCTGATAATGCTTCCTGTGGATGTGACATTCTCATGAGGTTTCTGGGGACTTCCTCTCTTCCTCCTGGGAGGTGGGCCACACTCTCTCTCTGCTTCAAATTCCTGTTGACAAACCACATGGAGCCATGCTGATGGCAGCCAAAGTCCTGGAGATCCTTCCACTGTCATTGAATCCTGGAGGTGAGCCAGTCTCTTGCTCTGCTTCAAGTTCCCATGGAGGAGCTACGGGGAGACTTATGCCAGCGCTGACATGCTTGTACCACCACTGGATCCACAAGACTTTTCACACACCGGCCTGTGGTCTTCCTGTATTTGACATCACTGTGAGTGGCTGCATGAGTCTCAAGAGGAATTTATAGATTAGTATTGGACATATGGGCTAATATAGGACTTATGGACTTGATCTGGACTGGGCTAGGATGTTTTCTTAATATATAAGTATTCTTTGATATCATATATCACATATATGAATGTGTCTGGGTTTGTTTATCTAGTCAACCTGTGTTAGACAAGGTTCTCTAGAGAAATAAAACCGGGACACTTGTGATTTTAGATATATAGGTATAGACATATAGACATAGGCACATATAGATAAAGATGATACACACAGCAAGAAGGTATGTAACAGGTAATTAGTCCACACAGCAGTACAGAAGGTTCAGTTCAATTCACTTCCATGGAACAGTTAATATCCTGGAAGTTCTTTAACTCATGAGGGCTGCTGGGTCCAAGGTCAAGGAAGCAGACAGCTGATTCTTCCCTAGTCAATGCAAGCAGTCCGGCCATGAGAAGCAAACAGCAGAGTGGTCATCAACAGTGAGCAGCTCAGGACTTTAGCGAGGCTGGCCCAGATGAGATAGTGAACTCAAGTAATGCAGGGTCCGCCAGCCTGAAGCTCAAGGGATGTATACACCAGCAGCATAGTGAAGCAGGTCTTGAAAGAACTTCAAACTCTAGCAACACGATCCATGGGTCTTGAAAGAACTTCAAACTCTAGCAACACGATCCATGGGTTGGCTGTCCCACAGGTAGTGTAGCTTACAAGTTGAGGCAGAGAACTAACTAAAGCACTCGCATACTGGTCTGATCACCAGAGAACAAGAAAGATGCCAGCTTTGCAAAGCCATTTATCTATTTGCCCTCCAGTCAAACTGTGATCTGATTAATCCCACATGTTCATATTAGCCAGGTTAGCACAATAAACCTACCTATCACAGAATCCAACCTAACACAGATGTATAGCCAGAATACTCCTTAGAGGCAAGGATAGGGAGACTTCACCTCATGTAGTCCAGAAATGTTGATAGGATGAACTAGTCCCTGAAGAAGAACACCATGCTTAGCAAAGTAGGGAGCATATGAACAATAAGAAGACCACCTAAGAGGTGGATTGACATGGTGGCTACAAAAATGGATTCAAGCATAGCAATGATGGTGATGATGGTACAGGACCAGATAGGGTTTCATTCTGTTTTACATTGATAGGGTCCCGATTAATCAGAAATTGCTCAATGATAACAATAGCAATGCAAGGATAATTATAATCCAAATAAGTAGAAATGTTTTTAATTATAATATAATACAATACCACATAATATAAATATTTTAAACTATAATCTAAGTAAGTAGAAATATTTTTATAAATCACCAATGTCAGTCCACAAGAAAATAAAATAAATAAGTAATTCAAATCAGCACAGGTTCACCATGAGTTTGCATCTAAGTTCACCAAGTTCACCATGAGTTTGCATCTATTGTTCTGTCCCTGAACATTGTGTGATAGGTAGATTAACTGCACCAACCTGGCCAATAGGAACATGTGGGATTAATCAGGTCACCGTTTGTTTGGAGGGCAAAGAGACAGATGACTCACGCATGTGTGTATGTGTGTGTGTAGTTTTGTGGTTTGAATAAATGATCTAAAAACCTGGACTATATGATGAAAAGCAGGGACACACACACACACACACACACATATCCATTATGCATCTAACAGTTTGTCATACTGTGGCGACTTTTGTATTGTTGTTATGGCGGAAGATTTATAACCTATATTTCAAATACTAGTAGGATTACCTATGGTAGCCAGGATTCAGCAAAGCTTCCAGACTGAGAGAGACGAGGAAGAAGGGGCAGACGGTCAACTTATTGGGGATTAGCAACTGAACACGTGAACAGCCATTGAACCTTGTCTGACATAGGGTCAGAAGATGAGCCAGTCAACTTGGAAGGCACTCAGAAAGTTCAAAGTGTAGTTGACCTTAATGATGTGGACGGACTAAAGCTTTGGGGAAATTCATTTGCTGAAGTGCAATGACTCAAAGTAAGTAGAAGAAGAAAAAAAGACTGAAAACATGCCGTTGTAACCAGAATGTGCAATGCATGCAAAGATGAATCTAGAAATATCAGAATCATCAGAAAGAAAATGTAACTCATAAAGATCGATATCTTAGGCTTTAGTGAGCTGAAATGGACCGTTATTCGTCTTTTTGAATCAGCAATCATATGGTTTACTATATTTCACATGACAAACAAGAGGACTGGGAGAATATTCTTCATCAAAAAGAATATTTCAAGATATATCTTGAAAAAAAAAGATATATCAATTAGAAGATAATATGTACACAGCTACAAGGAACACTAATCAACACAAATATCATTAAAATTTTTGTGCTTTTTACTAATGCCAATGATAATGATATTGAAAATTCCATCCACTTCTGTCAGAATATTGAATCATGTAGAAAGTATACAAAGAAAAAGGAAGAACATTTTGTCATTGTACCAAAAATAACTGGCTGACATTGAATCATTTCAAAACATAGCATAAACAAGAATCAATATAATTGAAGGGAGAAGACTGAAGAAACAAGAAAGCATTAGAGAGAAATAAGCTCTAGGAATTGATTGAACACTAACTAAACAAAATGTTTCAACAAACTGATGCAGCACTGGAAGCACTCATTAGTCTATGCCAAGAAATTTGGAGCAAAGCTAGTTGATCAGTCAACTGAAAGAGAACAATATTAGTGCCCATTCCAAAGAAAGGTGACCCAATGGCATGAAGAAATTATTGAATAATATTATTAATATCTCAAACAAGTAAAATTTTGCTAATGATTAGCGCAAAGTCAGAGGCAAGAATACAGTAAACAATCTCCTTTTAGCAAGAGTTAGAAGAAAATGTGGAATAAGAAATATCACGGCTGCATCAGATGGTCCTTGACTGAAAGTGGAGAATATCAGAAGAATGTTTACTGTGTTTTACTGAGTTTGAAAAGACATTTGACTATGTGGATCAAAACAAACTATGGATAATACTCTGAGTAATGGGAATTCCAGAACACTGAATTGTGATACTGTGGAATCTGTACATGAACCAAGAAGTAGTCCTTCAAACAGAATAAGGAGATACTGAAGGGTTTCAAATCAGGAAAGGTTTCTTTCAGGATTATATTCTTTTGCCCATACTAATGCAATCAGTATTCTGACTGAATAATCTGAGAAACTGGGCTATATGAAAAAGAGAATAGGGCATCAGGATTGAACAGAAGCTTATTAGCAACCTAGGATACATTGATGACATAACGTTGCTTACTACAGGACAAGGTGGCCTTAAGTTGTTTATAATGAAGACAGCAAATGGACCAATAGGTAACATCATAATACATGGAGAAAAGATCGAAGTTGTCAAGGATTTGTTCTCCTTGACTCCACAATCAATGTTCATGGAAGCAGTAGTCAAGAGATCAGAAGACAAGTTGCCTTGGGTAAATCTGTTGCACAAGAACTCTTTCCAGTGTTGAAAAGCAAAGATGTCATTTTAAGGACTAAGAGGTATGCTTGGCCCAATAAGAAAGATTGAAGAAAAATTGATGTATATGAATTGTGGTGCTTCAAATAATACTGAAAGTACCATGAACTGTTAAATGGACAAACGAATCTCTCTTGGAAAAAGTATGACTAAAGTGCCAGCCTGTGTGATCACAAGGTGTCAATGGGATCAGGTATCAGGCATCAAAGAACAAAAAAATCACATCAGGGGGAGTGCAGAGTGGGGACCGAAAACCCATCTGTAGGCAACTGGACATCCCCTTACAGAAGGGTTGTGGGATGGAGATGAGCCAGCCAGGGTGCAGTGTAGCAACGATGAAACATACAACT
>NW_022111370.1:3845766-3876497 GCF_000313985.2 Echinops telfairi | reverse complement strand
TCCAGGTTGACACAATTAACTACCTCAGATGGCCAGACTTCTCTTACACATTTTGCACATACTGTTGCGAGACATAACTCTCTGGGGAACAGCATCATGCTTGTTAAAGTAGAGGGGCAGTAATAAAGAGGAAGGCTCTGGGGATGGATTGACCACTCTCTACAACAATGGACTCAAAGCACAGGAAGTACCGTGATCGTGGTGCAGAATCAGTCAGTGTTTTGTTCTGTTGTATATGGGGTCACGATGGGTCAGAACTAACTCAATGGCAAGAAAACAATAACGAAGATAAGATACCAACGTCTTTGGTATGTAGGATATCTTAAAGTTTAAAATAAAACAACATAAAGAAAACAAATATAACAAAAACACAAATGATCACAAATGAATTAATGGCCCACACTCTGAGAGATGATGGAATGTTTGAATTTGTCAACATTTTATTTTACTTAGATATACAACCAGGGTTTATGGAAGCAGCAGTCAAGAAATCAGACAATGGGGACCGAACAACAGAAATAGGGGTGGAGGGAGACAGTGGCTGGTGTAAGATATGAAAACAATAATAATTTATAAATTATCAAGAACTCATAAGGGTGGGAGGGTGAGGAGCTGTTACCATGGGTTCAAGTAGAAAGAAAATGTTTTGAGAAGGATGATGACAACACATGTACAAATGTACTTGACACAATGGATGCACGGATTTTTTATACAAGCTGTAAGAGGCCCCAATAAAATGATTAAAAATAATTATAAAAGTAAATGAGAGAAACAAACAAAAAAGAAATCAAACAACATATTGCACTGGACAAAACAGCTTCAAAAGATCTCTTTAAACTGTTTAATTGCAAAGATTTCACTTGGGAGATTAATATGCTCCATATTCAAGCCATGGTGTTTTCTATAATCACAAATTCTTGTGAAATCTGGATAATGGGAAACAAAGACTGAAAAAAGAATCAAATTGTGATACTGGCAAAGAACATAGAATATTTCATGGACTGTCAGAAAACAAACAAATCTGCTTCAAAAGAAGTTCTGTGAGAATGCTCTAAAGAAGCAAAGATAGTCAAACTTTGTGTCATATGCTTTGATGATGCTTTAAAAAGGGACAGCATTTTTTGGGAAAAAGAAAACATGCTTGGTAATGGATATATACTGAATGGAAGAGAAGTAGACCCTTAATGAGATGGCTTAACACAGGGATTCCAATTACAATTGTTTTCGTTGGGTGCCTTTGAGTTCAGACTCATAGAAACCATATGCACAATAAAACAAGACACTGCCCACTCTTACATCATCCTCACAATTGTTTGGGCCCATTGATGCAGCTACTGTGTCAATCTATCTTGTAGAAAGTTTTCTTCACTGCCCCCTCTCCTATGCCAAGCATGATGTCCTTCTGTAGGGACTGGTCTCCCCTCACAACATGTCCAAAGCACGTGAGACAAAGTCTGACCATCCTTATCTCTAAGGAGCTTTCTGGCTGGACTTCCACTAAGACAGATCTTTTTGTTCTTTTGCCAATCGATGGTATATTCAACATTCTTCTCCAGCACCACAAGTCAAATGCATAAATTCTTTTTCTGTCTTTGTTCAATATCCAACTCTCAGCTGCATATGCAGCAATTGAAAATACCATTGCTTGGGCCTATTGCACATTAGTCCTCAAAGTAATATCCTAGATTTTCAACACTTTTAAGAGGTCAGATTTACCCAGCACAATGCATCTTCTGATCTCTTGACTGCAGTTTCATGAGCATTGATTGTGGATCCAAGTGAGAAGAAATTTTTGACAATTTTAATCTTTCGTCCTATCATCATGATGTTACCTATTGCTCAAGATGTAAAAATTTTGGTCTTCTTTACATTGTGTTGTAATCCATACTGAAGGCTGCAACCTTTAATCTTAATCAACAAATGTTTCCAGTACTCCTCATTTTCAGCAAGAGTTGTGTCATTCACATATCTCAGTTTGTTAATAAGCCTTCCTCTAACCCTAATGTCACATTCCTCTTCAAATAATCCATCTTCTCTGATTATTGCTTACCATACGGAATGAATAAGCATGGTAAGGGAATGCAGCTCTGTCACACACCTTTCCTGATTTTAAACCATGCAATACACTCTTAATTTGTTTGCACAACCATCTCTTGATCCATGTACAGTTCCCACATAACCACAATGTAGTTGTGGTAGTTACATAATCTGTTGTCAGTTGGAGACTGAAGAGTGAAGGAGTGGAGTTTAGCCTGTCAATCAGGTCACAACTTGATGACCTCATTTGGAGTTGCTTAGGATATAAATAGTTCGCTGGAGGCAGGACACAGATACACTCCATGTGAGACACTCTGATTCCTCTTCCTTCTGACAAGACATATGGAGCTACACTAGAGCCCTGAAGCTGAAGGAGCCAGGTGGAGACCACTGCCAGTGCTGAGATGCTTCCACTGAACTGCCACTGGATCCAGGAGCCTTTCCTCCCACTGGCCTGTGATCTTCCTGCATTCAGTGTCATTGCAGTTGTGAGTCTGAAGAGGAATTTATAGATTGGTATCGGACATATGGGCTAATATTGGATTTATGGACTTGATCTGAACTTGGCTGGGATGTTTTCTTAAAATACAATTCATTTTTATGTAAAGCTCTTTCTTAAATATGTATAAGTGTCTATGAATTGGTTTGTCTAGTCTACCCAGCCTAACAGTAGTATTCTGGGATTCCCATTCTTCTCAAGGCTATCCATAGTTTTCTATGGAACACACAGTTGAATGCCTTAACATAGTCAATGAAACACAAGTAAACATTTTTTTTTGGCATAATCTACTTCCAGTCAAGTACCCTTTGACATCAGCAATGATATTGCTTGTTCCACATCCTCTTCTGAAGGTCTGAACTTCTGGCACTTCCCTGTCAATGCACTGCTGCAACAGTTGTTGAGTGTTCTTCAGCAATACTTGAATTGCATGTGATTTTAATGATATTGTTCTATAATTTGAGCATTTTGTTGGGTCACCTTTCTTTGGAATGGGTACAAACCTGGCTCTCTTCTAGTCAATTAGCAGGTAGTTGTCTTCTGAATTTCCTGGCATAGACAAGGGAGTGCTACCAGGGCTTTAACAGCTGTTGAAACATTGGTAGTCAGTCACTTCTTGGGGATTTCTTTTTGACTAATGCTTTCAGTTCAGCAGAGACTTTCCCCTTCAGTACCATTGGCACTTGCTCCTTTGCTACCCTTGAAATGAGAGACGGTTGAATAGTTCTTTTTGATACCATGGCTTTGTGTATTCTTTCTATCTTTCTTTGATTCCTACATCTTTCAATATTTTGTCCATAGAAACTTTCAATATTAAAACTCGAGGCTTGAATTTTTACTTGAGTTCTTTCAGCTTATGATATGCTGAACATGTTCTTTTTTGGTTTTCTAACTCTAGGGCTGGGCACATCTCGTTATAATACTTTATCTTCTTTTGAAATTTTCTGTTACGTTCTTTGACTTTATCACTTCTTTCATGTGCCTTAGCTACTCTATGATTAAAAGCAAGTTTCTGACATGCATTTTGATCTTTTCTTTCTTTCATCTCTTTTTAACGACATATTGCTTTCCTTGTGTATGATTGCTTGACTATCTTACCACAGCTCATGAGGTATTCTCTCATTAATGCTTAATGCATCAAGTCTATTCTGGAGATGTTCTTGAAACTCAAGTTCCTATTTGGGCTCTCCTGAACTTATTTTAATCTTCTTCAGATTCAACCTGAGCTTACCTATGAACAATTGATGGTGTGTTCCACAGTCAATCCTGAGCTGGTTCTAACTGCTGATATTGAGCTGCTCCATCTTCTGCCCCATAGATGTAATCAATTTTATTTCCCTATATTCCATCTGGTGAAGTCCAAGTGTATAGTCACTTTTTTTTTTTTACCAAAAACAAATCTTTATTTTTATAACTGGATAAATGTGATCTAAATGGTGCTACCACTAGGTTTTTGGAAAGAAACATGCTATAAATAAGCAAACTACATCTGTTGGTGGGTGGGTGTGGACTACTTAGATGTCTAATTGGGCTAATTACAGACCACTCACAATAGAACTTTTTAGTATACAGTGTAGTATGATGTTAAGCCATTGTAGACTTTGTACAGAAATGCTGCACTTCTGGATGATAATGCAAGAAATTGTTGCAGCACTACACTGTTAAACAGGTGACATCCATCATATCAACTGACAGCAATATCAGTGGCATCTTTATTGTTAGACTTCAGAGTTCCAACTTTCGGTACACTGACAGTCTTTGAATACAACCCCCTCAATATCCTCGTCTTCATCTTTACCCACAAAAGACTCCTCTGCTTCCTTCAAGCATTTTAGCAAGTTCTTTGGCAAGTTCTTTTGAGATATATTTCTTTGAAGCCTTTTTGGATCAGCTAATGATGACCTCTTCCTCCAAAAGGTCAGCCTCATCCATTTCCTTTAAGATGTGTGGGATCTTGAAGATGAGATGAGCTTGATGCATCACCACCACTCAATCCCCACTGTGTAGAAGTTACCGCTGGACCCCTTTGTTGTTGTGACAACATCAAAATTGGAGTAAGTGCCGTGTGTATTTTTTTATTTGCCCCTAATTTTCTTGCTAAAAAGAACTTCAGTAAAAATGAGAAGGCTTCAGCTTTTCCATTTAGCAGTTCTGCTTCAGCAAAAGTGTCTTTGTCGGATGAATTAATGATACCCGCTTGTTTTGTCTCTTAACAAAATCAAACAAAATTGCCGACCTGCTCTTCGATGGTCCTCTCTAGATCACCTCTAAGGTCCAGAACTTTAACATGGTCAATGATTTCCTCCTTTCTAAGCCTCTGCACTTCCTCAGGTGTATCCTCACCCAATCATCATCTTCCCTACTCTCCAGAGCTTGAGGAGGGCTGATTTCACTTAGAGGTGGAGGTGGTAGAGATTCACTGCTGGCACGGAACCACCCTCCTTGTCTTTGACATTTTGGTTTTCCTTTTCTCTTTTTCCGGTACCACTGTCACTCTTCCCAGCTGGGCTTTTGAGAATTAATATTCAGAGTTTATGATATGTGCCAAGCATGCCTCCATAGCCACAGACTTTATAAGAATGACCTATTGTTTGCTTTCTTTGGTTTGGCCTGCAGTTCTTGTTCAGGATTCTCACATTCAGGACAGAGAACAATTTGTTTAAATTATTTTTTTATTATCAATTGGGATTAACACATATATTATTCTGCAGTTCACATCCAACAGAATTGTAGATTTGCTCAGTTTCCAAACGTTCTTTTTTCTATATGGATATTTTGACATCCTCACCTCTTCACCCTGCCACCACCTTTACATCCCCCTACCCCTGAAACTTGCTGACTCTATAGGGTCATCAGTCCTGGCTTTCATACACCAAAAAACAAACAAAAAAACCATATACTGCAACTTCAAGAGGGTGACCGCAAGATAACTTTTTTAAGGACTCTGTCCAACATATCCTGTAGCTTATTTGCCTCAGGAGATCCATCGACAATGTAACAGTCATTCTTAACATCACACTGGCTCTATGCTT
The DNA here is from genome assembly GCF_000313985.2 of Echinops telfairi. NCBI lineage: Eukaryota > Metazoa > Chordata > Mammalia > Afrosoricida > Tenrecidae > Echinops > Echinops telfairi. The sequence continues at coordinate 3,870,929 of NW_022111370.1, read as the reverse complement.
CCAACTCACAACCAAAATACTTGGCTGGGATATGCTGGAGGCTTATTAAGCACCTTCACAACATCAACCATGCTGACTATAACTGTCTTGATTCCATTTCCTTTACCTTCAACCTTGGCAATCAGATGGGGCATCTTGTAGCAATAGAACTGGTCTGACACAATGCGGTTGATGTTGACAGACATTTTGGCTTGTTAGTGTCTTTATCAATAAGTTGAAGAGATCTTTGAATGAAACTTTTTGGTATCTTCGGTCTAGAGGAGAAGGGATGGCATAAACGACTGCAAGAGTTCCAGGTCCCTAACCTGAAAAAATTTCATCACTGAGGCTGTAAGCTTCTTGCTTTTATGCTATGTTTCCCCATTACAGGTATCAGTGGCTGTGTAACAATTCATTTTAGTCATACACCCAACGCTGCCCACTCAAGACTGGAAGGTAGGCACTTGGTCACTATGGTCCCAGCAGAGGCGGCCATGTGGGCAGTCAGGTGGGGAACCAGCAGCCAGTGTGGCAGATGACCCCCATCATGTCTGGGGTCCACACCCATCAGTGCCCGAGCTGGCCTGGCAACCTCTGAAATATTCTGGTTTGGTCTTTATAATCACCTCTCTGCTGTTGACAAAAGATAATTGTGATGAGAAAGTCCTTGGTCTTGCAAAATTCTACCCTGAGATCTCAGGCTTCATTTCTATCACCAAGTCCACATTTTCCAACTATTGTCTCTTCCTCTTTGTTTCCAATTTTGCATTCTAATTGCCAACAATTATCAGTGCATCTGGATTTTTTGATCATTGCCAAACTGAAGACCATGGTAGAATTCTTCAATTTTTCACCACTCGCTATTGTGATGGGTGCATCAATTTAAATACTATTTGTATTGATTTGATTTCCTGGGAGGCAAATAACTATGATCCTATCACAGACAGCATGGCATTTTGAGATGTTGTTAGACACCATCAAGTTGTTTCTGACCCACGTTGACTCTGTACACGACAACTGCCTGCTCCGACATCCTCACTGTCACATCGCCAGTGTTTTCTAAACCTTGAAATGTCCTTTTTGACAACGAATGTGATGCCATTCCTCTTGACTGTATCATTTCTAGCAGAGCAAACCCAAGTATGCCTGACTCCAAATGACAAACAGCGGTCCAGTTCAGTTCACTAATGCCTAAAAGGTCAGCATTTATGGATTCCTTTTCATTTTTTTACTGATTCCAACATTTCTAGACTCATCCTTCATACATTCAAAATTCTGATTGCTTGTTGGTGCTGGCAGCTCTTTCTTCTTTGTGTCATTGCTCACCAGGAAACGAAGGTCCCAAAGGCTTTACTCCCATAGACTGTCAAATCAAGGTCCTCATTCTGGTGGGCTCTCCTGTGAGAAGGCGGGTCTTCGTCATTAATATTTCTGCATCTTCTGATAGGAGGAGGTAATCTTCTGGCACCATCTCCGATGATGTTCTGCTTTTTATAAGGTTTTCAGTATCTGACGCTATTTTGACGAGGTTGGGTACTAGGTCTTAAATGGCAAATCACTGAGAATCAATGGTCTGATCAAGATAACGGAAAACTTTATTTATTGCAGCCACAATGAGTCAGAACTGATTGGACATTATGTAACAACAACAACAATAATAATATATCATATTTAAGAAGGTAAATGAACAATTATTCATATTAGGATTCCAGTTCGTACGTATATGAGTTTATTGCCAACAGAATGTATTTATGCATATCCCTGTAATGAAGTAATGATTGCAGATAAGCTTTTTCAAGAGCACCATCTTCCCTTTGTCATAGTCTCACTCAGGTGTCTCCTAAAAGAAAAAACAAATCCAATCAAAAATCAAAAGTATGCCTCCAAGGGATGTAGTGGACCGAGCCAGTTAAATTCACGTCAGACATATCGGTTCAGAAGGTTATGGCAACTGTTTGGGGAACCCCAAAGGGTAATCTTTTTGTTGTTGTTAGGTGCAGTTGAATCTGTTCTGCCCCATAAGGACCCTGGGTACAAGAGAACCAAACGCTGCTGGTCCTGTGCCGTCCTCACAATTGTTCTTATATGTGAGCCCCTCGATGCACCTACTGTGTCAATCATTTTCCACTGCTTTACCAAACCTACAGTCCTTCTTAAGGGACTGATCTCTTTCGACTATGTGTCCAAAGTAGGTAAAAAGTCTTATCATCTTTGCCTCTAAGGGGCATTCCAGCTGCACTTCTTCCAAGATAGATTTGTCATATAGACCTCTATTGATTTTGATAAGAAAATCAAGATCCAATGACACTTAAATGACTTAGTCAAGGTCAGCAATGATAGTCATGATAATGACAGTGTTCAAAGTCAGGCACCTTTCAACCCATGGGATGTATTGTGAACGCTATGTTATAATGCTTCACAACATATAATATATTGGAGCCAACACATAATCCATATTGTTGGTAAAGTAGAGGGTCTGAATAGAAGAGGAAGACGCTAAGCAAAATGGATTGACACTGTGACTACAACACGAAGCTCAGTTATAGTAGCCACTGTGGGGATGGCGCAGCCTGAGCGTTTTCTTCTGTCATCCACAGGACTGCTACCAGTGGAAAGCAAGTTGACAGCCCTGTTCCATAGCGGTGATTTAATCAAACCAGGGTCCTACTTTTATCTTGGCATTGCTACCAACCAATCTTCTTGTCCACACATATCTGTGTGATAAATCCTTGTGCCAATAAACTCTAAAGTGGATTTACGTAGGCAGATAGATGATCCAGTGATCGGTAAATGGAAACCAACAAGGAAAAGGTATGAAGCCTTCAAAAGAACAAAAATATGTGAGAACTTTCAAAGAAAGGAGAGATTGCAAACTTTTCCCTAACTGACGCCTTGTGGATGCAAGCATGTGCCCTCCAGAATTCCCAGAGGGCTAAGGAAGCCAATCCCCGTGTTTTACTTCATTTGCTTCCCGTTGTAAAAATGGCTCTGTGCTGCTTTGAGAAGGGAACGTGTTTATTTTTGCTTTTTGAATAATTTCCTGCAGAAACTGCTCTGTTTATTGGGAGGGAAATGGGAAACTTCAAAATTGGCTTTATTATGCAGAACCTTCTGAGAGTGCTGTAAATACATCATAAAGTCCCTCTCCTTTTGAGGTCTCATTCCTGCTCTTTGGACTATAATTATTAACATAAACCCTCTAGGGCACATTCTTGTCATCTCCACCTGAATGTCCTATCTTGTTTTATCTGTGATCTTTCTCCTGCTTTATTAGCTTAAAGAGCCCTTGGCTGCTCTCTAATGAGACACAACCAGGCCTAGGTAGCCTAGGTCACCCTCTATTGCTTGAATGTAGGAAGAGGAAAGTTCACAGGGAGGTAAAGAAAAATCATAAATTAAAGTAATATTTGGGCAAAATGAATCTCTTTACAGTCTTCTGTAACTACCAAGAGCAACCCACCTGATTCTGAATTCTTATATGACCAACTCCCCAACCCCTGCCCCCAAATGAAATCACAGCCTGGTATGATCTTTCTCCTTGGGGAAATCAGCCTTATATTTGCGTTTTTAATATCTCCTGTGATCTCGAAATGCTAACAAATCTGCAAAACAACAAGCCCTGGTGTTTCCATCTGGACACCCAAGTTCTCTGCTTACAGCAATTGGCCTGGGGTGAGGTTTTCCAATCAGTGTCAGATTCAAGCCAGCAGCTTGCATCCTACTGCAAAATTTATGGCGCATGCTGATGAGAACAATGTGGCTCCCTGGGAAGATGACTGGGGACTGGCAAAGGAGTTTTGTAAGCTGGAACTCTGCAGCTGGGCGATCGATTGTTCCTTCCTCTGGTTAGACTTCAAAGGGTTGCACACCTCGTTATCTGCTTTGCACCCCTAACCAAAAGCTACTTTGGGAGCATGAGACATTTCTTATAAGACATTAGAGTATTTCCTGAGACTCCATCTACACTTCTGCTAAGGTCACTCATTCACGTATCATGTCTCTAGGCAAGTAGGGGAGAGAAGAAAGTGATGTGTTTGATTGGTCAGTTACCTGATTTGTCTCAATATAAGTGGATCAAGAGTCGAATGAATAAGGAAGTTATATTAAACGGTACCAAAAACATCTGGCACTGTGCCTACCATATAGAATAGACCAAGTTAACACTTAGACAGGAAATCTAATGTAGATTTTTAAATCACACTGCCTGGATTGAAATCTTGGCTCTCTTACTTTTCATCTGTGTGAAAATAAGCAATCACATAACCTGTAAATCCTGTCATATTACCATCTACAAGCACAAGGACAATAATAAAAAATTCCCTGAGGGATAGTGTGAGGAGCTCTGGTGGTGTAGTGGTTACACATTGGGCTGCCAACCACAAGGTCAGCAGTTCAAAACCACCAGCCATTGCATGGGAGGAAGATGAGGCTTTCTGCTCCTGTAAAGATGTACAATGTTAGAAACCACAGGGGGAAGTTCTGCCCTGTCTTATGGGGTCACTATGAGTCAGAACCGACTTGATGGCAGTGAGTTTTCTTGAGAGGGATAGTGTAATTATCATGTGGCAAAATATTAATTAACAGAAATATATGGCTCATTTGAAAAGTGAAACATGAGATTGGCACACAAAAAGCAGAGCAAAAAACAAATAACAAAATTTGACATGTTAAAAAAATTCTACTGTAGAGTTGATTTCTACCCACAGCAACCCCATGCAATCCAGAGCATACATACGCTGCACGGGGTTTGCAACGATGGCACCTGTCTGGAGTTCTTCACCAGGACACCTGTCTTCCTGGCCTCAACCAACCAGGGTTTTGGTGTTGTAGCTTTTCTTGTGGTTGGGTTCTGTAACAATAGAGTGGAGACAGTATCTGCCCACCTCCAAATTTGCAAGAGGGAGTGTGGATCAAAGCCTTCAGTTCAAGGACAATTCCTCTGCTATCAGATATGCCTCTACCCTCTCCTCCTCTTTACCGGTCTAGCAACCAGCCATTCCTCCAAGACATTACTTTTCTGCAAGGTTCAATCATCAGTTGCAATGACGACACAGAACTCACAGAGAGTACTCACAGTTATGACTTTCATCGATGAAGCAACAGGGCACAAGCCAGGGTGAGAAATGGTTAGGATGCAGCAGTTCTCTGGTCATGACAGTATCTTCTCAGCCATGCCCAAGGTCACACCTCTTGCTGGTCCTTGGCCAATGAGCTATGTTGGCTACACAAACGAGTATTAAAATGCTGCTTTGCAACTACCGAATAGTTGTGCCAGCCCACTTGCCTCCAGGTGGCAGCCCCCCTTGGTCACTGCAGTACACATGTATGTCTGAGAAACGTCCTTTGTGATTGGGTGCCCTCCTGAGGTTCCCCATGTGAAACAAAGTGAAACATGGTCTGTTCCTACATTATCCTCAAAATTATTGTTTGGTTAGAGCCTGTTGTCACATCCGGCCTGTCAATTCCTCTTCTGTGGGTCTTCCTTTTTGTTGTTGCTGTTGACCTTCTACTTTGCCAACAATTAAGAACTTTTCAAGGGACTAGTTGCTCCTAAAAATCTGTTCTGGATTTGTGAAATGAAGACCCACTGTTGTCAATTCTCAGAAGCCACTGTCCTCCCTTCTAAGACGTATTCTGGCTGACCTTCTTCCCCTAGAGATTCACTTGTCCTTCTGGCCCTCCATGGTACTTTCAACAGTCTCTGCCAGCACCATGATTCAAGTGCATCTATTTTTCTGCCTTCTGCCTTCTTCTTTGTCCAATTTTCACATGAATATGAAGACATGGAAAATTTAATTTAAAATTTTCACTCTTCAACAGATTTCCCCAATGAAAATTGTTATTTGCTTTCTTGACTGCTGCCTCCATGAGCATGATCTGTGGATCCAAGGAAGATGAAACCCTTAAGAATTCAATTGTTTTTCCATTTATCATGATGTTACCTATGGGTCCAGTGTGAGGATTTTTGTTTTCTACCCATTCTGAGTTATACTCCACACTGAAGGCTGTGAACCTTTATCTTCACCAGCAAGGGCTTCAAATCCTGCTCACTTGCAGTAAGCAAAGTTGTGGCCTGTCCATAATTTAGGTTGTTAATAAGGCTTCCTCCAATTCTGAGGTATTCTTCATCTCATTCAGTTTCTTGGATTATGTATTCAGCAGATAGATTTAATAAGGGCAGTGAAAGAATACAACCTTACCACATACCTTTCTTGATATTAAACCACTCAATATTCTCTTGTTCATTTTGAATTTCCGTGTTGTGTCCCCTCATAAAAATTATACATAGGTACAATGAAGTACACTGAAATTTCCATTTTTTTCAAAGGTATTCATAGTTTATTATGATCCACACTGTCAAATGCCTTTGCATAGATACTAAAACACATGTAAAAATCTTTCTGGTAGTCTCTGGTGGATAATCCCCTAAAGATCTTTCTGGGAGTCTCTAGTGGATAATCCTCAAATGATAGCCAACTCTGCAGGCCAGATTTCACTTTGAAGGTTTTCAGTTAAATTTGTTCTGGGGACCTAGAAGCCTGCCACTCTGTTTTTTGTTCTTGTTGTTTGGCCTTTTGTTGTTGCCCTTAAAACCCCGGTTTTTTTTTGCGGGATTTTCGGGTTTCAAGGGTTTTAACTTTTTTCTTGATTTTTTTTTTTTATTTTTCTTGAATTCTCCTATTCCTGCTTCTACTAAGATGACTTATTTTAAACTGCTCAGAATTGCGCAATTAAACAATACGGTTGTTATATTTTTATACACCCTGTTTGTATGGTCACACTTAGCCAATGGTGAGAGTTACAAAGCATAGGACTAATAGAAACAATACCACGTGACTTCATTTAATGATTTAAAGATTATTTAATGTGGTTTTTCTAACCATAGTCTCTGTTGTCTTTGTTGTTAAGTGCCATCAGGTTGGTTCCAACTCATAGCAAGCCTATGGACAACATGACAACACACTGCCTGCTTCTCTGCCATCCTCACCACTGGCCTTATGTTTGAGCCCATCGATGAAGCCACTGTGTAGACCCATCATGTGGAAGGTCTTCTCTTTTTCACCGTGCTCTGCTCTACCATGCAAGCATGGAGTCCTTTTCTATGGACCGGTTTCTCCTGATAGCTTTTCCAAACTCTTTGAGATGACGTCTTGCCATCCTCCCTTCTTTGGAGAATTCTGGCTATACTTCTTCCAAGACTGATTTTTTTTTGTTCCTTTGGCAACCCAAGGTACTTTCAGTGTTCTTTGTCAGCACTGTAATTAAAATGTATCAATTCTTCTTTGGGCTTCCTTATTCAATATACAACTTTCACAATTATAGGAAGTAATTGAAAATACCATGTCTTGGGCCAGGTGCACCTTAGTCCTCAAAGTTATGTCTTTGCTCTTCAGATTTGATAAGAGATCCTGTGCTTCAGATTTATCCAATGCAATGAGTCATTTCATTTCTTGACTTCTATTTCCATGAGCATTGTTTATGGCTCTAGTATTGCCTACCAAATGACATTTTCCTGATGGAACTGCATAGAAGATGCTGAGAGGATTCTTCTATGAGCTGATTGTTAATGGGGTTCATTGTGATTGCCATCTTGCTGGTTATGAGATAAAACATCTCAGAATCAGCCAATGTGGGATATCACCACTATCACAAGAGAAGAGCCAAGAGTAGAGAGCATCTTTTAGATGCTGGGACCCATACACGTGGAAGCTCCTTGCCCTAGGAGGGCAAAGGAGCAGGCAGAGGAGCAGCAGGAGGAGAAACTAGGACCTTACGTAGGGTGTGCACTTCCCAGAGCACAGAGAAAGTGTATTTCGGTGTTTGGGGGCAGTGGGACAGCTTGTGAAATGGGGTTTCTCTGGGCACTTATTGGGGGAAGTGAATTTACTGTCTGATAGAAGGGGAGCTGAGTATCCTCAGGCTGAGGCTTATGACAGAGTGGCCTGTCCTTTGTGATTTTCAAGCAGTTACAAAAGAATTGTATAGCATTGCCTGAGCAGAGCAGAGCCTGGCAAAGAGGATGTGTACTAGAGGGAAGCTTGCCTGTGGGTCTAACAGAGTAAACTCTCTTGTCAGAACAACTCTATCCTGAGCACTTTATCACTTGAATTGCAACTTGTTATCTTCCTTAATTAGATCCATATTCATAAGTTTCATCCCCTAGTTCTGCGTGACTATTTCAATGAATTATTGAACCCAGCTAAAAAGTAGAGGGCACTGTGGAGGATAGAGCAATAAAATTAGAACTTGCTCTGTTGGACAGAGCACTGTGTAACTAGAATTATCAAAACAACACATTTTGATGAGGTAAAGATAGCATAGGTCTTAGAGGTATGGCTAGGTAGGTTTCTGTTTTATATTATAAGAATCCAGGGCAAGTTAAATCAACTTTTAGATCATAGTTTTCATATTGGACTTGAAGATTTATACAACTATGTAGACAGTATTAACATACATTATTTTTCTTAAAAAATAAAATTCACTGAAACTTTCTGAAGTGATAATTCTGAAATGGAACCCCAAGTGACAAAGCCTGTGTCATAGCATGTGTCAAAGCTCTGCAGTTTTATATTAGTTTTTCTTCTTCTACTTAGTATATTTTAATTTTTTTCATTCAAGATCTATCTTGAATACCGCTTGTATGGCATATTATATATCTTTTTTAACATTAGAATAATTGAAAACTAACATTTGATAAACTATGTTATGCCATATATCTTCTGCATACTGGTTTCTGCTTAATCTTGATTACACCCTAGCAAGGTATTTTGAATGGCTTCATGAGATTGAGGAAGTCAAGTGTGGTACACAAGATGACACTATGCATATATGATGGAGAAATTTTGGATCAGGGATTCTAATCCATATCCAATTTTAGTATTTTAAAGCATTATAGAATATATCTTAAATTCTAGATGAAGTAACAGATAAGCTTTAGAAGAATAAAATGAAGCCAGAATGTTCCTTAGATGCAAAGAGAGCAAGATTTCAACTCATTGTACAGATGTCACCAAGGAAGACCTATTGCTATCATGGTCGGTAAAGCAGAGGGCTCCTAAAAACAATGAAAACTCTTAATGAGTTGCTTTGGTGCACAACCACAATAATAGACTCAGCATTCCAATGATCTGAAGATGACTCAAAACCAGGAACATTTTTATTTTCTGTTTTATGTAATGGTGTCATGAGTCAGAGCAAGCTCAATAACAATACCAAAACTCTGAAGCAAGTTTTTTTTAAAATTTCTTTACCTTTCTACTCTTCCCAGCATGTAGCACTCACCTTTTTTCTAGAATCAAGATTCATTAAAATCATTATTACAAATTCTTCTTTCTCATTAAATTATGAGTATTGCAAAGTCATGAGTCTGGTCTGTGCATCACTGTAATTCTAGAGCACTATTTGGTAAATAGTGACACTAATTTGTACATATATAAAAAATTAATATTATATTTCAAAATACTCAGTTTGCTATTAAAGTATTACCACAATGATGCTTCTCAGTGCCATTCAGTTCATTATGACCAATAGTGACCCTAGAGGGCAACTTAGAATTGCTCCATTTGGGTTCCTAAACTCTAAGTCTTTGTAGAAGCAGATGTCCTCCGCTTTCTCCAAGGAGGATGGGTGGTTTTGAACTGATGACCAACTCTCAATGCATGACTCCACCGGGAATGCTTAGAAGGGTCTAATTTTCTCTACCTAATTCAAATCATCTTACAGCAAAGCAATGCTTCAGGGGAAGGCATTAAGATGCACACTACTCATCAATAACCAGTAACTAAAAATATTTTATGTATTATCATTATTGTAATTATAAGTTAAATTTTTGACAGCTGTTTCTATTCAGAATTTTAGGTTGTATCACGCAGATTTGTGTACATTATTTGTGGGTCCCCTGAGCACATTTTATATACAGACTATTTTTAAAAGAGTGCTTTGTGAGATTTGATAAATATATAACTAATCTAGAGTTGTAAAGTATTTGACAAAATTGGTTAAATTAAATTAATAAGGAAGCCAGATATTTTCCATCAACTTTAGCAAGTTAAACCTTTTTTATTTTTAAAAATTCTATTTTATTGGGGGCTCTTACAACTCTTATCACAATCCATACATATATCCATTGTGTCAAACACATCTGAACATATGTTGTCATCATCTTTTTCAAAACATTTGCTTTCTACTTGAGCCCTTGGCATCAGCTCCTCATTTTTTTGCCCCCTTCCCTTGATAATTTATAAATTATTATTATTTTTTTATGTCTTACACCAACCGCTGTCTCCATTTATCCACTTTTCTGTTGTCTGTCCCCCTGGGAGCAGGGCCATACATCGATTATTGTGATTGGTTGCCCTTAATGTCCCCTCTCTTTCCCTTCCCCTCCTAGTATCTTTTTAAAATAGCACCTTTTCCCCCAACCAAACATAGAAGAAGCAAAATTAACTGACCTCATTTGATTGGCTATCTATTTTTGTAAGTCCCTGAAGTAGCAAACAATTACTCTTGTCAGTTTTTTTAACAGTCTTGGAAATATGTAGGGCAACATTTTTCCCCCTCTTTTTCATGATGTTTAGATGCTGAAAACAAGCATATATCACGGGCTCATGCCAAAGACATCAATTGCCTTTGAATGAGACCATAACCCCAAGTAGGTCATGGAACATTAAAAATAAATGAACATTTGGGGTCCCTGGGTTCCTCACTCTCTAGACTAAAGGATATCGATGAGGAAACACACTGCCCTGGACAGGACATGATGCCCTGAACACACTAAGTTTCAAAAGGTAGTTAATTAGCAGGTGCTATCTGGACAACCCTTGCCCATATACTTGCCCATGTTCTCAAACTCTGTCTGCATTAAGGAGGGGCTTTATCTAAACACTCCATTGGGCGAATAAAAAGGTCAATCATTCAATAGGCAAGCTTTTCCTTTTAGTGGCCCTGTCTAGCAAGGAGATTATCTCATTGAACGAGCAAGCATCAGAACAATAGTCTGTGAGGATTCACACCCAATCAATGAGGATTTTGAAGGAGGGAGGAGTTGGAAGAGAAGATAGGGAGTTACTCTAATGACATTTACGGCTCTTCATCTTCAGCCACTCATTTGCTCCTCAATCTTATCATCGTCTACTCACTACCCAATAATTAACATAGAAGCCAACTGGATCTCTCTTGTTTTCCTGTTTATGCCTGCTCTGTTTAACCTCCAGGTCATTGAACATATGGTTCACTTCACCCAGCATGTTCTTCTTGCTTATCCTCTGGGAGAATGGGTAGTCATTATTCAAGTCACAGTTCACATGCCTCCACCTCTATGAAGCCCTCCTTGACTCTTTCAATCAGGAATTGCTCAGCCCATTCTGTGTGCCTGTGGCACAGAATGCTGCAATGTACCATGAAACTTTATAGCGAGACGTTGTCTCTGGGAAGCAGAGTCTAAGCCATTGTATCCATTCCTAGGTTTCTTGTCCTGTATGCAGCTTCCTGTGACTCATTCTTTTGGTTGCCTATGAACAGACACAATGTGCATTACTTTCAGCATAAGGTGTTTAAGGAGTAGGCTGTCTTCTCTAAGAGATCTTTCTACATCCTCCAGTTGGATAGTGGAGCCTGAATGATTTTAGAGGATGGGTTTGGAAGAAAATGGTTGGTCAACACATGGTTGAAAACTATCTTTCTGTCATCTGAGAATGCTTGCATTCAAACTATTGAAATCCAGATATCATTAGTCTTACCAACTACGACTTATACTCAAGAAATAATTGTAATACATTGACTCTGAATCATGAATATGAATGTTAAACTCTAGAAGATTAAATATGATACCATATTTGATATCATATGATAAATATGATCTTTCTTCGTAGACATAAAGTGCAATATATTATCTTTGCTTTTATTCTGTTGCCTAGAAAGGGGATCATACTATTAATAGGATACAGTAAAATAGAGCAAATTAATGAAAACTCTTTAATAATCATTTTTCCGCAGTGACATAATATCAATTAGTTTGTTCCTTTTCCAAAAAATAGCTATGTAGTAGGTATTAGTATCTATGTTTTCAGATAATAATAATTCATTCATTCTCTGAATATATGCTGAGTCCTAATTATGTACCATGCACCTTTCAAAGAACTAGAGAATGAGCTGTGGAAAGGGAGACATGAATTCCAATTTCTTGAAGCTTGTTATTGGGTTTCTACATTCATTACTAATCCTGATCTTCCATGTCACTGGGGAAGCTTTATAAAAACACAAATCTCCACTGCTTGGTAATTCCAGAGTAAGTACAGCTCATCACATACTAGAGCAGGCCCAGAATATTAAGCAGACCTTTCTACTTCAAAGTCATACTCAATATGAATAAATGAAAACACAAACACATGCATGATTAGATTGTTTTTATGCTTCAGGGAGAACATTGATAGTGAAATCAATGGACTTGGATTGATGGCTGCCATAATTCAGTTGCTAATTAGGCAAAGACACATAAAAATTTTACTTTTTCATCTACTGAAATTTGACAAGGGGTTTAATAACTACTGGGGCATGTGTTAGTTGGGCTTGACTAGAGAAACAAATCCAGAGGCATTCATATGTGTGCAAGAAAGAGCTTTATATAAAAATATAATTGTATTTTAAGAGAACATCCCAGCCCAGTCCTGATCTAGTCCATCAGTCCGATTTAGCCTATATTTCTGATACCCATCTATAAATTCTTTTTCAGACTCACACAGTCATGTAATAATGCCTAATACAGGAATAGCACAGACCAGTAGGTGGAAAGTCTTGTGGATCCAGTGGCAGTGGAAGCATCTCTGACTGTCTTGGGTCTCTGTGGGGCTCCTCCAGCTCCAGGGCCCTGGCTGCCATCAGCTTAGCTCCATGTGGCTTGTCAACAGGAAGAGGAAGCAGAGAGAGTGCATCCAGCCTCCATGGAGGAAGACAGGAGTTTCCAGAATGCTCAGGAGAAAGCTATGCCCACACAGAGGCCATCTTGGCTATGACCTGATTGACAGACTAGACTCCACCCCTTTTGCAAGTTGACAGATTATGTAATTGCCACAGGGCAACTTTTTGACTACTTTAAAAATGCAGCCAAATGCCCCTTATCAATGTTATAGCACTCTCTTCTTAGTCACAGTTTGAAATAATTTCAGGTATAAATGTTCCCAGAGCTGGAATAGAAATGAAACATAGAGGTTATGATCTCCAAGGGTAAAGCAGAGATTGGACCCCTGGTGTCTTGAACCATAATCCTCTACACACGGAATGATAACACAGTTCCCCCGATGTTTTATGTTTTCCTTTTCCAGGATCCTACGTTAAACATGCCCTGGCGATGTGGTTACAAGTTGGACTGTGATCTCAGGATCAGCACCATAAGCAGCTCCTTGGGAGAAAGACCAGGCTTTCAATTCCGGCAAACACGAACTGTCTCAGAAACCCACAGGAGCAGTTCTCCCCTGACCTATAGGGTCGCTATGAATTGGTATCCACTCAACGGCTGTGAGTTTGAGGGTTATTCTTTGTTGTTGTTGTTGTTGTTTTGTTTTGTTTTTTGGGAAGTTAAACATATTGAGGTAGTTAGTTTATTGTGCCAACCTGGCCGATAAACACATGTGTGATTGAAGGGTGGAGAGATAAATGGCTCGGCAAGCCTCACCTTTCTTGTCTCTTGGTCTTTGATCATTGGACCAGTGTGCGGCTGCCTTGCTTGTTCTGTGCCTCAATTTGCAAGTTGCACTACCTGTGGGACATCTAGCTCGTGGACTGTGTTGCTGTAATTTGAGGTTCCTTCAAGACCTGATTGTCCACACCAGTGGAATTTACATCTCTTGAGCTGGGTATTGTCAGACCCTGCCATCTGGCTGACAGTGGGTGACCTGCCTTGCTATTTGCTGCCTATGCCCAGATATCCTGAATTGCTCTACAGAGGACTACCCAGCGGCCCTCAAGACTTGAAGGACTGCCAGTGTCTCACAACTGTCTCATGGGAGTGACTTGCCCTGAGCCATTTGTATTGCTTTATAATTTAATTAACTGTTTATTTCTTATGTTATCTATCTATTTGTATAAATATATATATAATTATTAGCGTTATGATTTTGTTTCTCTAGAATACCCTGTCTAACACATATATTTTCCAGAATATTTATTCTTCAGAATATATTAAACCTTTGTAATTTGGAGTAATCTATGAATATTGAATATTATACTTTTTATAAAAGATTTTGCATTCTCACCCAAATTTTAAGACTATCACACTGTAAGTTGTATGAATAGAGACACACTTCTGGACAGTATGAAAGAAGTGAAGGGGTAGTTGCTAAGTGAGTAATATCCACTAACATCACTAAGGAGGTTAAAGGCAGGTAAATGTGCAATGTAGGTTACTATGTGAACACCACATTTTGCTTCTGAGAAAGGTCATGTTAAAGCAAAAATAAATCCCATTCTTTATTTAGCAAATATACCTAACAATGTAACAACTCCATAATGATACCATCACATCACCATTATTGTAACAAATTATGTACTTTTTCCTCCTGTGAATGGTTTTAAAGTTATATGAAGGTATTGCTGAATATTGATATGTTTAAAATAATTCTTGGATATTTGTCCATTGTGAATTCTAATGACATCTTTCTAGAGCAAGACATTTCTGGAGATGACCTTCATGCCAACTGAAGTAACAAATGGTATGACACGTGATTTATTCCTTATCTGCATAAGTAAGAACTCATGATGCTGTCCCTATACCCATGTGACAATCGTCTTTTAGCTTGGAGTCAGGAGTTCACTTGCTCAACAGTTAAAATTCATTATGCAAGGTCAATCGTTATGGATGATACTAGCTCAGAGCTGAGCCTCTTATTAGTCTTTGTTTGCATGTCAGCTGGATTTCTCTGTGAGGATAAATCCCATCAATACCGATCCAGGGAAACTAGCTTGAAGAATAATTGAGAGTGCCTTTGGACAACGATCAAACAAAGCTTTTTGTACTTTCAGAATAAATTTCAAGGGCTATGTAGCAAATATATCATTTCAGGAGCTAAATGTAAACATTTGTAAAGTAGGACTATAGATACGGCCTCGTTCACCTTATGTCTGTGGCTATGAACATAGGTAGGTCAATGGTTTCTCTCATAATCCTACCATTGCTATTTTATAGCTGCCTGTTCTTGGCAACTTTAGCTGTTGAGTGGCAATGATAAAATCATTCACAATTATTGTCTGATGATATATATATAAATGTCCTAGCTATCATAGTGCTCACTTAATGTGAAGTTTTATCTGACACGAACTGTAGCTGAAAGTACAGACATTTTTACATGGTCCCTATTGGGCAACAAGATTTAAATTTTCCCTGTGTACAATTAACAGAGTTTTCTAGTTTTACTTATGGCAATTCTTTTGTTATTTCCATATATGAAAACTTCCCCAGTGGATGATGGAACTAAGCGAATAGTATCTTTCTGATATTTAAGTGAAGCTTATATAAATCTATTAAAATACTGTCATTATACTGAAAATCTGCAACGATAAGAATTTTATTGACAGTTCAATGATAGATCAAGCCACAACATTCAGCCAGGAAGTTGTGGGAAAGGATAGAAGTCCCTCTACTTGTTCAAAGCCAGAAGAATCCTAATGGCCTAATACCTATGAGTCAGCGTTGACTCAGTGGCAGTGAATTTGGTTTTTGGTTTGGTAAAATTTCTTTTTCACCAAATGGAGTGGCTTTTGAGGAACCTTTAGTTCATATCCCAGATTCAACATCTGTGATGTTCTCTTAGGGGGAAAATTCATTCATGTTGTTGAATGTAAATATAGGTTTTTTACATCTTCTTAATGATGAATGTTGTTTATACCAAGAGTATAGATCATGTTTTGTTATCCGTTCTTCACTGAAGGGCATCCATTCACATTCCTACCATCAAACGAAGGAAGTTTTTCTTTATGCGCATATAAAAATTCTGGATTTTTCCAATAATTCATACTGTTTATTATTTCTTAGTCTTGCTTTCATTTTAGCTTGATTAGGAGTATAGCCAAAGCCTCATAGTTATTGTTGTTAAGAGTCATTCAGTCAACTCCAGCTCATAGCAACCTTATGTTCATCAGAACCAAATGCCCAGTCCTGAGCTGTCCTCACAATTGTTTTGTTCCCAGGAGGCCATGGTTGCGTTCACTATATACGCCCATTTCCTTGAGGACATTTGTTTTGTTAATCCACTATTACCAAGTATAAGACCCTCCAGGGAATATCTTCTTGATAACATGTCCAATATATATGAGATAAAGTCTTGCTATCTAAGGAGCATCACATTTCTAAGGAACATTCTGGCCACACTACTTCTTACACAGATTTGCTCATCCTTTAAATTCTCTGAAATTCACTCACCACGTAACATTGTCAAGTTATTCAATATTCATGTCCCTCAGCTTCTCTCTTGCTATGAAATAAGGATATTAAGGGCTATTTCTTTTTTTGCTAAGATTACAAAAAATACTGCATGCCAATGTTTTTATTTTTGAAACTTGCTTGGAACATGAGTAGTACCTACCTCCACGCATCAACTCTTGGACATTATGAAAACAATCTGCTATCAAAGTTAAAACAAAAATGTTTGCTGCTTAGGGGATTTGTAATTCTAAAATGAACTTCTGATGTCAAATACTATTACTGAAAAGTCATTCTCATAAAAGAAACTTCTTCCTTCCTCATGAGGAATTATATATTTAAAGTTTGGTCATGACCATTGTCTATCATCAACAGCATGCCGGAAAACAGAGTGGCCAATTCTACTATGTATTCAAATTACTGTATATAGTAGACTGGAATGAGCTTTTATGAATATTCAGATTTTGGAAGGCTTTAATTCCAGTCTGCACCTACCTCTTAATGCCTAAATTTAACGAGAATATTTTGACATTGGTGCAAAGTAAAAATATTATTGACAACATTTCACAAACATCAATCTTCCATTACAGATTGGATGATTTTACCTATATACCTACTGATACCAATGCAATGATTTTAAATGTAGGAGGTAGTTTGTAGGGACCAGATTACACTTGTAGGAAAGAGGGACTATAGAAAAATTAATCGATATCACTGACATCTAACAAAGGTCTACTCAAAGTATTTTCAGTGAGTTTACTTTAATGTGGTAAATAGGGAATTTTATTATTAACTAAATTTGAACTTTTAAGTAGGAAAATAAACATACTGATGATCTTTGAAGTCTGATGAAATGAGACTGAGTCTATATATACTTCTTTCATTTATCTATCCCTTTCTCAAAGGAGCAAAGCACAGATTATAAAAGCAAAGAGAAACACTGTCCTTTGCCTTTTTGCTGTTCATTTTTAAAGAGGTCTTTGTGTATGTGTGTGTGCATCCATACTCTTCTAAGCATTCTTATGTTTGCTTTCCTTCTAATTTGGAAGGACAAACACGAGTATGAGAAATTGGAGCTAAGAGAAGACAAACTTTCTGATATTTCACTGAAGCTAACGTCAATCTACTTGGATCACCAATGTACTGTGATTGTACTGAAAATCAGCAGAGATAAGAATTTTATTCAAAGTTCAAGTGCCTCTAGATAATAGCTCAAGGAAGCCACATATTCAACCTGGAAGTTTTTGGGAAAGGATAGAAGACAACAAGCTTTTACCTCTACCTTATTCAAAGCCAGCAGTCTTAATTCTCCTTTCATCTATATAGCTATAGAAAAACAAAAGAGACCGTGATATAATACACACACCACCCAAAACACTTTACCGTAGTGTCTTCTTCTTCAAAAATGGAAAATAAATATTTTACTTACTCCTTTAAAATTATTACTGACACAAGTTGATCAGGACAGTCAGGATTTGTCATATACGGAGCCACTTTGAAACGTGTCTCATTTCTACTGGTACTTCCAGTTACTGTCCCTGGTTAAGAACGCTTAGTATCATCCTTTCTGCTTACTTTTGTAAACTATAACCATGCTCTCAAAATTATGTGAGACTGTATTTGACATAACTTATAATTTCCTTGTATGACTCATTTCCTCTGAAACCACCCTTGAGAGACTAGATTTGTATGGTTGCTGGGTGCCCATCACTTGGCTCTGCCTCACAGCAATCTCGTGTATAACGGAAGGTAACTTTGCCCAGTCTGCACCATCTCGACCATAGTAGATAAGTTCAAGTCTATTGTTGCTGCCACTGTGGCGATCTATTTCCTTGAAGTTCTCCCCCTCCTCTTTTTTTCATTTTGACTTTTTTGCTGTCCCTATACTTACCGTAATCCAACATTCTGTTATTCTCCAGGGACTAGCCCTCTGAATAATAATTCTAAAGTACTGTGACAAAGTCTCACAATCATGCCTTCTAAAGAGCATTCAAGCTGAATTTCCTCCAAGAGAGATTTGTTCATTGTTCTGGCAATCCATGTTCTGGTCAATATGAGACACTAACCCATAATTCAAAGGCGTCTCTATTTCTCTGATACTCCATATTCATTGGCCATTTTTTGCATGCAAATATAGCCATTAAAAAGACCACGTCTTGGGTCAGGCACACCTTCTTCTTCAAAGAGGTAACTTTGCTCTTTAACAGTTTGAAGAGATCTGTAGCAGCAGACTTGCCCAATGCAATGTGTCCTTTGATTTTCTGAAGGCTGCTTCCATGAGCACTGATTGGGGACCCAAGTACATTGAAACCCTTGACCACAGCAACATTTTATCCTTTTATGATGATGGTAGTAATTGTTCCAGTTTAGAGGGTTATTTTCTTTTTGCCTTTTTTTTTTAAAACATTGAGATGTAATTCGCACTGAAGGCTATCATCTTTGATCTTCATCAGTAAGTTATTCAGTTTCTTTTTACTTCTGTCAAGTAAGGTTACGTTATATGCACATTGTAGGTTGTGATAGTCTCACGCCAACCTCGGTGTCACAATCTTAGAGTCAATTCATGAGCATATACTTCAATATAGTGTTTGAACAAGTGTGTCTTTAGTTCATAGCATTCTTTCAAGAGGTCCATAAGGTAACACTTCAAAAATCATAATAACATTTTATTTGCCCCTTTCACTCTTTTACTCTGCAAAAGGCAATATTGAATGCAAATCTGTTGAATTAGATTCTGCAAGGACAATCAAAATACCATATCCTGTAGTTTTGAAAGAGGTCAGGAAAAAAACACAACAAACGTACCCATGGTTTTCAAGTAAAGTGAAGAAAAAGAGGGGAAAATGTAGTTGAAAAATGAAAACCTAGGTTTAAAAAATGCATTCTGTGAAGTCAAGTAAAAAAGATCCAGTGTGAATCACTAAGAAGCAGGCTGCCAAAGTGTTTGTTTCTGTCAAAAAAATTCTAACTTTAATTATTAGCAGCTAATCATGATACTTCAATCGTGGGATGCTATTCCTTATTGCCTCATTGTCAAGGATATATGAGGTGTTAGACTGAGAACAAAGTTAAGACAGGGTGTCAACTACCACATCTGGAATGGATTGAACCCTTCCTCCCAATCCCATAGTTAACACCCTCTTAACACATTTAGTTTTATACTGCTTAGGCTAGCAATGGGGGAAATTGGAGATCAGGTAAGACAGGACAGCTGGGAATATTTGTCTACTGTATATGTAACCGTCCTCATGGAAACAGTTATTCTGTACTGTGGGTGTTGTTGGTGGGTGCTGTCAAGTCTATTCCCATGTGCAACAGAGTAAATCAAACAAACAAACTGAGGATAGAAGTGGAATATTACTGGTGTGGACAACTTCATCTGTTTAACTCGCAGTGCAATCTGCTTCGGGACACTTCCCCACATAAATTTAACTCAGAAAACAAAGTGATCAGAGCAACATACAATGATCACACTATTCACTCCATAGATACACTGAGGGATTGTATATCAACAAATAGACCGGAAGCAAATATCTATTAGACCCCGTCTTTGAATGTCTCGTTCAGGAAGGATAATGGTCTGATATTAAATCTGCCACCGTTCCTTGGAAAGACCTCCTTGTCAATCTGTTGTTTTTATTTGCAAGATGGGAACCAGCCAAAAAAGAGAGAGAAAAACTCTATTTGCACCAAGAATACTCTAGTCCAGGGTGCTAAAAATGAGTAACTTCAAGGGATGGTGGAAAGATCCTAATTTCTGGGCTACTGAGAGGAAGAAGTCATTTAATCTACCAGCCAGTAGTACCTAATCACTGCTTTTGATGACATTGTTCAACTGGAAAATTAGGAGGAAATGCAGCTCTGAAAATTTTATGACTTCATGTACATGTGTACAGTACTGTTAAGACCAATATGCATGGTGACAATTATAGCTTCAGGTGCTTGTCTTATGAAGCACATCTGTCTACGATGTCGGGGTCTGTTGTTAGCTAAGTTGTCACTCTGATTCCTAACTGTCTCCCAGGTCTTGTTCTGCAGACATCCCAAGGACAGACCCACTCAACTGTACACTACAAGTCAAAGAGAAGTGACAGGCTTACAGAAGTCTTGGTGACTAACACCTGTGTTGACAGGGCACTGGCATAAGAAATTAACTCTTGGAGCAACAAGGGCAAGCTACCAAGTCAAAAGGGAAGACATAGCTTCTGAATCAAGAATATGATTGGCTGACACATTTACAGGTGCTCCTGAATAGGATAGAGGAATTTGGTGATATAAAAAGTTTTAAAAATAAGGTCATAATTGGAATGTATATGCGGTAATGATTTATTTTAGAAGAACTACTACCAGACTAGTCTCAAAAAATTGGAGTTGAAAACTGATCCAAATGCCCAGCTTGTCTGAGATGCTATTCTGCATTATTTTATTCCCGCCATTCCATTCTTGAGTACATTACCTGATGTCTCTGGCTACTGCAACTTGCTGAAACTTCGTACAGAAACTCACAAAACGTTCAGGAAATGTCATGTGGTGGTGAGTGCTGTTAAGTCCCAAATCTGAAGGTCGGGCAAAGGTGCACCAAATGTAAGGTCCAGAGTTAGAGGCCCCAAAATGTCCAAAAGTCCCAGCTAGTCTTCTTGCTTACACCATAGCTCAGTCAGGAAACAGAGACATGGCTCTCTGGGTGAGGTGATCTGTGTTAGAACTGTACATTGGTCCCAGTATATATATCCCTCATCCAAGGAAAACTAAGGATGGTGTCTTAAGTCACTCTGTCTAATAAAGTGGAATCGTAAAGATGTCCCCAAGGAAACAAATGGTGTGGCTTCATTCACACCCTCTAATAATGTTCGGTGTTAATTCCACCTTAATTGTTCCCATTAGTAGACTAGATCATGCTCTCTAAAATGGAACTATATCCACAGGCATAGAGGTCCAGAATTATAATATATCACATTAGGACTTCTGGCCAGATGGGCCATATAAATGGACTATAACTCAGTATATTCTAGAGATATTTCTGGTTTGAAGATCACCAAAAACAACAAACACACTGGTGTCAAGACAATTCCATTCATAATGGCCCTGTAGGACAAAGTAAAACTGCCAAATAGGCCTTCAAAACAGCCTCTGTCTCAGAGGCTGCACATCTTTATAGAGACAGCCAGCCAGTCACATCTTTGCACTGCAGAATGGCTGGTGTGTTCAAACTGCCTTCCTTTCAGTTAGGAGTCAACTAGTCCACCAGGGCTCTGGTTTCAAGATAGACAATACTATTCTAAAAGAAGTGGCAAATAATTGGTGTGTACCTTCTTTGTTTTTAAGGAATTAATATTAATCAAATACATTCTTTGGAATGCATTTTGACATAACCTGACTCCATAGAAACTTTACTGCAACTCAGCTTTCCTTTAAATGTTTGCAAGCAATATGTGGCTAGTATTTTTAATGAGAACCACATCCATTTGTGTACCCTAAATCCCCTACAGCCCTCATTAAAAGTAAAATGTCTTCTGTCTAATAACTCCTGCGTTTTTTGAATTTTTCAAACTAACCATTACCCCTTCCGGAGTTTTATTTTACTTCTCCATCAACAGGAACCTGTGTTGCATTTGGAGATTTTGGATCTTATTTGTTTCGTCAAGTGAAAAAGTGGGCACTGGATTCTGAGCTAGGTTTCCACATGGGCTTTACTGAGAAACTCTGAGTGAAAGAAATTTCTCTGCTAAGACAACAGCGTTCTCACAATCTCCTCATATGAAATTGTCCAATTTGGTGACTTTGCTATTAGCATTTGCTTCCTTTATTTTTAACATTTTCCTGAAAGTCAGCAAAATAACCTCCTTCCTACCTTCACACATACATGGAAGTTTACCATTATTACTAAATCTTTTCAGAGGGATTTGTTTAGTGGAGATGGGTCTAAAGCATTTTTGTTTTAAAAAGTACTCAGATAAACCAAAATATACTGTTATAAAATCATAGAAACTTTTAGTAAGCAAATATTTCCAAATATGAAGATATTGATTTTTTAAAAAAACCTTTTACTGGGAACTTTTACAGATATTATAACAATCCATAATTCAATTAGATCAAGCATAATTGTACAATCACTGCCACTGTCATTTTCAAAACATTTTCTTTCTTCTTGAACTCTTTGATATCAGTTCCTTTAACCCCATCCTTCCCCCATGCTGGTATAAATTGAAGAGCACAGAATTATTTGGGGGAAGTTTAGATAGATGGAAACACCAAATTGAGTTTTTTTGAAAAAACATTTCTTATAATTTTCCGTATATTTCCAGCATTTCTTTACCGGTAATTTCACATAAGTTTCTGGTCATAGTGACTTGTGAATCACACACTGCCAATTCCACATCATCCTCGTGATCTGTGCTATATCCGAGCCAACTGTAAGTGACCCACTGTGTCAATCCATGTGTTTGAAGGCCTTCCTCTTTGTCACACACCCTCTAGATGACTGACTGATGCCCTTCCTAGGGACTGGTCCCACTAGTGAACCTGCATAATAATGTACACGAGACTGCCTCACTGTCCCCAGTTCTAAGAAACATTCTGGCTGTACTTCTTCCAAGACAAACTTCTTGATATAGAAACACATGATGCTATGGCACTTTTGATAGTCAATATAGATCTTGCTCAGAAGCAGAGAGTTGACGGTGGCACTGGAATTCAGAGGTGAAAGAATTGGCAGCTAACCACAGCACTCAGGATGGTTTTGAAATGCTCATGAGTCGGAACATTCCGTCCCCATCCCTTTGCCTTCCAGCTCATAGCAGGCTAATAGCATTCCCTTTACAGGGGAGGGTTTGCCTGCCATCTCCACAGTTGGAAGAGTTTGTTGACTTCCAAGGGCAGCTGCACAGGAGGACCAAGCAATAAAGACCCTGGTAGCTGAGGCATGAGAAACAATTAAGGATCACTTAATTAATGCTTAATGGTGCAGAGCAGGCATGCAACAGAGCTGATTGTGTGCTCCATCTTTGACAAGGATGCTCACATGATTCCCGCACGGCATTATGAATGTCTTAGTTCTGTAGGCTGTAGATTAAAGAAGGCAGGAGGGGAAATTATCTGGGGCGCCTTACTGTGATATGTTGGAAAGGAACCAAAAAAATAAAAATAACCAATATGAATTCCTCTGTCAATCTCAGTACAGATTGGGGGAATATTCCAGACTTTTTTTGTATTTGACTCTCTATCTCTAATCCTTACTGGCCTTGGTTCTATCCCGCTGAGGATTTCTGTTCCTAATAATGCATTCAGCATCTCCATTGGAAGGGCCCTGCAAGCATTTCTTCCTATGATTCCCCCCACCCCCTATCATTCCACAGTGAAAAAAAGAATTAAAAAAAAACCAACATACTGCACAGGTGTAAGTCGCAGATGTTGAGGGTACATGCTGTTTCACTATATTAATTCACATCCCACTAGGGAAATTAGACAACAGGTGAGCTACCATGGGAAGGAAAAAAAACTGTCTTCATTGAAGAAGAAAAAGGTTTCCCATTCTGAGTGTGACGAGCTTTCTGGCCAAAAGGATTTTGATAAACACATTTTCTTTTCCTTTGTTCTCTTTTCTTTCTTTCGTTTGTTTGTTTGTTTAAGCATGGTCAATTAGCCACAGAGATATAGTACATTCCTTGGTTTGGGTTTCAAATGAATGGTTTCTGATGGTGTACATAATATACCAAAAATTAGCCCCTCATCAGAGAAATCAACCTCGGAAAACCTTTGGGAAAGCTTTGAAGCATTGTCAGATAGGAAAAAGCTCCTGCAGAGAAGCAGACCATTGTCAGAGACAGTGCCAGAGGATGAGCCCCAGGAGGTTGGAATGCACTTAGCATGTGACTTAGGAAAGCTGCCTTCGGAAAGCACAGGCAACCGTCATGGCTTGGATGGCCCTTGGTGGCAAAGCCTTTGAGACCTTCATTTGCTGATGGCATATGATTCAAAATAGGAAGAAACAGCAAGAAACATCAATTAATCATTGAAATGTAGAACATATAAAGTAGGAATCAAGGAAAATTTGAAATTGTAGAAAACTTGGAAGTCGTTTAAACTGAAATGAAATGCAGCAAGTCTGACATTCTAAGTAGTAGTGAGATAAGATGAACCGACATTGCCCATTTTGAATCCCCAACATCACACAGTTTACTACACAGGGCATGACAGGTTCAAGCAGAATGGCATCACATCCATTCTTAAGAAAGACATTTCCAGATCTTCTTGAAGTACAATGCTATGTGTGATAGTATGATACATACTCACATGCAAAGTATTCCAGTCAATATAACTATCATTAACTTCTACACTGTCTTCTACACTTCTATATGAATGTCTATATTGACTTCCGTACTGTCTTCTCTATTATAACAAAATGAAATGAGCTAATGGGAATATGTATGTTTTCATTTGATAGTCAAAACTCATATACATTAGGGGTAATTGTTATAAACATTAGTAATGACATACAGCTCTAGAGGAAGGTATAGGAGCTGTGATGTTATTGTGGGCTAGGCAATGAACTTCAGACTTCAAAGTCAGGGGGTCATGGCCCCCATTTCTCTGTTGCAATAAAGATGATAGTCTTCAAACCACATATAGGGTCACTATGAATCAGAAGAAACTCAAATGCAATATTTTAAATTTATTATTTTAGAGAAGACTACAGAGTAAAAATAGAAGTCATTTTTATATGGCGAGGAAACAAAAATGTGTTACATTTTATGAAATAAATATGTCCTATAAA
>NW_022111370.1:3843450-3844405 GCF_000313985.2 Echinops telfairi | reverse complement strand
ATGAGAGAGGGTCCTGACAGTCCACAGCTCAAGTGATGTGTACTCCAGTAGCATGGTGAAGCAGGTCTTGAAGGAACCTCAAACTTCAGCGACACAGTCCATGGGTTGGGTGCCCCACAAGTAGTGTAGCTCACAAGTTGAGGCAGAGAACCAGCTAAGGCAGCTGCACACAGGTCTGATTATCAAAGAGCAAGAGACCAGAAAGGCGAGGCTCACTGAACCATTTATCTCTCTGCCCTTCAATTAATCCCACATGTGTTCATTGTCATTGGCCAGGTTGGCACAATAAACCCACCTTTCACACACACACACACACACACAGATCATGTGTTTTTGTTGTCCTTAGCTTGGCATTTCTCAAGCTTACACTAAGGTCTCAAACCTATGGGTGTCTTTGCTTTTGTAGGAGTCATTCTGTTCTATTTGACATGACTTAGAAAGGATGAAAACCATTAAAACACATCATACTGAGCATGTGTTTGCACAGACGCTGACTTTTAGTACATGTACACCTTTGGCCTTCCCTGTCAGATGGACCTTTCATGAGTCATATTTCTGTGTTATGCTCTTACTTATTTCCTATCTCCAAATCTCTTCCTCTTCAACTACCCATCCATTTTTAAAGAGCCATCTATCACTAATTTCTTTCCCTTGACAATAATGGCATACAGGAAAGGTAAAGGGCATTTCAATTTTACCAACCAAAATGACCAATAGAAAGAAACACACACATGCAGACACAAATGTTCCTTCTAGAAGGGAGTGATGGCACTCTATGTTGTATAGAGAAGCAACAAAGCCCACATGGAAGCAGAACACCAACGTGTGTGATCATGAAGGGCCAAAGGGACCAGGCTTCAAACACCAAAGGCAGAGGGGGAAAATCATATCATCGTCAATGAGGGTGGCGCGTGTTGGGGATCCAATGCTCATCTGTAGACAACTGGACATACCT
>NW_022111370.1:3825871-3839034 GCF_000313985.2 Echinops telfairi | reverse complement strand
GGGGGGAGCAGGGAGGGAGGGGAGGAAATGAGGAGCTGATGTCAGGGGCTTACGTGGAGAGCAGTTGTTTTGAGAATAATGAAGGTAACGACTGTACAAATGTGCTTCATAGAATTGATGTATGTATGGATTGTGATAAGAATTGTATGAGCCCCCAATAAAATGATTAAGAAAAAAGACATTCTAGGATGAAGTAAAAGCATGTGTGTTTGTGTGTGCGTGGTGGGCTGTTTCACTTGAGCGTGGGAGTTTGAAACTACCAAACACTTCTCAGGAAAATGATGAGGCTGTTGGTTCTGTAAAGATTAGCAGTCTCAGAAATCTCAGAGTCAATAGGAATCAGAAGTTAACTGGATGGCAATGGGGTTTTTATACACAGACACACACACATGAACACCATATGGATCTTCAAAAAAGTTTAGGGGAAATGGAATTTTTTTAAAGTTGAAAATTTCTGCCACTTTTTTTGCAGTCTGTGTGTGTGTGTGTATGTGTGTGTGTGAATGGAATTGTAGTGATTTCTGAAGTATACATTTTATAAATTATTTTCACTATTGTATTTTTCTACTTAATACTTTCAAGTAAATCATACCAAAATTTAGAGAGCTTCCGTATTATTTACAAAAGTACTCTCAACATCATAATGTGTCTGACAGAGTAGATGCAAATCAGAGAAAAGTGGTCCCCAGAGTTTTCACTGGCTGATTATTTTTTAATTAGATTGTCAGACCTTTCTTATGTGGTGTGTCTTATTTTTCAGCTAGCAGCAGAGAGCAGTAATAGTCTGTATCACTCAGGGAACGCTAAGGTGTATTGAATAGGAGCAGTTTTCTTGCTTGTGTACGGTCACATCAGCAAGACCACCCAGAAAACTAGAGTGATTACTCGTATTGAGGATAGTGGGTAGAAGTAATGAGCACACTACAAGGCTTTGCACAGTGCTCTACCAGGAACGATTTTCTTTCTTTTTCATTTTTTAATAATTTTATTGGGGGCTCTTACAACTCTTTCACAATCCATCCATCCATCCATTGCATCAAGCACATTTGTACATTTGTTGCTCTCATCATTCTCAAAACATTTTCTTTCTACTTGAGCCCTTGGTATCAGCTCCTCATTTTTCCCTGCCTCCCCTTTCCCCCTCCCTCATGAACCCTTCATAATTTATAAATTATTATTATTTTGTCATGTCTTACACTGTCTGACATTTCCTTTCACCCACTTTTCTTTTGTCCATCCTCCAGGGAAGGGGTTATATGGAGATCCTTGTGATCGGTTCCCTCTTTCTACCCCACCTTCCCTCCACCCTCCCGATATTGCCACTCTCACCACTGGTCCTGAGGGGTTCATCTGTCCTGGAATCTCTGTGTTTCCAGTTCTTGTGTGTACCAGTGTAAATCCTCTGGTTTATCTGGATCTGTAAGGGAGAATTGGGTTCATTATATTGGAGGGGAGGAAACATTTAAGAACTAGAGGAAAGGTGTATGTTTCATCGTTGCTACACTGCACCCTGGCTAATTCATCTCCTCCACACGACCTGTCCTGTAAGGGGATTTCCAGTTGCCTATAGACGGGCATTAGGTCCCCACTCCGCATTCCCTCTCATTCACAATGATATGATTTTTTATTCTTTGATGCCTGATACCTGGTTCCATCAACACCTTGTGATCACACAGGCTGGGGTGCTTCTTTCATGTGGGCTTTGTTGCTTCTGACTTAGATGGTCTCTTGTTTATCTTAAAGCCGTTAAGACTCCAGATGCTATATCTTTTGATAGCCGGGCTCCATCAGCTTTCTTCACCACATTTGTTTATGCACCTACTTTGTCTTCAGTGATCATGTTGGGAAACTGAGCATCATGGAAAGCCAGTTTACTAGAATAAAGTGTTCTTGCATTGAGGGAGTACTTAAGTGGAGGCCCAATGTCCATCTCCTACCTTAATACTAAATCTATAAATATATGTACATAGATCTATTTCCCTATCATCATATATAAATATGTTTATATATGTATATGCCTATATTTAAACCTCTATAAATGTCCTTTGCCTCCTAGTTATTTCCTCTATTTCCTTTTACTTTCCTCTTGTCCCATTATCATGCTCAGTCTTTATTTGGGTTTTAGTGGTTCCTCTCATTTACATTGCCCTTGATCAAGCCCTACCAGGCCTCCTATACCCTCCTCACCACCGATTTTGTATCACTTGTCCCTGGTTTTGGTAACACCCACTCATGAGGGATTTTTTTTCTCTCAAAATTTAAACCCAGATACGTTGGAAAACTCAGATACTAAATAATTACAATGATCAAATGAAATACTCCGAAAGATATCTTGGCCTTGGTGGTTTTTTATTGTCTATGTTTCCAGTACATTTTCTCTTTTGGACTCCATGTATATCCCTATGTAAGACACTAATACATTGTGAGTTTTATTATGGCAACAACTTTATTTTAAACTTAGAAAGTTCAAAAATCTCCAGTTCTGTGCATGCAAATCCTCAAAGTTAAGACTTGATGACCCAGTGATCAACATTATTTCCTTGTTTTCAGCATCATTCTGTTTTTATTAGTGATTTCAGAAATTTGTGGAGATTCTGAAAATATTGAGTTGAGTTTCTAGATAGTCTGCCTAAAATTTTATGTATATTTCTTTTTTAGAGAGCAACAGTAATTATTGACATTTAATATCTCTCCTAGGTTTTGGCAGGAAGAAGAATGACTGAACATTCTCAAATTTGAGGAGAGCTTTAAAAATATATGTCTTATGACATTGTTCAATAATTCATTATTAATCTTAATGAAGTAATGTTTCTCTCCTTGTCACCAAATAAAAGAGCAATCATTGAATTTTCATTTGTCAAAAAATGAATTGCATTAGAAATGAGATGATTGCATTACATCAGTAGAGAGTGGTATCTATAAAAGCATTTCTCTTGACCTCAGGACTTTGGATATAGTATTTTGGATGCTCATCTCTAATATAGACAACTCAAAACTGCACAGATTAGTGCAGGGACTTGGGCTATTTCACATTTATGAAGAAATATCTCATGATATTATAAACCTAGGCTTTTCACAAAAAATTAGGTTTTTGCATCCAGTTCTATATTTTATAAACACTAAGGTCAAAAGGCCACATACATTGTGGAATGGCATCAAGAACAACCTTCACATGAAAGCAAACTATCATTTTAAAAGACAAGAAAGAGAAAAATACTAAAATGGACGTCAGATAGATTCTGAAACATTCTCTTGAACCTAGAGAAGCTACAGCTAATAGAGAAATTATGGCAAAAGTCAGTGAATATTACAGTCCAGAAGGTAGCTTGAGAAGTCAAAGCAAAACATTATAACGAAATGCACAAAAGGGAAGAACACTCTCAGCATGGGTCACACTAAAACACCTGAAGAAAATTAAAGGCTCACATTCTAACATTGAAGGAATCTATGAGCAAAGTACTGAATGATTTTAGAAGCATAACAAATGGACGGGATGTAAAGAATTACTGCACCAAAAACAATGGATCGACATTCAATCATTTCAAGAGCTAGTATAGGATTAAGAATTCATGATATTGAAGGAAGAAAGTCTTGTAACACTGAAGACATTGGCAAAAAACAAGACTATAGCAAGTGATGGACGACCAATTACATTGCTTCAAATGTGTAACTCAGGGCTGGAAGCACTCAAAGGTTATGCCAAGAAATTTGGAAGACACTGCCTGATCATTGGCCCGGAAGAGATCCATATTTGTGCCCATTCCCAAGAAAAAATGCCTCAACAACATATTGAAATTATGAGCAATATCATTAATATCACATGCTAGTAAAATTTGACTGAAGGGAATCTAAAAATCATTGTTGCCATACATCCAAAGGGAAGTTCCAGAAACTCCAACCAGATTTAGAAGAGGATGTATAACAAGGAATATCAATGCTACCATCAAAAGGTTCTTAGCTGAAAGCAAATATATATATAATAAATATGTAAAGTCATTTGTCGGTATGTAAAAAGAAATTGGAATGCCATAACATTTCATTGGGTACCTATTCTAAACCAAGAGACAGACATTTGACCAGAATGAGTAAATGCTTTTGGTTTTAATTCCTAAAAGGTGGATAACAGGGCTATCACCTTGAACTTAGCATGCTTTCTAGTCTGTATGTTGACCTTCAATCCACATTGTGAGCAGTTGAAAACCACCAGCTCTTCCTAGGTAGAAAGATGGGCCTTTCTACTCTTGTAAAAAGCCAGTCTTAGAAACTCACAAGGGAAGTTCTACCCAGTCCTACAGGTTCACTAAACGTATGCATCCATTCAATGGCTGTGAGTGTGCAGTAGATATACCCAATGTAATGGGTCGCTTGGCCTCTTGACTGCTACTTCTATGAGAATTGATTGGAAATCCTAGTGTGATGAAATTCATGCCAACTTCAATCTTTTCTCTGTCCAACTGTGGGGATTTGGGTTTTCTTTATATTGAGTTTTAATCCATACTGAAGGCTATAATCCTTGATCTTCATCAGCAAATGCTTCAATTCCTCCTCACTATCAGCAAAGCGAACAAGGTTGTGTCATCTGCATGTTGCAGGTTCTTAATATGCCTTCCTTCAATGCTGATAATACATCTTTCTTAATATAATCCATCTCTGCTCATTTGCTCATTCATTCTGTGTATGACAAGGTTGTGTCATCCACATATCACAGGTTATTGCTGTTGTTAACTCACAGCTATCCTATGAACAACAGAAGGAGATACTGCTACATCTTGTGCCATGCTCACAATTGTTCCAGTGCCTGAGCCCATTATTGCAGCTACAATGTCAATTCATCTCCTTGAGAAAAGGCTAGTCCTTGGGGAAGGACATCATGTTTAGTAAGTAGAGGGGAAATTGGTGGGCAGAGGAAGGTCCTGTGTATGTGAGAAAGAATTTCACCAAAGAAGACTTTCTTCAATAAATGACATGTGTCTTGGTCTGTTAGTGAAAATCAGGTAGACACATTAAAATAAATAGATACAAACCAAGCTCCCAGCCATCAAGTCCATTACAACTCAGCCGCCATACAGGACAGGATGGAATTGCGCATGTGGGTTTCAGAGATTACAGATATTTACAGGAGTAGGAAACTCCATTTGCATCCTTCTGCCTCTCTCCCTCTGCCAGACTGACTGATAGTTTTGAACTGTTGATCTTGCCATTAGCAGCTCAGCACATTATCAACTACACCACCAGACCTCCTAGGAAAACACATAGAGAAATAATAGACACAGGGATCAGCATGGACACAAACTTGAAGACACAAAAATGTTTTGATTATGCAGGAAAATAGCAGCAGATCCATATAACTACTATCACTACTACTATTTTATGTCTATGTGAATATTTCTATGTACCAAGACAATATAAAATTTTGGTTGGAAAATGGTAGGGGTCATTGGTAAACAAAGGCAAGACCAAGAAACTATTGCCAAAAGTTTTCACCTATTCATGTTACCCATCCTATAAAGAAAGATTGGTGTCTGGCTATCAAAAGATATAGCATCTGGAGTCTTAAAGGCTTGAAGATAAAGAAGCGGCCATCTAGCTGAGAAGCAACAAAGCCCACATGGAAGAAGAACACCAGCTTATGTGATCATGAGGTATTGATGGGATCATCAGGTATCAGGCATCGAAGACCCAGAACAAAATCATACCCAATGTGAAAGGAGAGGTGGGAGGCATGGCACAGAGTGAAGACCCAATGCCCCAATGCCCATCTATAAACAATTGGACATTCCCTCACAGAAGGGTCACAGGGAAGAGAGGAGCCAGTCAGGGTGCAGTATAGCACCGATGAAACACACCACTTTCCTCTAGTTCTTTGGTGCTTCCTCCCCCCCACTATAATTCTACCTTATAAGTTGGATTAAACCAGAACATGCACACTGCTACAGCTAAGAGCCCACAACACAGGGCATCCAGGATAGATAAACCCCTCAGGACCATCAAGGAGAGTAGAGATAGCAGGAGGATTAGGGGAGGGTGGGGGGTGAATCGATCACAAGGATCAATCTGTAACCCCCTCCCAGGGAGGCGAATAATGGAAAAGTGGGTGAGGGTCAATGGAGGATGATGTAAAATATGAAAATAATAATTTATAACTTATTAAGGTTTCATGAGGGAGAGCAGGCAGAAGAGGAAGGGGGAAGAAATTGGGCGCTAATATCAGGGGCTCAAGTGGGAAGAGAATGGTTTGAAAATGATGATGGCAGCATATGTGTAAATGGCCTTGACACACTGGATGAATGCATGGATTGTGATTGATGAGAGATGTAAGATCCCCATTAAAAGTTATTTAATAAAAATAATTTTTAAAAGAACGACGGTGAAGGGAGACGTTGGACAGTGCAAGATATGACAAAATAACAATTTATAAATTATCAAGGGTTCATGAGGGAGCAGGAAGGGAGGGGGAGCGGGAAGGGAGGGGAAAAATGAGGAGCTGATGCCAGGGGCTTAAGCAGAGATCAAATGTTTTGAGAATGATGAGGGCAATGAATGTACAAATGTGCTTTTCATAATTAATATATGTATGGATTGTGATAAGAGTTCTATGAGCCCCTAGTAAAATGATTTTTTTTAAAAAGGAACGATTTAGGACAATTGAGGTAACTTGAGGTTGATTGTGGGGCTGCCCAGGCTTCTTTTCACCACAAAGAATTAATGTCCTTGGAGATTTCATCTCTGTTGTTAACATTATGTCAGACGATGAACTCTCACAGGGCAGGCTTTCTCTAGAAGCGTTCAGGAAAGAAGGGACTGGGCGGGGAGATCATACTAGCTTGGACGTCAGGCCTTTCTATGCACTTAAGGAAATTGTACAAGCATGTGAACCTACCACGGGAATTCTAATGTGCATGAGAAAAATTATAGGGTGGGATCTTTACAATCCACATGAATAAAATAAATTGTCATCATTAAACTATAAGGGGAATTTTTCCTGCAATAAATGAGAGGTAACAATTTGGAATAATTTTCCTATATATTCTTATGAGGCAAACAATCATCATACAGGAAGTACATGAGAAATACCAGGGATTAGTGGTTACAATAATTAGAGTGCTATGTTTGATTGAGTGGGAGCATGTAATAAGGTATACATGACTCTAACTCACTGGATGTTAGTGAGCTTGATTGGATGGGAGCATATAATAAGGTATACATGACTCTAACTGACTAGATGTTGGTGAGCCCTCTCAGAAGCAAGAAACGGGGAATTCTGTTAACATTAAGAAAGGAGAGTCTGTAAGAGCTCCCAATAAAGTGATTAAACACAGTGCGCTTTCCAGCCCAGAGAACAAGTAAGGCCTGATGTTTTCTGGAGGAGGCTGGCACACCCTGTGCACTCCCCTCTGGGCTGATACCAGCACAAAAGCAGCGTTGTAACCTTTGTCCAAGAAAGGCAGAGTCCAAGGGACCACATGGTTAAGAGTCTGAGTACCACAGAGATATATTTGTTAGCATGATTGAGAAGAGGTGCTGCAGACAAAAGAACTGTATCCTTAATGTTTCATGATCCTGACGCCATCATTGTGAATTTGTCTGTGAATTCTATGGGGTTATTTCAATGAATTATCAAACTCAGCAAAAACTGTAGAGTACTGTGGGACAGACTGTTGGTTTCAGAATAGGATAACGAAACTTAGAGAATGCAGACACGTCTGACCTCTGCCTCATAGGCATCGACCTTGGGCAGATGTGGAGTAGGGTTTCCTTCCCCCTTGTGTAGCTGAAGGATGTCACACGTGACCCCCACACCATTTCCTCACTGGTCTCAGTCTCCACCAGCTGAATGAACATCATAATGTCAAAACCCTCGTCCCATGTATTTCTTCATCACCAGTACCTGGAAGAGGCTAGTGTATACAGGTCTTTCTTCCTTGTTTTCCTGTTTAAAGCCAACATTGATCCCATGGATAATTCATTGACACCAAATACAGAAAAAGATTCTTTGTGGTGCAACAGTCAAACACTTCACTGCTAATTAAAAGCTTGGGGCTTAAATCCACTTAGCAGGTTTGCAAAAGAAGACCTAGTCACTGGCTATATCAAATTTTTTTTAAATCACCAAGAATACTGTATGGGGCAATTTTCCTTTGTCATGTGGGTCACTGTGACCCAACGACTCTGAGCAACACTATAACAACTACAGTAACGTTGTATAACCATCACCAATACCCATTGCCAAAATTTCCAACATCATAAGAGAAACTCAATGCTTCCCAAACAATGTTTTAATCTTCCCTCCAATGAAAAGGACATCACGTTGCAGTAGTCTAGTATTATCCACATTTGCTTCTATCTAACATTAGCACAATGTTTCATTTTTTAGACCTTTATGGAATGAACAAAGATCAACATCCTAGGCACTAGTGAGCTGAAGTGGACTGGTATTGGCCATTTCCAACCACAAATTGTACTGATTAATATGCAAGGACTAACTAACCCAAGAGGAATGACACTGTCCCCGTTATTCAAAAGGGTATTTCAAGATCTCTCTTGAAGTTCAATGCTGTTCGTGACTGGATAATATCTATACACATTCCAGGAACTCCAGTCAAAAACTTAGGCACCAACCAACAAGGCTACTGATGAGCAAATTGAAGAATTCTATACAATTTTTTTAGTCTCAAATTGATCAAACATACAATCAAGATACAATGACAATTAATGATGATTGGAATGCAAAAGTTGTAAACAATGGGGAAGGCACAGTAGTTGGAAAATATAGCCTTGGTAAAAGAAATGAAACTGGAGATCAAATATTGGAATTTCACAAGACCAACAATTTCTCAATTGCAAATATCTTCTTTAGTAAACATAAAAGGCTGCTGTTTAGGTGGCCTTTTCCAGGCGGGATATACAGAAATCAAATTGACAGCGCTTGGGGGGAAGAGACAATGTTGTTTTTGCTGCTGCTGTTAAGGTCACTGAAACTGTACCAACCTGTAGCACCTTTATGTACAACAGAAATGAACACTGCTGGGTCCTGAGTTATCAAGATCTTTCCTATGCTTGACCCATTCTGCAATCGCTGTGCCAGTCCACATCCGTGACGGTTTTTCTCTTTAATGCTGCCCCACTGTTTACTCTGCATGTTGTTCTCCAGGGAGTGGTCTCTCCTGACAGCTTGACCAAAGTATGTAAGATGAAGTCTTGACATCCTTGCCCTTAAGGAGCCCTTTAGCTTTCCTTCATCCAAGACAGATTTGTTTGTCCTTTTGGCAGTCCATGATAATTTCGATATTCTTCTCTAGCACCACAATTGAAACACATCTATTCTTCTTCAGTCTTCCTTATTCAGTGTCCAACGTTCACATGCATCTGAGGCAATTGCAAAGAACAGACAACGGGGAAGCTCAAAGGAGCTCAAAGAAGTCCAGGGGCTGACTGTAAGATAGATCATTAATTGCTCTATTAAAATTAAAGCAAGTCCATGAGAACCAAATTAAGACCTTGGGAATATTCCACTTGAATTTTGAGAACATCTGAAGCAGGGATTTGACTTGCTGAATACAAATGACAGGAAACCTGAAGAACAGTGTGTGACATGGAAAGCTAATGGTATTAAAAAGAAAGGAAAGAAGGGGAAATATCAAAGTGGATGTCATAAGAAACTCTGAAATTTGCTTTTGATCATAGAGTAGCGAAAGCATATGTAAATGATAGTGACATAACAGAGTTAAACAGTAAATTTCAAAGGGCAGCTCCAGAAGACAAGTGAACGCACTATAATGAAATGTTCAAAGACCTGGAATTAGGAACTCAAAAGGAGGAACACACTCAGCATATCTTTAGCTGAAAGACCTGAAGACAAAAATCCAGTCTGGAGTGGCAACATTCTAGGGCAGTGTTCTCAACCTTCCTAATGCCATGACCTTTTAATACAGTTCCTTATGTTGTGGTGAACCCAACCATAAAATCATTTTCGTTGCTACTTCATAACTGTGATTTTGTTACTGTTATGAATTATAATGTAAACATCTGATATGCAGAATATATTTCCATTTACAAATTCAATATAATTAAAGCATAGTGATTAATCACAAACACAATATGTAATTATAGATTGTGAAATACTTTTTCTAATTATAAATAATTGAAATCTTGTCTTGAAGCATGGTGTAGTATAGGTAACAATCTTAATATAACAACAGAAAACTACATTGCTACATTTTGCATAAATTGTATGCGTAAAAAGCCAATGTCAGTGTGAAGGTTGAGATAGCTTCTTTCTCACCAGATCAGAAATTCTCTGGGAAGTCTTTGCAAGAGCACAACGAAGATCATCTTCCACAACAAGTCTACTTCTGCATTTAAACTTGATAACCAACAAGCTGTAAAACCCTGTTTCACAAAGATATGTTGTTGGAAATGGAAGAAGAAGGTGCAACACAGTCTCTGACAGAACAGGATATAACTGCAAATATTTGATCCAGAATTTTCTAACTGGTATTGTAGAGAAATCAGATCTCACTGCATCACTGTTAATAAGTTCAATGAACTCGGCTTGTGCTTTCTCAGGAACATCTCCAACTTTGACTGTGAATGAACTGCTGGCAAGTGCTAATGGGGTGTCAGAGAGATTTGGAAAGTATGATGAAATTTCATCTGCAAGCATGTGCAAGTGTTCTTTCACAGAAATTATGATCATAATATTTTTGTATGGTTCAATGTCATGTTCCTCAAAGAAAGTAGATAAAGGTAGGCAACATATAAATTTTATTTTCATCTATTTTTTTGTGTGTGCCAAAGGTGAAGTTTTATTTGGAATGATCGGGTCTTTTCAGACAAATTGAGGCTTGCTGCATTTGGTCCTTGCAGTGATACATTTAACTTATTCAAGATGGTAAAGATGTCAACTAAGTAAACTATTTTCTGCAGTTCACTTTTATCACTGAAGAGAGCTTAGAACTGCAGTCTTGCTTTCTGATTGAAAGATGTTTTGAGTTCATCATGAAGCTCAAAAACACATTTTAAAGCATTTCCTCTCGACAACCATCTCATTTCAGTGTGAAATAGCAGAGCATTATTTGGCGCATCTAACTCATTGCACAGTTTTGAAAACAGTCGACTGTTTAAAGTGCTTGTCTTTACAAAATTGACAGAACTTATGACACTTTTCATTACTTCTTGTAACTCTTGTAGCAACATCTTCGTTGCTAATATTTGTTGATGAATCATACATTGAGTTCCAATGACTTTTGGTGACTCATTCAGTACCAAATGTTGAAATCCAGATCTGCATCCCAGCATAGCTGGAGCACCCTCTGTGCAAATACCACACACCTTTTCAAAGAGATCTTATGCTCTTTCAGAAATGAACCAACTGTGTCAAATATATCACGCTAAGTAATTGTCATTTCAAGAGGTTTGCGAAATATAAACTCATCTTTAAAGTCGCCATCATCAATATGCCTCACGTAAACCAGTAACTGTGTACAGTTTGCAATGTCTGCAGATTTATCAAGATGGATGATTAATATTGGAAGTGGAGCAGGTTTAATTTCCTGGATTACCTGTTCAAAAATATCAGCAGACATGTCATCTATTCTTCTGCAGACAGTGTCATTAGATAAGGAAATTGCACTAAATTTCTTAACAAATTCGTCTCTGATCATAACTCAAGCAATTTCTTTAGCCCCTGGCAACAGTAAATCCTCAGCAATGGTGTGAGGTTTCATAGCTCTGGCGATGAGTGCCACCAAATATGAAGCCTCAATGGCTGCTCTTTTGTTTGTGGTATTTGCCACCACTGTCAAGTCTGGCTTTCTTGAGGCCATCAGCGTTGCTTCTAAAATAGTTGGTATCCTTGCCGGCAAAGCTCAGATGCTTGCTATCAAAATGGTGTTTCAGTTTGTTCGGCTTCATAGATTCGGCTGATGGAACTTCACAAGAAATAACACATTGTGGTTTCTCAATTCCTGCTGTAATTATTGAGGTAAAACCATACTGTAAAAAATCCTCACTATATTTTCTTTTCTTAACATTCTTCTCTATACGATACATTGTCATGGCATGGTTTGCTAATGAAAATAATATATTACAATAGCTTTAATAATACAAAAGATGATACATGGCATAGTTCAGTCAATACATTTCATTAACGTTTCCAATGATTTACGATTCTGTTTTGTTTTTTACATACCTGTTACTCTCACATGGGGCAGTATTCACATCAACCACAGCTGAATATTAAAAGACTGATCAGTATCCAGATTAAGCTCCCATGGTACAGATATATATTTTGCAGTAGTTGATGATTTTACATTTACCTAGTGATTATAATTCATGAAGTGTCATTTAACCTCCAATACTGCTTCTTTCAACACAGTAGCTGCTTTTAAGAGATAGTAGCTGCTTTCAACACAGTAGCTGCTCTCTACACAGTAGCTGCTCTCTACACATGTGTGACTGGTCCACATAAGTACATTATGGCACCAACCCTGTCACATACACCTGCATTTGCACGAGGTGTATGTGATGGGGCTGGCGTGATGATGTTATCACACCAGGTACTCATATGTGGGTGTATCTGCATGTGGACAGACCCGCCCAGAGATGGATAGATGAGTGGTGTCTCAGTTCCTAAGACCATCAGAAATAAGTGTTTTCTGTTGGTCTCAGGTGACCCCTGTGAAAGGGTGGTTCGATCCCCAAAGGGATTGTGACCCACTGATGTTCTATGGGAATAAAAAATAGTCTCTGGACAAAATATTTAATGATGTAAGAAGCATAAAATGAAGACGGAAAGCATACACAGAGTCACGTGCCAAGAAGAAATGATTGACATTCAAACATTTCAAGTGTTAGCATGTTATGTAGACCCAAAGTTACTGAAGGAAGAAGCACAAACTTCACTGAAAGCATTATCCAAAATTAAGACTCCAGGATGGGGGAAATACCAATGGAATACATTTTTGAAAGCGGATGAAGCACTGGAAGCACTCATTTATCTATGCCAATAAATTTGGAACACAGCTACCTGGCCCAGCTCCTGGAAGACATCCATAGTTGTACCCATTCCAAAGAAAAGGGAGTGAATAAAATGGGAAAATTATGAAGAATATTATTAATATTACATGTGAGTAAAATTTAGCTGAAAATCATTCAACAAAATC
>NW_022111370.1:3824248-3825387 GCF_000313985.2 Echinops telfairi | reverse complement strand
GTGATGGAAATCAAGGATTGCAGCCTTCAATATGGATTACAACTCAATGTGAAGAATACAAAGTCCTCAGAATTGGACTAATAGGTATCTTCATGATAAACAGAGAAAATACTGAAAATTTTGAAGATTTCATCTTGCTTTGATCCATGGAAGCAGAAGTCAAGCAATCAAATTAAAAAAAATTAGAATATATTGCACAAGACCTTTTTCAATTGTTGAAAGGCAAGGACATTACTTTAAGGACTAAGGTGAGTTTGTCCCAAACTATGGTATTTTATTTACTTCCTATGCATATGAAAATTTGACATTGAAGAAGGAAGATCAAAGGAGAATTGATACTTTTGAAAGATGGAGTTGGTAAAAGAAATGAAAGTATGATTGCATGTGAAAAGAACAAACAGATATGTCTTGGAAGATGTACACCCAGAATGTTCCTTAGAAGAAGATATGGTAATACTTTATCTCCTGTACTTTGGACACGTTATCAAGACAGACCATGGCAGTCCATGGAAAAGGCGATCATACTTGGGAAATTGAGGGGCAGCAAAAATGAGGAAGACCCAAAACATGATGGATTGACCCAGTGGCTGAAACAATGGGCTCAATCATTACAATAGTAAGGATGACACATAGTGCAGTGCTTGGTTCTATTGTACACAGGGTTGTAATTAGTTAGATGACACTCCATGGCATCTATAAAAAGCAGTAGCATTAACGTTAATGCAGTAATGGACGTCACCATGGATTAACATCCCATAAAATCTTTATAAAACTGTAAGGCTTCTTCTTACCTAGCTTTGGAAGTTACACAGCCATGGGTCTACTGTATTCTCCTAATTACTGGCTTATATATGTAGGCTTGGATAGAGTTCAGATTTAAGGGGAAAGTGCTAACAGAATGATGGATATAAGGATCTGGATTTATTGGTGTGATATAGAGGTAATTCTTTAAGAAAACCTACCATATTTTTTTCATGTCTTTGTCTCCTAAGAAAAAGTGCAAGGTAAGGCAGGTGTGGTATCATCATCATCATCACAACACTTTCAGATCTGATCCTAAAAATAAATCAATCTCTCAATAGATAAAATAACCAAACTCACTGCTGTTGAGTCGATCCTGAGTCTCAGTGACCCTTTAG
>NW_022111370.1:3821452-3822757 GCF_000313985.2 Echinops telfairi | reverse complement strand
TTAATTAATAAAATCCTCTTATAAGAATGCCACGCTCCCAAGGGAGTCT
Source organism: Echinops telfairi (assembly GCF_000313985.2). Taxonomy (NCBI): domain Eukaryota; kingdom Metazoa; phylum Chordata; class Mammalia; order Afrosoricida; family Tenrecidae; genus Echinops; species Echinops telfairi. Next base: position 3,822,708 of record NW_022111370.1, on the reverse strand, counting down.
CATCAGGCTACCACTGGATTGACAATCAATTACAATAGATAAGAAATCATCTAATCTTGAACCTGAGAAACACTTTGTATGGTTTATCAATTGCCTTATATGGAATATATTGGATAGGAAAGTCAGAGACCTAGAAAATATTTTATTTTCTAGTGAAAACTCTGTGATTACACACTGTAACTTCCTGCCCATGGTATCACCAAGATAATACTCTTTCTAGAGCATCTGGAATTTATAATAAGAATATAAACTTGAATTCTATATTATGAATATTAAATATCATCTTCCTTAATGCCTTGTTATGCTATTTTCTCATCTTTAATGCTCAATTTCTCCTCTCATTTTCTGATAGATGTAAGACATTTAGAACCTGCATTCTAGATGAAGGACTGGAAGAATTCATGTTATTTCACTTGACAGTATATTAGCTTAAGAAGATTATTCTATTTGTAGCACTCTAATTTTAACACATTAGGATCTATCTTGATAGACTCACTAGAGGATGAAGCAAGACAAAGAGAGGAATTGGGCAATAGATTATCCCAATTAAGAACTTTCTTACAGTATATCTTTGTTTTGTCTGGGAGATTTATAGCCTATTGATCTCTTTATAATTATGTTAAAATATACCATCTACTGTGTGCTCAATGTGTGCCAGAAACTGTGCCAAAAACTATAAATAAAATATTGTTTTATTTAATCTTTACAACAACCTTTTTGAGAACAGTTTTGGAACTGAGTCTTAGTGATTTGTTGAGAGTGAATGCTTAATTACTAATGGGATTTGAAATTGAAACCATGTTTTCCAGCTCCAACATCCATGTCCTCAAACAAGATTCTATTGTCTAATATATATGTGTGTGTGTGTGTATGTATATAGTATTCACCCTTTTTTCCACTTTCTCCTTTTTTATTTTCTTGATTTCATATTGCCTATGTTCCTTAATTTTAAGCAACGCACTTTAGCTCAGATGCTGACCCCAGGTATTACTGAACGATGCTTTCCCTCCTACCTAACTTAGTCTTTCTTTATCACCTCACCAGCTTCGGCCATGGGAGACAGAATCCCTAGTGGGGTGATTGGGAATCTTAGGCATCGGGTAGAGTACATTTTGGAGCTGGGCTGGGCTAGATGAAAGGCAGTGAAGTGGTGGGTTCTCTTCCATTTCTCTCTGCTTTCTGCAGAGAATAGTAAGCAGGCTACTTATTTTTACACATGAGAAAGTGCTGCATTTTCCTCCAGCTTTTTTTTTTTT
>NW_022111370.1:3800359-3820733 GCF_000313985.2 Echinops telfairi | reverse complement strand
TTTTCTGTAAGATTATTATGCTTGAGAGTAGAGATAACTCAGTCAGAAATGTGAAAAGAGAACATATATGTATGTATATATTTGAATATACATACATGTTCAAAATACAGCCCTGAGTTATGAGTTTATAGGTTCTTTATGTCTACCTGCCTAGCTGTTTTTCCTTTGGTTTTAATAGGCAGAGCCAGATTAAGATCTCTAAAAAGTAAAAGAATACAACTGGAATACAAATATGAATATATTTGAAAATATGTCCACAATTTTCAAATATTTTGAAAAACTTCACATTATAAAAGAAGAGATGCTATTTTATTTTATTTCATTTATGGCACACTTGGCTCTTTCCACATCATTTGCATAGTCTGCACCGTCTATTCATCTGTTTCTGTTACTGTTCACATTGAGGATTGAGTATGGTTTGGCATGGTTAGCTGTACTCGGATCACATGCACTTGAGGAGGTTACGGTGAAAGAAGAGGCGACATCTAATCTCAACCCTATTTTATTGATTTAGTTTTAACTGATGAAAATAGTTAGGAGGTAAGATGAATGTGTGTGTATTGAGAGGTTATTTTATATGTCTTCAGTCATTCTTGAAACAAGTGCACTGTAATAGAAAGAAGTAGAAGCAACTGTGAAATCCTGATGTTGAAACCTGTGATGCTAGAGATTCCAGACTCACTGCCATTGAGTGGATACTGACTCATCGTGACCCCACAGGACAGGGTATAACTACCCTTATGGGTTCTAAGACTATATCTGTTTATGAGAGTAGAAAGTCCAGTCTTTCTCCCATGAAGACAGGTTGATGGCAGCCAGGGTCTCAGAGTTAGAGGACCCATGTGGAGACCCACACCAACACTAAGATGATTCTACCTCCACTTGATCCACAAGACTTTCCACCCACTGGAAAGTGATCTTACTGCATTCATTGCCATTGCATGGCTGTGTGAGTCTAAAGGATAATTTATGAACTAGTATTAACATATGGGATAATACTGGACTTGTGGATTTTTTATCCAGGATGGGGCTGGGATGTTTTCTCAATATGCAATTGCTCTTTTATACAAAACTCTCTCTTATACATATATGAGTCTCCCTGTATTTCTTTCTCTAGTCTACCCAGACCAACACAGATCAATATCCTAGGTATTTGTGAGCTGAACTAATGGACTGGTATTGGTCCCTTTGATTCAGAAAACCATGTTTACTATACCAGGAATGACATAAACAATGATGTGACATTAATTGTCAAAAAAGATATTTCACAATCTATCTCGAAGTACAAAATTGTCTGTGATAGGATTATATCTAACCTCCTTCAAGGAAATCCAATCAATACAATTTTGTTCAAATTTATACGCCAACCCCTAAAACTAGTGATGAAGAAATAGAAGAATTCTGCTAACATTATCAGTCTTAAACTGATCAAAACTGTGATCAAGATTCATTGTTAATTCTTGGCAAGTGGAATGCAAAAATTGGAAACAAAGCAGAACAGTAATTGGAAAACACTGTCATGGTGGTAGCAACAAAGCTGGAGATAACCCGAAAGAATTTTGCAAAACCAATGATTTATTCTTAGCAGTTACCTTTTTTTCAATAACACAAGTGATGATTATTCACATGAATTTCTCCAGATGGTATACACAGGAATTAAAATTATTACATCTGTCTAAAGAGATTATGGAGAAGTTCAATATCAGCAGCTAAATCCAGGCCAGGGATTGACTGCAGTACAGTTCATCAATTGCTCATATTCCATTTCAGGTTGACACTGAAGAAAATGAAAACAAGTCCACGAGATCCAAAATGCAACTTTGAATCTATCACATCTGAAATTCAAGAACAGATTTGGCACATCAAACACGTATGACAGAAGACCAGATAATCCATGGAAGGACATCAAAAAATTATTCATGAATATAGCAAAAAGTCATATAAAAGATAGGAAAGAATAACCAGTTCCAAGTGATGTCAGAAGAAACTCTGAAACGTGCTTGTGATCGTAGAGTAGCTAAGGCACAGGGAAGAAATGATAAAGTCACAGACTTAACAGAAGATTTCAAATGGCAGCTTGAGCAGACAACGTAAAATACTCTTGCAAGAAATATCCACAGAGGGAGATATCCAAAAAGAAGGCAGACACTACCATGACTTGAACTGAAAGAACTCAAGGAGAAATTCAAGCGTCCTTTTGAAATATAGAGCGGTTCCATGAGCAAAATGTTGAATGATGCAGTGAGCATTCAAAGAAGATGGAAAGACTATACAGAGTCCCTGACCCAAAAATAACTAGTGCACCTTCACCCATCGCAGGAGGTAGCATATGATGAAGAAGCAATGGTACTGACAGCAAAAGCCCAGGCTGCACTTAAAGCATTGATCAAAAACAAAACTACGGGAACTGAGAGAATATCTGTTGAAATGGTTCAACAGATTGGTTCACGGGAATGCACTTACTTGTCTCTCAGAACATTTGGAAGACTGACTGCTTGGCCAACTGACTGGGAACGATCCACATTTGTACTCAGGGCAAAGAAAAATGACCCTAAAGAATGCTTAACTTCTAGAACATTGATATGGCATGCAAGTAAACTTTGACTGACGATCATCCAACATGAGTTGAAGCAGTGCTTTGACAGGGAGCTGCTAGAGGTCCAGGCTGAACGCAGAAAAAGGCTACTTGTTCTTGTTAGGTGCTATCAAGTTGGCTCTGATTCCATAGCAATCCCATCCCCAATGAAGGAAACACTGCAGGGTGCTGCCCCATCTTACAAGTATTCCAGTCCCTGAACCCATCGTTCCAGCCATGGTGTCAATCATCTAGTTGAGGGCCTTCCTCCTTTTCACTACCCCTCTACTACACCAAGCATGATGGCCTCCTTCAGGGACTGGTCTCTCCTGACAATATGTTCAAAGTAGGTGAGATGCAGTCTTTTCATCTTCGCCTCCAAGGAGCATTGTAACCATTTTTTTTCCAAGACAGATTTGTTTGTCCTTTTAGCATTCCATGGTGCTTTCGATATTCTTTAGCTCCACGATTCAAATGCATTGGTTCTTCTTCAGCCTTCCTCCTTCGCTATCATTTTCACTTGCATATGAGGCAATGGAAAAACCATGGCTTGGGTCAGGTACACCTTCACCCCCAAAATAACATCCTTCCTTTTCAGTACTCTAAAAAGTTCGTGCGCATTATATTTAACTAATGCAACACATCTTTTGATTTCTTGACTGGTGCTTCTGTTAGGTAGTCTAGCACAGGCACTGGGGCATCCATTACGCATGCCCAGAGGTCCTAGCTATGGAAACAAAGGAGTGGCACACTGCACACGCTCAGCAGTTCTGGTTTCCCGCCAGGTACGTGTGGGTGGGCGCTGCACCTGGATTGGCCCATCTAGGCCAGGTGAATTTAATTCAGCCAATGGGTCGACCAGGGGTCGTCCACCACACCTCCTCATGAATAATTGAAAAGGCAGGAGCCCAAGAGTTGATTGCGTGACTTTGCGAGCAGTTTCCAGGTAGGCTGCATGTTCGGGAGAAGCCCTGTGGGTGCCTGTGTAAACCTGCAACTTCTTCTAACGCTCATAAAACTCACTTGGATCACAAACCAGGCTTCAGCGTGAATTATTTCTCCCGAGGAGCCAAGGACCGAGGTATATCTCTCCCCCTGAGAAATCTAACACTTCCATGACCATTGATTATAGAACCTAGCATGGGGGTTTAGGACTAGGAATATCATTGCTCTTGTCAGGTGGACCTTGGCTGAAACCAGATAATACTAGAAAGATGTTTACTTGTTTTTTATTAACTATGCCAAGGCATTCTACTTTGTTAATCATATCAAGCTATGGAAAGCCTTCAGAATTCCAGAACATTTCATTGTGCTAATGAAGAATTTGTATGGATCAAATGCAGCTGCAGAACAAGGAAATACTGCATGGTTTTCATTCAGGACAGGTGTGGGTCAGGGTTGTATTCTCTCACCATATTTATTTAATCAGTATGCTGAGAAAATCTGGCTTATATAGAGAATATGGCATCAGGAATGGAAGAAATCTTATTAACAACCTGAAATATGCAGATGACTCAACCTTTCTTGCTGAAAGAGAGGATAACTTAAAGCACTTGTTGACTCGCTGTAAAGAAAACAAAAATCCTCATATTATACCATTAAACAACATTGTAATAAATGGAGAAAAGATTGAACCCTCAAATATTTCACTTTACCTAGCTCCATAATCAATCCTCATGGAAAGAGCAGTCAATGAAGCAAAGAATGTATTGCTTACAGGAAGCTTGAAACAAAAGATTTCTTTTAAAATTTTAAAGAGAAGGTTTCTGTTTTTGAGAACTTAGGTGCACCTGACACAAATTATGGTGTTTTCAATCACTGGAATGTAGGGGACAGTTAGACAAGGAATAGGGGCTCTTAGAAAAGAACCGATGTCTTTTAATTAAGGTGTTTGCAAATAATATTGAAAGCACCATGGAGTGCAATGAGATCAAACAAATTTGTCTTGGAAGAAGTACAGGCAGAAAACTACTTTGTTTCATGTACTTCAGACATGAATTCAGATGAGACAAGTTCCCAGAAAAGGACATCATTCTTTTGTGAAAAAGAGGGTTGGGGGGGAAAGGAGTTTCTCAATTCGATCGTGTGACACCTTTCTGCCAACAATGGATAAAAACACATCCGTTGTGAGGATAACAGAGCATTAAGCCCGGTTTCCTTCTGTTTTACACAAGGTCATTGTGAGTCAGACTGATTTGCCCTCAAGTAAGAACATGACCAATAAAAACCAAAGCCAAACTCACTGCCATCAAGTGGGGCTGACTCATGGCGACCCCAGAGGACAGGGCTAAACGGCCCAGGCAAGTTGTCTCTTGACCAGAGTAGATAGTCTCGCCTTTCCTCCCAGAGCAGCTCGGGGTTCGAACTGCTGAGCACAGTTCAAGGAGTAAACACTATGCAGTAGAACCACAGGACTCAACCACATCAATACTTGACACAATCGGTATTCGACATGAACTGTCGAAAACATTTTGCCTCAGAGCTCAAACAAATCCTCTAAATCCGACCCAAAGCACGTGATTTTTGTAAACAAAAGCAGTGTCTGTTTAGCTCATTCGGCATTAGTTGACATTGTTAGTAAGCTTTGTGTAAGCCCTTTGCGTCCGTGTTCCAAGCGTTTTGCTGTAATTTTCTTCGTTTTTGTGGCTTTTTGTACTCTTTTTAGATAAAAAACATGGGTCCTACAAAAGAGTTTTTTTTTAAAATCATCATGATAAGGAATTGGTTAACCGTGTGATTGATATTGTTGGTGATAATTTAGTAAACCCTTTTAGAAAACAGTTAAGGAAATGCCAACAGCTGACCACATTAGACGGATTTGTTTTTTTTGTGTGTTTGTTTTGTTTTTTAGGGAAATCCAGCCAGGTCCTAGTGAGAAAAGGCAAAGAAGGGGGAAAACTCCTGAAAAGCAGCTGCCCGTTGGTTTTCTGGAAGGGGATTCCCCTTCCCAACAATGACTCTCTCCATTCCTCCTCTCCGTATCCGTGTCCGCAGATCCAGATCCTCATCAATATCAAGGTATGGGCCATACTGCAGTTATTAAAAACGTTTAAAATGTTGTGTTCCTTATTTAAATTATATTATTTAACTGTGAATTCATTTACTTTGAAATTAGGACAAGATTAGGGTAAAAACTTGGTGGTCGAGAACAGATTAATCCATTTCAGTTATTTAAATTATATTATTTAACTGTGAATTTATTTACTTTGAAACTAGGACAAGATTAGGGTAAAAACTTGGTGGTCGAGAACAGATTAATCCATTTCAGTTATTTCTTATGGGAAAACTTGATTTGGAACTTGACTGCCTTGCATCTCAATGCTCTTTCTAGAATGGATTAGCGTCGAGGTCTGGGATTCTGCTGTTCCACCAGGACTCTGCTGTATATTTAGTACTCTTTCTGCACCAAGCTCATATTAGACATCAGGAAGCTATCACTCCTTCCACTTTATAGACAATGAACTGGAAACAAAATCAGTTGTTTTTAAGTTTTAAGAAATAAATCTAAGTTTTCTATCCAGTAATATCTGAAACTATGTATTGACTTAGTTTGTTGAGGTAAATGTTGAAAACTTGCATATGTCCAGTCCATCTGTTTTGAGGTCAACCCAAACCTAGCTTGAAATATTTCGACATAGCTAACCTGTGTTGAATAGTGTTACTTGTTCAGTTGACTGGATGAAATATAGTAAAAATGTGCGCGTAATGAAGATGCCCATTTGACTCCATTAGCAAACCTCAGTGTGAGGATTGGCTCTCCGTGTCCATGGTGTCTCCTTTGATTTTGTAGCCTCTGTGTTTTTGATTGCAAGCGCCCTCCCAGCATTTATGCAGGTTATCTTGAAATACCTCCACCTGTCCTAAATACAGAAAGGAATAAATTGCGTTTTCAGTACCATGGAAATAATTATATTCTCAAGGTCACAATCAATCATCATAAACTCAGTACCTTCCTCTTGGGAGAGGAATGTTTCCAATCCCTGATGTATTGCTTTTGTCATTTTGAAAGAATGTGTCCACTGATATAGAGAGTTATGAAGGGAGAGACAGGGCAGCGATTCATTGTTCCCTTTTCAGCCCCTGCTTCAATTTTGTTCCACACAATAATAATAATTATGATAATCATATTAATATGCATGACTTATTTTGTGGTATTCAATATTTTGAAGAAAATGTCTATATAGTCAGTGTTTCATTCAGTTCTACAAATGTCCTGTGAGTCAAGACAAGGATGACAACCATTTCTATTTTATTGGGAGATTTAGAACCTTCGTCAAAGTCATGCAGCTAGTAGACGAAAGAGCTGGGAATCAAACACAGGTTAGAATGACTTCAACACTCTTTGGAAAGGAAAAACAGGTAGCCTCTGCCATTGTATATGATTTATAAAATATGGTATATACACAAAACAAGAAGAGCCTTTTACTTAGCTTGTGAACAGTGTAGACCAAAATACAAAGTTAATAGCTTTCTGATTTCATTAGTATCTGCGTACCTTCAATTACTAAAGGATATTTGATTTAAATGCTTTCCGTAGTTTTTCTTCTACCTTCAAAAACAGAAATATGTAGGGTGAATTATTCCTTTAATCTCCACTGAGGGACTGGCACCACATAAGCCCTCACTTTACTTATCTCCATGACTTGTTCTCACTAACCTTGGTCTTGTCTTGGCCCTTCCCTCTCTCATTCTTTTCCTATGTGTCCAGTTGACACTGTGAAGTGTTCCTTATGCGTCAACTAAAGTTTGGATAAACGTTTCTTTCTCCCCTTTTATCTCAGAAAGATTGTCTAGGGCAAGAGAGTGGGAGAGGAACAAGACAAGGATACTTTTCTTAAGGATTCAAATTATGGGATTTATTAATCCTACAAGGGAAACAAACAAACAAGACACTTCATAACAAATCGATTGACATAGTAGTGCCACGAGGGCCCAGGGTTAGGGGACATTAATATAGAAAGATTATAAAGATTCTGAGTTGTTGGGGCCATCAGCGAAAGTTTGATCTGAAGACAGAAAGAGATTGCCTTTATGAAGGAATGTGCTCTATAGATATTAGCTATAACTATACCTTTGATGAGAAAGGATGTCATGTTGAAGGTCAACATGTGCCTGCTGAAAGGCATGGTATTATTAATCACTTCTATTCATGTGAAGTTGGAAGATGAATACAGAGAATGTATGCATCCAAATTGTGGTGTTGACAAAGAACATTGAAAGTCCCATGGTCTCCCAGAAGTATAAACAAATCCGTCTTGGGATAAGTACATCTAGAATGCCCATCGGATCTAGGGTGGAGAGATTCAGTGTCACGTGCTTTGGAAGTGTTATTAGGAAAACCCAGTCTCTCCAACAAGACATCAGACTTGGCAGTGGAGGAGCTGTGAACAAGTGGAAGGCCCTTGGCAAGACAGATTGACACAATGGCAGCAAAATGTGTTCAAACTGACAAACAATCATGAGGCTGGGACAGGAGCAGCTAGGGCTTCCTTCTGCTCTGCATGGGTATATCAAGTCAGAACTGATTTGATGTCATGTAATAGGAGCAATAATAGAATATACAGTGGGTATGATCAAAAGATCTCCACCCACTTACCCCCATATTACAACTTTTAAAGGTGTTTCACTAAGTCCACACCCCTCAACATGGTTCATCAGTATTCTGTCTGCTATATATGCATTTAAGTTTCTCTTTTCCACTCACAAGGTCCCCTTGCTTCCTGACTATCATATGTGAGGAAGCTTCAAAAAAATGCATGGAAAAGTTCTATTACCTTTTGCTATCATTTTTCCATAAACTTTTGGAAGTCTCCATGTAGACTGCATGCACTTTCAGCTTCTTTCCACACATGGTTGCTCTTCTTCCCATGTTTTTCAGGTCTCAGGAAATTTCCTATGTTGTTGTTGGTACAACTAGTAGGTAAACTAATGTTGTGCATCTGTTAATCTCTTATTTTATGAGTATTTCAGCTTTGTGATGAGGAACAATTAAGGTGGCATCTGGAATTAAGTTCACTAATCAACTGAGTTTAGGACTTAGTTACTTTCCAGGATCATCGGGGTCGGGCCAATGTTATCATAAGGGTCTTACATGGAAGAGATACATAGGAATGTCAGGGTGATGTATCATGAAAAAGTTTTAACCCAGCATTCCTTCTTTTAAACATGGAAGTGTGCCAGAGCCAAGTTATATATGTGGATGCTAGAAGCTGAAAACCACTACTTGTCTGTCAATTTGCTTCACTGTGAGGGGTCTGCATGTTGTTGTGATATGGGCCACTATGGAACAAGTATTTAGAGTACCAACTGGGCCATCCAAGCTGTCAATGTTTCAACAGAGCTTCTGAACTATGCAAAGACAAATAGACTATGAAGACAGGTGTGGTGGTTACATAATCTGTTCTCAATTTGAGATTTAAGAGTGAAGGGAAGGAGTTTAGCTTGTCAATCAGGTTGCAGCTTGATGATCTCATTTGGAGAGCTAAGGAGATAAATAGCTCTCCAAGAGGAGATAGGACACATTCTCGCTCTCTGGCAGACATTGAAGCTTACAAGGCACATGGACCTAGGCTAGTGTCCTAAGCTGAAGGAGCCATGTGGAGATCTCTGCCAGCACTGAGATGCTTCCAAGATGACTGGATCCACAATACTTCCCACCCACTAGCCTGTGATCTTCCTGCATTCCATGTCATTGCATGTGTTTCATCAGTCTAAAGAGGAATTTATAGATTGTTATCAGACATATGGGCTAATATCAGGCTTATGGACTTGAACTGAACTGGGCTGGAATGTTTTCTTAATGTGCAATTACTCTTTATGTAAAACTCTTTCTTATACACATATGAATCTCCCTGGATTAGTTTCTCTAGTCTACCCCGACTAACACAACAGGATAGACTATTCATTTCTGAGGGATTAGCTTCTGAAAACCTTATGAATTACAGCAGAGTGCTGTAAGATATCGTGTAGAAAGAGGAACTCCTCAGGTATGCAGCCACTCAAATTAGAAATGAGGAAGTGTTGTCTTCTCAAAGAATACCATAACGATATAGATGGAATGGTTTTAAGGACTTTCATTTGTTAATGGGGTATGACTCAAAATGGGAATAAACAGCTGCGAATATCTATTGATAATTAAAACATGGAATGTATGAGAATGAATCTAGGAAAATTGGAAATCATCAAAAATTAAATGGAATGTATAAAGATGGGTATCTTAGGAATGACTGAGCTAAAATGGACCGATAGTGGTCACTTTAAATAAAATAATCTGGCTTATGATACTGGGAATGAAAAGATCTACATTTAAGTAAATGCTGTGATACAATAATATCTATACATCTAGAAGGAAGTCCAGCTAGTACAACTATTTATTTTACACAGCAACCCCCCCTCCAAATATGTTGAATAATTGAAGAATGGTACCAACTTCTTTACTCTGAAATTGATCAAACATCCAATCAAGGTTCACGATGATTATTGTAAATTGGAATGCAAATGTGGGAAGAAAAGGAGGAAATGGTAGTTGTAAAACATTACCTTGTTTCTAGAAACAGAGCTGGAGATCATACCATAGAAGGTTGCAACAACTTCTACATTACAAATAAAATGCCCTCGTCTGACAACATAAATGCCTACTGTATATGTGGATTTCATCATATGGAATGCACAGGAATCAAATTGACTACCTGGGGTGGAAGGGATCATGGCAATAACTCAATATTAGTAGGCGAAAGGAGGCCAGGATCTGACTGTGAAATTTAACATCAATTGGCCAGAGGTCTATTTAGGTTGAAATTGGAGAAAATTTAAAACAAGGCCACAAAAGCCAAGATAGAACCTGGTGTATACTCTACTGGCATGTAGAGAACGTCTCAGTACTAGATTTGCCACTTTGAACACTAATAACAAAAGACTTGACAAGCTGTGGGGTGACATCAAGCGCACCATACGTGAAGAAAGAAGCAGGTTGTTTAAAAGAGAAGAAAAAACATCCAAGTGAATGTCAGAAGCAATTCTAAATCTTGCTCTTGAATAAAGAGAAGCTAAAGTAAATAGAGGAAATAATGAATAGAATGGAATAGTTGAAGCGAAATTTTCAAAGGGCTGCTAGAGAAGACACGTTATTTATTATCCTAAAATATGAAAATAATATAATTAGAAAAAAAAAACAGAAGAATACCCTAAGTTTTAAGCTGAAAAACTGAAGAAAAAATCCAGGTATTGGATGGTGATATTGATGAATTTTATGAGTAAAATAGTGAAAGTTGCAGGAAGCATCAAGGGAAGGCAGAAGGAATACACAACATCATTGTATGAAATAGCTTGTCAACAGTCACATCTTTCAAGAGGTAGCATTTGGTCAAGATCTGATAGTACCAGAGGAAGAAGTCTATGCTGCACTAAAGGCATTAGTGAAAACCAAGACTCCAGGAATGGATGGAAGACCTATGGAAATGGCTGGGATCAATCAGCGATGCCAAGACATTTAGAAGACCGGTCTCTGTCCAGATGACTGGAAAAGATCCATATGTTTTCCCATTACAAACAATGGTGACCTACGGAATGGAAAGATTATTGAACAATATATGATATCACATTCAAATACAATTTTTATTAAGATAAGAAACACTTGCAGCAGTACATCAACAGGGAGCTGCCAGAAATTCAAGGCTGATTCAGCATGAGGGATATCATTGTGGACATCACATGGATCTACACTACACAAGGCGTTCCTTCAACTGTGTAAATCATAACCACCTCGGGAGAACATTGACAAGAATGGAATTACAGCACTCTTCATTGTGCTCCTAAGGAAGGCATCTGAATCTAGACCAAGAAGCAGTCCTTTGAACAAAACAAGGGAATGCATGGTTTAAATTGGGAAAGGTTTAGAGATGTGAGGGGAGTTGTACCATTCTGTAATACTTAGTCAATCTGTATGCTGTACAAATGATCCAAGAAGCTGGATTATATAGAGAAAAATGTGGCATCCACACTGGAGGGAGGTTTATTAACAATCGGCCAACATGCAGATGACAAAGCTTTTCTTGGTGAATTCAAGAAGTACTCTAAGGACTTGCTGACCCAAGACATGATATTTTCCATGTCCTCTTGTGCATTTGAAAGTTGGGCAATGTATAAGGAAGATGATATTACAATTTATGAAATTAACTTATGGTGCTTGTGTGAGGCTGGGTTGGCTAGAAAAACATTTGATGACACTCATATGTGTAAGAAAGACCTTTGCATCAAGAAGTAATTATAAATCAAGAAAACATCCCAGCCCAGTGCAGCTCAAGCCCCTAAGTCCCTCTTCAGACACACCCAGTCACAAGCAATGATGTAGAAAGCAGGGATATCACAGGCTAGTTGGTGCAAAGTTGTGTGGATCCAATGGCAGTGGACCATTCACTGAGCTGGGATGTTTCCTTGGTGTATAATTGCTTCTTGATATAAGTTCTTTGTAAACATATATGAGTGTCACTGTATTTGTTTCTCTAGTCAACCTGGCTTAACACATTATGGTGCCTGAGGAGTGGGGTTACTAGAGAAACAAATCATGAAGATGGAGATTAGAAGCTTGTCTGTTGTCTTCTTTTTGCTAGTTTTTCTTCTTTGGCTATCTGGTGGTCAGATATGGCATGCACTTTCCTGGGTTGTCTTATGGATAGGACAGGAGAAGGGAAGGTTTTGATTCCTAGAGGAGGTCTTTAGCTATGCCTAACTGAAATGGTGCATAGGAATTTAATGGATGTAAATCATCCTTGAACTTCTCTGAGGACATGCTGCTTAGTCAAAATGGCTGACAAAAGGCCTGGTACTGGCTTGATGTACAGAGGAGGCTTGAGGCCATATTGCATATGAATGGGATTGTTTAATAAGAAAATATTGAATTAATTGTTTTAAGAATCTTGTTTAGGATCTGACTGTACTAGGATTATACTGATTTCTTCTACCTATTGTTATTGATGTAATGTGTGATAGAAATGATTATTGGGAAGTGTGAATAGAGAATTTGGAAGCCCACAGCCTTCAACTATTAAATTGGATCTGTTAAATGGGTTAGTAGGAAAGATCTGCAAAGAAGGATTGGAAAACATTAAGCTATTTGGCCTTTTTGAATCTTGAACGAGCATTTTGCTCCTGAAGCTGGAAAAATTTGGAGCCCTGAAGGAACTCTCCTTTTAAGGACTGAAGGTTAAAGGGGGCCTGTGGGTAACCAGAAATTCTCCCTATGTGACTATCTGGATTGACTTGCAGAGTAGAAGTGGGAGAAACGGAGCAATAGAGGAACAGGTTGAGTCTGGCCACTGACACCCAGGAACCTGGTTCACAGGGTCTGGAAGAGAGATGACAACAGTTTGGCTGGTTTGAGGTTTAAAGCGTTGTTCCTGAGCCTGAGCCTAAGGAATGACCTTGCCCAAGAAGGGTAGGTTTGTTGAGAATTTGTGAAGGTCCAAAAGCAAAGGGGCCAATGGACACCCTGGTGAGGCTAAGTGAGGTGGCCCACATTGATTTGACCAGAACCAGAAGCAGACCAGATAAAGATAAGATTTTTGAGTCTGTGAATTGGTGCATATTGCAGCTGACTCTATGATGGCCTGTCATGATTTAACTTTGCTTATGGATGCAAACCCACAAGGTTTCAACTGGCATAGACACCTACTCTAGACTTGTTTTCTCTAGTCAACCTTGTTTAACACAGTTTAATGATGAATATTGGCAGTGCCATGGGTACAAGACAAATGAGAAAATCTGTCTTGGAATTACAGCTAGAATATTCCTTAGAAGTGAGGATGATAACTCTTTACCATGTGACTTTATTACTAATCCTTTGTTCCATAATATTCAAAGAGATTCTCAATAAATAACAGACAAAAATATTTAATATTTATGTTTTTATTAATGTTTCAAGATTTCATATAAATAAATACTGATTCATCCATTCATTTATTAAAAATTAAACAAAAGGAAAGTTTTATGCAGTGTCTGAAAAATGGTGTAAAATTTTTTTTCATCAATTTATTGGGGCTCATACAATTCATCACAATATATAGATCAATTGTGTAAAGCACACCTATACATTTGTTGCCCTCATCATTCCCAAAATTCGCTTTTCTCTTGGGTTCCCGGAATCAGCTCATTTTCCTTTTTCCCCTTCCCCTCCTTTCCCCGTCCCCCATGAACCCTTAATAATTTATAAATTATTATTATATCTTATATTACACTGCCCGGCGTCTCCCTTCATCCACCCCTCTGCTGCCCGTCCCCCAGAGAGGAGGTTATATGTAGATCCCTGTGATCAATTCCCCCTTTCCACACCCCCCTTCCCTCCTGGTATTGCCACTGTCACCCCTCGTCCTGAGGGGTTCATCTGTCCTAGATTCCCTGCGTTTCCAATTCCCATCTGTACCGCTGTGTATCCTCTGGTCTAACAAGGTCTGCAAGGCAGAATTGGGGTCATGGTAGTTGGGGAGAGGAAGTGTTTAAGTACTAGAGGAAGGTTGTGGGTTTCATTATTGCTATACTGAATCCTAAGTGACTCATCTCTCCACAACACCTCTGCAAGGTATGTCCAGTTGTCTAGAGATGGGCATTGGGTCCCCATCACATGCCACCCTCATTGACGAGGATATGATCCCCTCCCACCCCCCACCCCCGCGCCCGCCTTTGGTGTTTGAAGCCTGGTCCCTTCAGCCAATCATGATCACACATATGGGTGTCAAATTTATTGAATTCTTTTGCAATATAATAAGACATTGTAAGAGGAAATCCAAGTTTTAAAGACAAACAAATGTAAGATCATTGTATAATCTCTCTTGCTACCTCTTTTTTTCCAAAGTATGTAGAAAAATAACAACTTTAGTGGGAGAAAATCTAGGGTAGGGTTTATGCTCTTGTACATGGCAGTCCATATTTCCACTATGTCATATAGTTCTATGCATATCATCTCCTAAATGTACTTTTTGTATCCTTGAAACAGAAAAGCCTAGTTTGGCTTGAGAATAAAAATAAATGCATAATAATTCCTAGTACAGACTAGGTACTCTGTGAGTAATCTTTATTATTGCCATCGATGCTAGTGAGACTGAGTTAATAAGGTTAGGAATAATCATTATTTTCAAGATTGACATCATCATTACCATTATTAACAAATCATATTTAGTTTCTGTTATTTTCTACATGATAACTTCAAAACTCAAAGTCTTTGTTTTAAGTTAAAGTAATCCCATTGCAACACGCTGAACTCTGTGAGATAGTAACAGACTAGACTTGTACACGTATTGGCTAAATTCTGAGGATGATAAATTATTTTCATTAAAATTCATCCCACTCTATGTAAACCCAAATACTGTACACCGTTAAATCTTCTGATAAATCAAAAGAGTCTACATGAAAGCTGAATACAAAGCAGAGGTCACTTGGAAAGAGAGACTGGCTAATCAATTCATTTACATTTATATTCAGACATTTTGTTTAGTCATCCATCAAGCAATCGTGGAAATATAAATCATGATTTCATGTTCATTTTATAGTATCAGACACTACACAGCCCTGGCACTAAGAAAGTAATAGATCATCACCAACAATATTTATTGAACCATCATAGTCTAAATAGGAAAATAAAAAACCCACCATGCCAATAATTTCGAGAGACTCAAGAAAATTATTTCGTTATTTCTGGATAGATCAAGGCCATCGTGAACAGAAGGACTTTTGAAAAATCCATAGCCCTAGTATTTTCTGTGCACACTCTAGGATCCATTTTCCATTCCCTTCACCTATTGAATGATCTTTCTAACCCTGTGTGCCCAACACCAAAAAATCTCATTCCTCCACTTCCCAAGACGCAGTTTCATAGACAATAGTTTTCTATAATTTTCTTTTTTCTTTCAAAATAACTGAGAACACTCATTAGTGATTTCCATGTTCTAAACATTGGCCAAACTGCTGATTTCTAGTTGCATAATATTTTGGTAATCTCTTTAATACTTTACCATGATTAATGGTGACATCATTATTTCAGAATATATGTATATAAGTGACAAATTCAATGGTCTCCAAGAGAAAGTAAATGTCATAAGGAGTAAAACAATTCTAGATGCAAACACATTTTCATTATTACACCCAAAATCTCTCAAACCCAAAACCTACTGCAGTGGACATGACTCTGAATCATGACACTCCTACAGGCGAGAGAAGAAACACCTATTGGATCTCCCAAGCAATACATGGTCACATCAGCAGACTGCTACATCTTTCTCATGCACAGTGGCTGGTGGGTTAGACATTTTGTTAAGGAACTAAGTTTTCAAACAATGTATAACCTGGTGTGTTAGCCTGGGTAGACTAGAGAAACAAATTCATAGACACACATATATTTATTAAGGAAGAGGCTTATGTAGAAGAGCAATTGAATATTGAGGAAACATCCCAGCCCAGTACAGATCAAATCCATAAGTCTGATATTAGCACATATGCCTGATACCAATCTAAAAGTCCTCTTCTGACTCACAAAATATATGCAATGATGCCAAATGCAGGAAGATCACAGGCCAGTGGGTGGATCCAGTGGCATTGTAAGCATCTCAGTGCTGATAGGAGTCTTCACATGGCTTCTCCAGCACCCAGGGTTGCATCAGGGTAGGTCCATGTGGCTTCTCCTGAGGGGTGTCTCACAGGGAGTCAACCTTGTTCAAAGAGAGTCTCCAAGGAAGTGAACAGAGAGAGAGAAGTGTCTCCCACCTCCAAGAAGGAAAAGCAGGAATTCCCAAAATTCTTAGGAGAAGGTCATGCCCACACGGAAGCCTCATTGGCTATGACCCCATTGATAGGCTAGACTCCACCCCTTCACTCTTAATCCTCTGAAGTCCCAAATTGACACCACATTATGTAACTACCACACCTGGGTTCCTGTATTATACACAGGAGCATATTATTTTCTTGCAAAAATACAACTGGCCATTTACATTTTCCTTGAGAAACTATAAGCTTTTGCTAATTGTTATTTTGGTTAAGTGTTGTTGAGTCAGTTCCAGCTCATAGCAACCCTGTGAACATTGGAAAGAAACACTGGCATCCTGCAACATCTACACAATTGCTAATAAGTTTGAACCCATTGTTGGAGCTGCTCAATAAATCCATCTCTTTGAGCATCTTCATCTTCACTGCCTTTCCACTTTACCGTGCATAATGTACTTTTCTAGGGACTAGTCTTCCTGATAACAGGTCCAAAGTAAATGAGACAAAACCTCACCATTATCACTTGTAAGGAGCATTCTGACTGTACTTTTCCCCAGGCAGATTTTTTTTGTTTATTCTGTTGGAAGTCTTTGGTACTTTCAAGAGTCTTCAAAAGCACCACAACTCAGAAGCATTGATCCTCCTTCCTTAGTCAATGTCCAACTTTCACATATGTACGAGGTGATTGAAAACAACATGGTTTGAGTCAGGAGCATCATGGTATTCAAAGTAATCTACTTGTTCTTAAACACTTTAAAGTGTTTAAGTATGGTGTTTAAGCATTGTGTGGCAGATTTGAATTATGGTGTTAAAAGGACAAACCAACTTAACTTAGAAGTCCAGCCAGAGTGCTCTTTATGGGCAAACATGGCAAGACTGTTTAAAATTCATTGGACGTGTTGTCAGGAGTGACCAGTACCTAAAGATGGACATCAATCTTAGTAAACTGGGGAAGCAATAAAAAAGAAGGCAGGCCCTCAACAAGACAGATTTACATAGTGGCTGGGGAGATGTTCTTGGGTATAGAAACAATTGCAGGGATGTCTCCGGATAGGTCGGTATTTCCTTTTGTTGTGCATGGCATCGCTAGGAGACAGATCCAACTTGAAGACACCTGACAACAGCATGTTAGATTTACCCAGTGTCCTGCATGGTTGATCGCTGCTGTTGCCATGAGTGTTGGTTGTAGGTCGGAGAAAGATACAATTCTTGAGAACGTCATTTTCTGTTTTTCATAATGTTGCCTGTTGGACTGCTGTGAGGGTTTTGGTTTTCTCTGCACTGAATTGTCATCCATACTTGAAGGCTGCAATCCTTAACCACCTTCTCAGTTCCACCAAACAAGATTTGTCATGTGCATAACACAGATTGTTGGTAAGCCTCATATCAATCTTGACGTTGCATTCTTAGTCATATAATCCAGCTTCTCTGATGATTTGGTCAGCGTACATATTAAATGAATAGAGTGAGATGATATAACACTGGCACATCTGTCCTGATTTTAAACCATGTGATATTCCCTTGCTCTGTTCATAAAACTGATTCTTGATCCATGCACAAGTTCTGCATGGACACCATGCAGTGTTCTGGGATTCCCATTATTCTCTAGGGTACCCCCAGTTTGTTATGATTCGCACAGTTGAATGCCTTAGCCTAGTCCAGAAGACATAAGTAAATATCTTTCTCGTATACTTTGCTTTCAGCCAAGATTCAGCCTGACATCAGCAATTATATCCCTTGTCTTAAGTCCTGTTCTATAGCTGGCCTGAATTGATAACAGCTCCCTTTCAATGTATTGGTATAATCTTTGTTGTATGATCTTCAACAAAATGTTATTTGCATATGAAACTAATGATACTGTTTCCTAATTTCTGTACTCTGTCAGGTCATTTTTCTTTAGAATGGGTACAAATGTGGATCTCTTCCAAACAGTTTTCCAGGTAGCTGTCTTTAAGATTTCTTGGCCTAGTTTAGGGAGTGCTTCAAGGGTTTCATAAACTCATGGGTTCATTTCAAATGATGTTCCATCAGTTTCTGGAGCCTTTTTTTGGATAATGCTCCCAGTATAACTTGGAATTATGCCTTCAGTAGTGTGTACTTGCTTATATGCTACCTTTGAAATGGTAGAATGTCAAGTAGTTATTTTGGTACAGAGCCTCTGTATATTCTTTCCATCATCTTTTGATAAAACCTGCATCATTCAATATTTGTCCATAGAAACTTTTACTATTGAAACTTGAGACTAATTTTTTTCTTCATTTTTTTTCGCCGAAGACATGCTGACCTTGTTCTATCCATTTGCTTTTCGAGCTCTTTGCATGTTTTTTTAGAATCATTTACACTATCTATTTGAGCTGTCCTTTTCACTTTTCTGTTCAGCTCTTTGACCTCTTCATTTCTTCCTTTTGTCTTAGACTCTATGATGAAGACCAAGTTTCATCTGAAATCCACTTTGGTCTTTTCTCGTTTTTCTTTAGGGGTGGTGATGGTGGTCTATAAGATCAGTTACTTAAAAAAAAAATAAACCTAATATTTTATATAAATCATAGTTGTTACAAGATTATATAAGATATTAACTTTTACAGTCCTATCAAAGCCAAACATATCATCACTGTATTTATTATCATTAAATTTTAAACTCGGGGAGGTTATTTTCATTTCTGCAACTGACTTTTTAAATTTTTTATGAAAAGTTGGCAAACAGTGCAAGCTTTTTTGGATTAGTTAGTATTTGATTATACTATCTCAGGAGAAACCAAAATACTAGGGTAGATCAACACAATCAACACATATTCAAGAAATACACCAAAATTTGAAGATAGAAAATTTGAGTAGAAAGAGCTTTATATCAGGAAGAAATTATATATCAGGAAAACATTCCAGACCAGTCCAACTTGAGTCCATAAGTCCAACACTAGTCCATAAGCCCCTCTTCAGACTCGCAAAGTCATACGCAAAGATGCAGATTGCAGGATGATCACCAGCTGGTGAGTGCAATCTTGTGGATCCATTGGCAGTGGACACATCTAGGGTCCATGGGTCTCCACATGGCATCCACAGGAAGGTGAAGCAGAGAGAGTGGCCTTCCTCCAACAAGCCACTCATCTCAGTGGCACCTCCACATGAAGTCATCAAGCTGTGACCTGATTGGCAGGCTAAACTCCACCCACATCTTCTTATGGGTGCCATGTTGGCACAAACAAACAAACAAACCTTACTATTACATCCTCCATCTAGTTCTACATACTTCTTTTTTTGAAAATAGTTGTATTGGCTTATAATTCATATATCCTGCAATTTAATCATCCAGTTATATTAAGAAGAGTTCCACAATCAATTCAGAACATATTTTTCCACGTGAATTTTTATTAGCTTTCCATTTCCCTCATCTTCTCCTGACATGACAGGTACATTATTGGCTCTACCGATTTACCTATCTTGAGTTTCATATGCAGAAAATCACACAAAACACAAAAAGGAAGCCAAAAAACAAAAACCCGGCAACAGTGAAAACAGAAAAAAGAAAAAACCAGAGAAAAACTTCAATCAAAAGTAAGCAGAAAATATTAAAAAACAAACAACTTTAAGAAGGGTGATCAATTGATAATATATTACATTTTAACCTAACTATATCTGCCATAACAGACTTTAAAATGCTATCCCAAAGCTATTCAAATCCCTGGACTATTCAAAGCAAAGAGTATTCCACAGAAGTTTAATTCATATGGGAACCCTGCAAATGTCTTTGGTCTCCCACTTTCCTTCATAGCCTTCTGCAAACCAGGTGTTCAAAATTTAAGCTTTGATAGTATTCATTCCTTTGAATTTGAATTTTATTATTTACAATCCTTGGATCAAACATATTGGCGTGATTGTTTCACGTGGACTTAGTTGACCTCTCATTTAGAATGTTGATTGTTCATATAATGGTCAATGAGGGGGAATGTGGGTTGGGGATCTAAAACCCATCTATAGTCAACTGTACATCCCCTTACAGAAGGGTCGTGGGGAGGAGAGGAGCCAGTCAGGGTGCAGTATAGCAGTGATGAACAT
>NW_022111370.1:3775818-3798909 GCF_000313985.2 Echinops telfairi | reverse complement strand
AGGCTCACCACCCATTTATCCCTCCGCCTTTCAATTAGCCCCACATGTGATTATCAGGCTGGCACAATTAACTAACTCAATACTCATCCCCAAAGGCAGAATCATGCCTCCCAGAGTAATACATGTCACAAGAAAACAAGGAGGGCATTACAATAGTAAATATATGGTAGACCCAGGCCTTTACTGGGTAACCTTAAAGCAAGAGATCAGATCCAAAGTCCAAAGATCACAGATTTTATGATCTTGGGAGAGCAGTCATCTGGTTGTCCTCACCTTTGGGTGGTGCAGCCTTCAGGCCAAGGGAGCATGCCATTTTCTGGCAGCTGCTACAGGTGAGTTTGGGGTAAGGCTCGTTTCAGTTAATAGGGTTTCACGTGGAATGCTTCTGGTGTGGCCTATGAAGGATGTTGTAGGTATTGAAAGGACAGAGTATAAAGTCCAATGTCACTACGGGCTGGTTAGAAACCAGGTCAAAAATTGCGTTGTTGGGAGGAAGATTTAGCAGTCTGCTTCCATTCATAAATCAGTCTTGGAAAACATATGAAGTATCTTCTTGTGTCCTGTAGGATTGCTGTGATTTGGATCCAACTGAAGACAACAGCTTTTTTTTGGGGGGAGGGGGTTCCCCTTAATAGTTGTTCTTCAGATCAGGGCTGTGCAGATCTGTTATATGAAGTACAGAATATTGATAACTAATGAAAGCCAATTCAGCACTAGGTGGTTGGACATTAGAACTGTACTGTGCTGTTTGGAGAAGCTGAAGAGGATATGTGGGAAGGTGAAAAATGGATCCATTACCAGGTATGAATTGGATTCATGCTGATTCTTAGCAGGATGTTAGCAGGGAAAATGGGGTTATCTTATTTTACTCCTTGGCTAGTGCAGTTAGTGGCATGGAAGTATAGACTCACAGTTGAAGTGATAATACAGTGGTGTAGTATATGTATTTGATAAAATATAATGGGTATGGAGAATTATCTGTTATAATTCTTACTATATTCTTTTTTTTTAATTCTTACTATATTCGTTTTTAATATTTTTTCTATTGTTAGACCACAAATTTATGATTATTTTTCCTGCATCTACAAATTACAGCATATGGTATATTAATCAGTGTGTCTACTGTCACTATTCTTATATTGAACAATAATTGATTAATGTAAGTGATGCTACTGCAGAGGGAAAATCATGTGATAAACCATTTTATTTATGGAACATTTTATCACAGTCAAAGTGCCACATAACCCTTTCTTATGGCTATTTTTCCATTGAAGAATTTTAGTACCTCTACTTTGTATTCCTTGACCCTTATCCCATTCAATCATAATCTCATTTTAATTGCCTCTCCTCTGACAAATACAAACATTATCTTCCCTACTCCTGAAATTAATAACTTCTGTGATGGCTTATCATCTTTGTTTTGCTTTCCAATGCATCTTTTCCAATTAACATGGAAATTAAATGGAACAAACTAGGACAACCAAAGTCAGGTGGGAAGCATTTGGTGTCTTTGATTCCAGTGAGTGCTAAACAGATCAGTTGATATTTGAGTCTTTTTTTCTCCCTTCTATTTATGGTTTCCAACAAGCCACTACACAAAAGGTAAACATATGTTGAAATGGGTAACTGTTCAACTGGTAGCCAAAAGGATGTTAGAACCCACCCAGTGGTTCTTCAAGGAAGTGACCCGACTTTCTGCTTCCATGAATATCACTGTCCTGAAACTCCTATGGACACGTTCTACTCTGTCCAGTGGAGTGCCCGAGTTGAACATCCACTCATTGGTAGTTTACACTAACAAAAGCGTAGTTGAGAAATAGGGATTTGATACTGGAAGACGCATTATTCACTGGTTTTACATTCTTCAATCCTGAATTTCCCCCATTTTAAATGAAGGTTTCATTTTTCCTTCACTTCTTTCTATTTATTTTCATTTTGTCACAGCCCCTTTCTTCGTCAAAGATGGTTCAGAATTCCCATGCCTTTATTCTTGGTCTCGTTTGTGGCAGCTTGAAGGCCGCCTGCCTATTTGAGCATCATTCACTCTGCCAGTGTCCTTCTCAGGGCCTCCAGCATTCCTTTCTGGTGCCCACCAGATTTCAGCGTCTGATCTTCTTGACCCCCTTCAGCCCCAGAATAGCCATCTGTGGAGTATTCTGATCCATCTGCAGGCCAAATGGGGCTTTGTCTTTTAAGCCAGTCTTGATAAAGGCATGATATGCAGAAGCTGGTTTCCTGGAGCTTTATTTATCTCCTCTAGACTGAACCAAAATGCTTAAGTAAACTCACTGCCATTGAACCACTGAGGGCTCAAAATTACCCTTCAAAACAGAGCCAAACGGAGTCTGTGCCGTAAGTCTTTAGGGCTGAAAATCTTTATGGGACCAAATAGTCTCCTCTGTCTTCAATGGTGCTGCTGGTAGGTTAGAGCCACTGACCTCTGGTTCTTCACTATGTGGCACAGTATCTAACTTGCTGTGCCACCAGAGCTCTGGTTCCAGATTGAAGTGAGTTTGAATTCCTATTCCTTTGCACTTGGGAAATCCTTGTTAGCCCATGAATTTGCTACTCTGGTCTATTACATTCACCCTGATTAAAGGTAGAGAACTATATTATGGTGGACATTGCTTTTATCTCAGTGCCTCATTAAATAGAACTAGAATTTTAATATATTTTGTTTAAATATCAAGATAATTTTCATTCTTTTTCACTCATCTACATATATCAATCTTTCAAAAATTAGATTTGTTTCACAAAATGTAACTTGTGGTCATTATTAATAAGATGAAAATATAAAGAAGATAAAAGAAGAAAAATCATAATTCTTCCGAAGAGAAGAATTTTTATATTTTGAAATTCAATATTTATCTGTCTTTTAACTTTCTGCCACAGAAGAATATTTTTTTCAAAATTCAGTTTATATTGCACATTTGTTTAGATATCTGCTTTTGTCTGTTTCACAATGCATCACGAACAGTCTTTTAAACTAATGGACAATTTCCTTAATGACATTTTTAAGTTTCCAAGTTTTGAATGATATGGCTATACCATCATTTGTTTGTCAAGTCCATTTTTACATACTTGGATGGTACCAAATTATCTGTGTTTCCTTCCATTTCTTAATAATGTTTCACTCTATATTCTTTTGTATCACATTTTACATTACTTTTCTGTTATTTATTTTTGATATGTAGTTATGGCTGTTATTTGCCCTTTAAGCAGTTCTGACTCATGGTCACCATGTGTTCAATAAAATGAAATACTCCCAGCTTCACACGTTTTGTGAGGTTGAAGCCATTGGTACAGTCACCATGCCAGCCCACCTCATGAAGGTTTGTCCGCTCTCCTTTTTGCTGCCTGTCTCCTCTATTAACCAAGCTGCCCTTTTCCAGTCTTGTTTTCCCCAACACTGTCATTCAAATATATACATTATTATTGTTCTTTTGCAGAAGATATCTTTCTTGGAATAAAAATGCTACTGGGATATATTATATACTAATTTGGATTTATATTCCTTGAAATAAAAATACTTGAAGAGAGATTTTTGTTTGTTTTATGATTCACATTACTGAATATTTTCTAGAAAAGGTGTGCACAAATACTTCCATACCTGTTGTGATGAGCATGTAATTTTTCCTTTGGGATACAAAGCAAATATCAGAATTTGCTGTAAATAAATGCTATTTTAACCAGTGAAAAACAGCACAATATCATTCTTTTAACTTTACTTGCTTAATAATGGAAACTGTTAACATCAGTTTTTCTTACTTTCACAAGTGTTCTGTTTGGACCCAATATTAGAACCACTGTGTCAATCTATCTCATCAAAGGTTTTGTTTGTTTGATTTTTTTCTCTCACCCTTTATTTTACCAAACAAGGTGACCTTTTTCAAGGACATCCCAATAACATATATGAAGTGTGTGAAGCAGACTCTCATGGTCCTCACTTGTAAGGAGCATTTTTTTAAAATCATTTTACTAGGGGCTCATACAACTCTTATCACAATCCATACACATATCAACTGTGTAAAGCGCATTTGTACATTCATTGCCCTAATCATTCTCAAAACATTTTCTCTCCATTTAAACCCTCGGCATATAAGGAGCATTCTTATTATACTTCACCCAGGTCACATTTGTTTGTTCTCTTAGTAATCTTTATCACTTGCATTACTTTTGGCCAATACTGTAATCCAAATGCATTCTTTCCCCTTTGCTTTTCATTATTCATTGTCTAACTTTCATATGCATAGTAAGGGAATAAAAATGCCTTGAATTGGTTCCTGGGCATCTTCATCCTCAAAGGGGACTTCTTTGCACTTTAACATTTTGAAGAGGTCTGTGCATATTTGCTCAATACATTTTTGCACATCATTTACTTTCAATATGTTAGCAAAGTAACTAGTCAACATAAATATGTTTCTTTGGATTGTATTCACCATTCAAAGGCATTAAAATTCATGGATTATAACAAAGTATGGGTAGATTATAAAGAGTATAACAAATTTATCGATTATAACAATGCATGGATTTAGAATAATGAGAATTTGCAAACACACCATTGTAATCACACAGAACCTGCCCATAGACCAAATGCAGGTTGGTTGAACACAACAAGGGAATACTGTAATATTTAATTACAGGAAAGATATGTTTCAGGGTTGTATCCTTTCACCATACTTATTAAATATATGAACAAAGAACTTGAGAAGTTAGACTATATGAAAAACATATGTCAGGGCTGGTATAAAGCTCAATAAAAATTTACAGTGCATAGATGACCCAGTGTGCGAGGTTGTGTTCCTTAGAGAAGCAAAACCAATGATGCCTACATAGACATAGAAAAATAAAAGTATATATCAAGATAAACGACTCACACTGTTGAAGGACTGAATAAGTCTCATTCTCCACAGCATGTACTTAAATATAAAATAAACTTCACCTCTAAGGAACTGTCACCAGGGTTGTGACCTGAGTAAATGCTTGGCTCACGGGAAACCCATCAGGGAACTGATTACATCATGTTAGATCACATTATCTTGGAGGCCTAACTGCCAAACCACTGAGAATCCTGGACCAGCATAGTTGGCACTGCACCTAAATATTACAGACAACTTTGACTGTTGAAGGTGAAGAGGACTTAAAACACTGATGGCCAGAGAACAAAGGCATCAGTATTAATTACAACTCAATGTTAAGAGGAAAACATTCAAAACTGGAACAATAGACATTAAGATAAATGGAAAAAATATCAAAATTTTCAAAGATTTTATTTTACTTGGATCCATAATCGACACTCATGAAAGTAGCAGACAGAAAATCAATGAACATAGTGCATTGGATAAATAGCTCCTGAACCAAGCAATGATATATTTAATCACCTCATATTCTTGTGAAATACAGACAGTGTATAAGGAAAAGCAGAGAAGGATTGATGCATTTGAATTATAGTTTTGGTGAAGAATATTGAATGGATTGCTGGGGGAACAGAAACATACGTTTTCTAGAAAGAGGTGAAGCCATGATACTCTTTAGCTGTCAGGAGGGTGAGACTTTGTCTCACATAGTTTGTGTATATTACTATGAGGGACCAGTTCCTAGAAAAGGACTTCATGTTTTTCCTGTGGTAAAGAGAAAGACCTTTAAGAGTTGGAATAATCCAGTAGCTGTCACAACTATCAAGAGCAAATGGAGAAGAAATTGAAGTTGTCAAAAATATCATTCCTACTGCAATTACAATCTATGCTGGTGGAAACAGCAGCCAATAAATCAAATGTCCAACTGCACTGGAAAAATCCACTGCAAAAAGACTTTAGAGTCATAAAAATAAGATACGCCAAGTCATATTTTTTCAGCCACTTTATATACATGAAAAAGCTGGGCGCTGGAAAGGGAAGACTAAAGGGAAGTAGCAAATTTAAATGGTTGTGTTTGCCAAGAATTTTGATTCTAGCATGGGCTACCTGAAGAATGAACAAATATGTTGATGAGAAAGTACAGTGGTAACACACCTTACAAGTGAGAAAAGAAGGCATGGTATTACGTGGGAATGATCTCTGGAGAAAGATATGCTGGGTGTAGTAGAGAGTCAATGAAAGAAAAGAAAACTCTCGGCACTGTGGATTGAAAAGGCGGCTGCAGTGAGGGGCTCAGACATAGCAATGCTTGTTTGGAGGGTGTAAGAATGGTCAATGTTTCATTCTGTGACTCACTGTGAGTTGGAGGTGGCTTACAGCTAACAGCTATCGCATTTGATTAAAGCTTACTGATTATAAATGTTAATCACCTGCAAAATACCTTCACAACAACATTTACACTAATGACCATTGTAGCCTAGCCAAGTGGATATGTAACAGTAACTTTCACATATTGTGGAAGTGACATAATCTGGTGTCAACATGAGACTATTAAGAGTGAAGAGGTGGAGTTTAGCCTGTCAATCATGTCATAGCTTGATGACCTCATGTGGAGGCACTATGGAGATAAATAGCTCACTGGAGGCCAGAAACTCTCTCTCTCCTTGTGAGACATTCTTGTTGAGAAGCCAGATGGTGTTATACTGACGTAGATAGAGCCCTAGAGCTGGAGGAACCACATGGAGACCCACGCCAGTGCTGAGATGTTTCCACCACCACTGGATCCGTAAAACTTTCCACCCATTGGCCTGTGATCTTCCTGCACTTGGTGTGATTCTGAAGAGGAATTTACAAACTGGTATTGAACATATGGGCTTGATCTGGACTGGGCTGGGATGTTTTCTTGTTTTATAGTTGCTCTTTATATAAAGCTCTTTCTTGTACACACATGAGTCTACCTTGGTTTGTTTCTCTAGTCAACCCTGACTAACACATTATGGTACCTTGGGAGTGGGGTACTAGAGAAACAAACCATGAAGATAGAGTGTGGATGCTTGTTTGACCCCTACCTCGGTAATTTTTCTTCTTTGGCAGGCCAGAGGTCAGATATGTCCGTGTAGTCTACTGGGTTGTTTTCTGGAAAGAATTTGGGAATTTAAAGTTTTGAGTCCTTGAAATTGTCTTTGATTTTTCCTGTCTGAAATGGTGAAAATGATAGTGCTAAATGTAATTTCTTGAGCTTGGGTGGTAAAATCGCCTCTTGAACTTCTCTGACACTGCTGCTTAGTGAAAATGGCTAACAGAAGGTCAAAATGGCTGACAGAAAGCCTGGCACTGGTTTGATGCAATCACGGCTAAGACCATAGTTTGTATCAATGGAATAGTTTAGATAAGGGTTAAGCTAAGTTAGATAAGGATTGAACTTTACTGTTCTAAGAGTTGAGTTTAGGATCTGGCTATAGTAAGTTCATACTATTTTCTTCCACTTACTGTTATTGATACAATGAATGATACAAATGATTATTGGGAGTATGAAAATAGAGAGTTTGTAAGCCAACTTCCTTAAGTCATTAATTTGAATATTTAAATGGGTTAAGACCCACCTACAAATAAGTCTCGGATGCCTAGTGGGGTTTAATCAAGGGCAATATAGCAGTGAGGAATTACTAAACCCAAATGAAGGCCGAACATGATGGTGGGACAAGAGAAAAGTAAAAGGAAATAGAGGAGGCAAAAAAAGGAGGCAAAGGACATCTATAGAGGTCTAAATACAGGCATGTACATATGTAAACATATATGTATATGTATGTATATATATATATAATGAGAGGGGTATAGAACTATGTATTAATATCTATATGTTAAAAGTTAAGGTTTCAGATGGACATTGGGCCTCAACTCAAGCATTCAACACAAGAATACTTTGTTCTAATAACCTGGCAGTCTGTGATGCTCACCTTCCCGACACAATCGCTGAAGACAAAATGGGTGCATAAGCAAATGTGGTGAAGAAAGCTGATGGTGCCTAGCTATCAAAAGATATAGCATCTGGGGTCTTAAAGGCTTGAAGATAAACAAGTGGCCATGTAGCTGAGAAGCAACAAAGCCCACATAGAAGAAGCACTCAATTACAATTTATATAGAGCCCCTTCTTATACACATATGAGTCTACCTGGATTTGTTTCTCTAATCAACCCAGACTAACACACACATATATCGAGCAAGTTCCTTATCCACTCATATGGAAAATGGAAAAAATACTAATCTGATAATTTTAAAAATTATTATTATGGAACCCATTATAGGAAACAGTATGTAAAATAGTGCAGTGTCCAGTACATAGGATATGCCCAGTCATTTTTGAATCTTAGCACTTACTCCGGCAAGATATCAGATAAGGATCGATTTGAAAAAAAGACTGGATCTGACGGTCCTACTGTGCTCATTTCTGTGACACTATTCAGTTGTCATTCTTATACCCTGTGTTGACCTGCTAGTGCCACACAGTCATTAATAAATTGCAACCAGCATTGGTGTGAATTTATAATTGGCGTAATCCTTATTGCTGACATGTCAATATTTAACTTGCATTAACCTTTTCTTTGAGGCTGACAAATTGTGCATCTGTGCCTTGTTCAGTCTAATTTTTCATGTCATTGCCTTGCAAAGCATACAGATTTATAATGTCACTGCTTGATGGATGTGGGCCCCTCCTTTGCCTTAGAGAAGGGCTCTAACCTACGTAGGCGATTTATCAGTTTATTTGTTTATTTTCAGTCCCATGCACCACCTACATGTAACGGCGTTCAGTGAATTACCCTCCAGAGGTCTACATTTTGAGGAGAAAGGAAGGGCACCCCTGTCAGAAAGAGTTAATAGAGGCTGCTGAACAGCCAGCACATGGTTCTGACCTGTCTCATAAAAAACAGCCTTCACATGAGTGTGTGTGTTGTCACTAACAATTTGTTGTCAGAAAATGAAGAGTGGAGATGGGAAATTAGGTCAGAACAGTATGGGGAAGGAAAGTGACAGATTGTCAGTTTTACCTAATATCCAAGAACTCAGCTGCCAGTACTCTAATTTCCTGAGGATTTGAGCCGCTGAGATTTAAACACAACTATTTCTAAATGCAGCTATTTCTATCTGTTCTTTCTTCCTTCGCTCTGTTTCTTCCTCTCATGCTCCTCTTGCCCCTCCTCCTCCTCCTCCTCCTTCTCTGTCAGTCTCTGTATCTGTCTCTGTGCCTCCTTCCCTTCCTTCTCTCTCTCCTTTTGCCCTCTCCCCTTATCTCTCCCTCCCTCCCTTTCTTACTTTTTGGAAGAGCTGCCTTCCCCATTCCTCATAAGTTTTGAATACAAAGAGGGGAAATATTCAAGAGTTCTCCTTGGAAACTCTTGGACTCAAAAGCTAAAGACTTGTGGTCAAATGGGGGATTTGGATGGCTGACTGGTGCTATAGGTGTTCAGTTTATTTTCAAGATGAGCTTATGTCAAGATCAAAATTGGTTACTTGCTAGCCATTATTTACTCCAAGATTCATAATCCTGCATATACACATACTCTCATCAATTTTCTCCATGTTTTAATGAAATGTATTTGAGTGGTAATGTTAACCATATTTTCTCCAGCAAGTTGAGTGAATGTGTTCAAAAATTTTCAAGATAAAAAATTAGAATCACCCAAACCATGGTTTTTAGAGTGGGATGCTAATTTTTATTTACATTATATCAAAAGTTTAAGGAAAACCCAAAGGAACTGACAGCAAAATTTTCATCTCACTTAAACAAAAAATTATCTACACATGTGTTATTAAAATGCTGAAATCACTGGTCTGTTTCCCAGACTCGTAGATTAAACTCTAACATATTTGGAATGTCTAGGGTGATTTATGGAAATAAGAAATGTTAAATTTGTGTTTCAAGTAAAGCTTCATATCATTTATCATGTGTATTTGGCTCTTTCTGGTCCTAAGACTTCAAAGCAAAAGGATACTATGCCTTCAACTATTTTTTAAAATTATTTATTCAAATTTCTCAATTCACAAGAAACATATACAGCATCAATAACATTAATAAATTTAATGACACTAAATAAAAAGTGAATTAATGAAATATCTACCTCAGATTAATCCAAGCCAGTGCCAAGAATATGATTGGCAATATTTAAAGTTAGATTTTATTTCCTAATTATAAGCCCTGATGAATTTTTTGCCCAAACATGTGAACAAGGGTCCAAGAAAGAAATAAACAAATAAGGGATAGGTTATATTCTTACTTTGTATGTCTTCCTTATCCATGGAATCAGATTTTCAAACACTCTCTAGTGCTTGTTATGTGCTATCCAGACAGCTCTCACACTGAATGCCCTTATTTACTACCCAACAAGCACTCCCCATTTCTGTACCTTTCTGACAATCACTGTCTGAAGACTTTGTTGCAGCCTCGGTGGCAGTCCTCCTAGATGGCCTTCCACTTTTTTGCTGCTCTTCTACTTTTCCAAGCATGAGACACCTTTTCTCCCCCACAGGGACTAATCTCCTAGTAACATGCCCAAGGAAAGCAAAATAACTCTCACCACCCTGGCCTCAAAGGAGCATTCTGGCTGTAATTCAGTAAAGACAGATCTATAGTTTCTTCTGGCAATCCATTGTATATTCAAAATTCTCCACAAAAATCACAATTGAAATGGGCCAATTTTTATTCAACGTCTAACTGTCACATACATACTAGGCAACTGAAAATATCCTGGCTTTTGCCAGGTGCACATTAGTCCTCAAATTGACATCCTTGCCTTTCAATATTCTCAAGCGGTCTTGTGCACCAGATGTATCCAATGCAGAGTACTTGATCTCTGGACTGCTGCTTCCAAGAGCAATGATTGTGGATCCAAGCAAGACAACATCCTTGACAACTTCAATCTTCCATCCATTTATCAAGATGTTAACTATTGGTCCTGCTGTGAAGATATGGGGCATTGACTATGGATCCAAGTAAAAGAAAATCATTGACATAATTCTGTTTACTCTTAGGATGTTATTTGTCCCATTGTGAGAATTTGTGTTTTCTACGATGTTCATGATTAACTGCTTCAAGTCTCGTTATTTACCATCGTCATGTTTGCACTTCCACATGTCACAACTTTTCTGCGAGTCTTTCTCCCACCCTTATGCCATATTATTTTTCTTACTGTCCAACTTCTGAGATTATAGGTTCAGGATACAGATTGAACTCCTATGATGAAGGACTGTAAACCAGTGGTATGACTCAAATGCATTAACAAGCAAATCACTGCCTTAATGAATGTTGTACATTTATCCAAGCATCATCAACTGTGTGATTTATCCTTGACCATCTTTTCATGGTAGGAACAGGAGCCCATTCTTTTAGAGGTAGGACAATTAGACATTTAGACATTGTGTTTGATCTATTAGAAAGAGTTAGCTGACTTCTCTGGACATATTATGTTCATCTTTGAAAAATCCCTTTCTGGTTTTGCTGAATTTAAAGCATTTTTCTGACAATATTTTTAGCTCTTGGAATACATCTAGGAATTGCATAATTAACTAAAAATATCTCGTGGCTATTTGGGACATAATACAAAGCTAAAACAAATGACAACCTGTCTCCATCTGGTCATTTGAAACTTTTTCTATTTACATTATGTTAGTTTACTGAAGTAACAAATATCAGAGACTAAAAATGTAATATTTCATCAACAGTATCACTGGTTTTATGAAATGAATAAATATTTAATTTCAAGCATAGTTCTGTCTAATTTTTTTAATACCCATGCAGGGGATAAACATTAACTCTGAGTACTTAATAATATGCTGTTGAGCAGATGAATGTTAAAAAAGAGAAAAGTGATTCGCACACTAGGCAGCTACCTACTCCTCACCTTAGAGAGAACCCTGATCCCATTTACCATCTTTACAACCAGTTTGCTGCATTCAACAACAATTAGGTACTGGTTCCACTGAACTGGCTGATTTCCACCACTTGACGTAATGCTGACTCACACTTCTCTTGATTTTAAACTATGCAACATGGCTTTATTCAATTGACATGACTATGTGCAATTTCTTTGTCTATGTGTAATTTCTACACAGGTACAATGAAGTTTCCTGGAATCCGTATTCAAATTCTTCTGGTATTTCCTTCTCTTTATCCAAGATCCAGCTGATCTCAATAGTGATAGCCTGAATTTCTGGCAGTTTGTTTTTAGATAATACTGCAACAATTTTTTTTAATCTAGCTTCAGAAAATTTTTACTTGTACGTGATTTTAATAATGCTTGATACTTTCTGTATTCTGTTGGGGAACTGTTCTTTGGAATGGTCATAAATGTGAATCGCTTTTAGTAGTTTGTCTAGATTTCAAATCCCTCGACATAGGTAAATGAGCCCTTTTGTGCTGCATCTATTTGTTCAAACATTTAAAGTCATACACTGTCAATTTCAAAAGCATTGTTTTTTTTCTAATAGTTTCAGTGCGTCTTGAACAGCTTCCTTCAACACTGTCAAATCTTGGTTATTTGCTTTCTCTTGAGATGTTTGAATGCTGACAAATTTTTAGCTATCATGACTGTATTCCTTTCATCTTCTTTTAATGCTTCCTGTATAATTCAATGTTTTACATACAGTATCTTATACTATTGCAGTTCACTGTTTTATCCTGCTCCCCCCACCCCCCCAGTTCTTTTAGCTGCAGAAATGCTGAGCATGGCCTACCCTTTTAGTATCTCACTCCACACCATTGCTCATGTCATTATCATACCTTGTTTTCTCAAGTTGCCCTTTGAAACATTCTGCTATCGCTTTTCCTTTCTTATGGCTCCCTTTCACTTGCTATTCTACCTTTGAAAACAAGTTTATGAGTTTCTTGTGATATACATATTAACCTTTTCCCCTCTAACATTCGGATGGCAGGTTGGGAAGCATGATGATGTTCTGTAGGTAACATTAAAAACAAAATAATACAGATAAACAAGCAAAAACTTAACACTGTCTAAATCAATGACCTGGATGATTGGTTTTTCTTTTATAAAAAGCTCCTGTCCTGGGAGGAGATGAGCCAGTCAGGGTGTGATGTAACAACGATGAGAAATACAACTTTCCTCTAGTTCCTAAATGTTTCCTCCCTGCTCCCACTACCATGACTCGAATTCGACCTTGCAAGTCTGGCTAGACCAGAGGATGTACACTGGTACAGATAGGAACTGAAAATACAGGGAATCCAGGGCAGATGAGCCCTACAGGACCAGTGGTGTGAGTGGCGAAACAGGGAGGGTAGAGGGAAAATGGGTAGGAAAGAGGGAACCGATTACAAGGAACTATATGTGACCTCCTCCCTGGGGGACAGACAACCAAAAAGTGGGTGAAGGGAGATGTCGGACAGGACAAGATATGACAAAATTCCAATTTATAAACTATCAAGGGCTCATGAAGGAGGGGGGAGCGGGGAGGGAGGGGAAAAATGAGGACCTAATGTCGGGGGTTTAAGTGGAGAGAAAATGTTTTGAGAATGATGTACAAATGCGCTTTACACAATTGATGTGTGTATGGATTGTGATAACAGTTGTATGAGCCCCTAATAAGATGTTTAAAAAAAAAAAGCTCCTGTCTTGTGGAATCATAAAGAGACTTTTCCCCAGCACTGTCTCCCCCAAAGATATGCCAAACATTAGGGGCTTTTTGCCAGCATATGGTGAGAGGTCAGATGCTTACAAACATCCTCCCTGAAGACAGTCATCACCAGAGTACAACCCGCTTAGTGATAACCAAAGTTAGGCTGCCATCCTGATTCTAGGATCCGCCGATCTTGTCACATGTATACCCCCAATCCCTCCTCTTCCTGTTGCGTGTATGTACCTAAATTGTCCCACTCTCATTGCTGTATAACCTATAGTACAACCCCTTCTTGTGACGTATGTCTTCACCTGTAATTAGTGGGCCTGCACTTCCCCCAAATATATATAGGCCTGGGTTAGCAATAAAGATCTCTCTCTTGGCTCCTCCCTTGACCTCTCGTGGGTTCCTCCTCTCCTATTGGGTCCTCACTCCCCTGTTCCCTTTCCCCTTGTCCTCCTTCCCTTCCCTTCTTTCCACGTAGACCACCAAGCAAGGACTGAGGTGAGCATTGCTACCATGAAATGTGTCTGACTCCATTATTTCTCTCTTCTATCTCTCATGCTCTCGATGACTTTAATATAATATTCATATATCTCAACCATACAATTGTGCCTATCTAACTCATGATTAGTGGTGGGGGGCTGGCACCCTTTTCAACCACACTGTCTCCAAATCTTCAGTTTCTGTTTCTCTGAAACTTTTAGATAGGTCTTAAGTATATCAGCTTCTTAGTTCTGTTCCCCCTCCACACACACCCAACCCATTTTACTTGGCGCTAATACAGATATCATATAATTCCACACGCAGTTAATCACATCAAGCATTATGTATACAATTGCTACCACAATCCATTTTGAAATATTCTCTTCCTTCTTGAACTCCATGACATCAGCCTCCCTTTTTCCCTCCCCACACTGTGGCCCCCAGGAACCTTACTCTGCTTGCTGTCTCTATAGATTCATCCAGCCTGGGTTTCATATACTGAAAAACAGAAGAAAAAAAAACATATAGCAAAAATTCAAGAGAGTTACCCCAATGACAAAATTCATCTGAGATAAACCCAATATGAAAAACAAATGCACACAGAAAATGTTGAAAACCAAATTAGGCTCAGTGTGCCTCAGACGGTAGATAAACGTTCCAGATATTAACTGTTCAGTCAGGTTTATCATTTGGATTTCCTCTAGTCATCTTTCCAGTGCACTCTGCTCGGTAACCTGTTTCTTCCCCTCCCTCTGTTACGGGCAGAGGGAAATCACCGGCGGCTTATTTCCTGTGTAGACCTCACAAATGTATCTTGGGCATCTACTGTCATCTATCGCCTTCTGCAAACCAGAATCTCATCATTTAGGCTCTGATATCATTCCTTCCTTCTGCTTTGGATATATGGTTTACAATCCTTGAGTTGTGGATGTTAGTGTACTTTTTCCATATGGACTAGATGACAGCTCACTTAGATGGCTGCTTGTTTGGAAACAAGCCTTGAAGACCCCAGATGTTATTTTTCTGATAGCCAGGCATCATCTAATTTCTTCACCACACTGCAATAGCACCCATATCTGTTTTTCCAAGCACAATGGGTTGTTTACACATATGGAGAACACAGAAATATTCATTGTTAGTCAAAGATCCAACCTTTGAAAAGATCTTATTCAACTTTATGTAGGAACTGTGCCCTCCTGAATTTTATCTGACTTATTTGGGAGAAAATAAATAGGAGGATGGATGCTGAGCCTAGGTTTAAGTACAAATTATATTACTCATTTGTTTCTATTATAGGTATATTATTTAATATTTCTGTCTTTTGTGAACTGTAAATAATAATTATGCCTACTTCACATTTAAAAAATCAATGTGTGAATACAGTAAATACTGTCTAAGCAATTGTAATTAATTTTATTCAAATAATTGAGAGCCTTTTTTTTTTAATCAAGAGCTAATTTAGTCATGGATAATTACTAAATAATCCCTCCCTAGGGGGATGGAGAACAATAAGTGGGTGAAGAGAGACAGTAGTCAGTGTAAGATATGGGGGTGGGGTGTATTATAAATTTATAAATTATCAAGGGTTCATGAGGGTTAGAGGTTGGAGGGGGGATATGAGGAGCTAATACCAAGGGCTCAAGTAGAAAGAAAATCCTTTGAAAATGATGATGGTAACATATGTACAAATGTGCTTGACACAATGGATGGATGGATGGATGGATTACAATAAGAGTTGTAAGAGCCCAAATAGAATGATTTTTTAAAAAGAAAGAAAGAAAAGAAAGTAAGTACTATTGTGTACTCCTGGGTTCAGCAAGAGATCATAAAGATTCCAGGTTTCTAGATCACACTTTATTTTAGAACTCTAGCATGAGTCCCACAGACAATTAATAAACAAATATACAGTCATGTTCTAGTAAAACTTGACTGACATCAGAAATGAGATTGGCCATGATTGGCAACTCCTGGTGTATGTAACCAGGTGCACTATTAGGTGAATTTCATTAATTTTCAAAATAATATAATAAAGACGGTGGTCTTATTATGTTCATATTTATAAATGAAACAATATGTTTAGTTCAGTGTAATTGGGTGATTTTAACCAAGATTTTTATATATTTTTGAGCCAACTAACAACCATGGTTTGTATGATTTATCAAGACTAAGCTTTATGCTATTCATTTATCTCCTCATATGCTAAAAATTCTAATTGTGAATTAATATAATAGCTGAGGCTGAGAAAGCAGAGTCAGCCAAAGAAAAAAGAAACCAGTAAGTACTGAGGCAGAGAAGAATAATCTATAAAATGAAACATCATATAGTTATCATTACTGTTGACAACATTGTTTATACAATTATTTAGATGTCTCTTTGAAATGATTATTGATTATCCCTGTAATGAACCATCATTAAAAACAAAATACATAAATATGCAAAAGAATAAAATATTGGTTACAATGAATTTTTCATATTTTACCTCACTTCTGAAATGTAGATCAATACAATTATTTTGTGTCACTTACATCAGGGACTAACTTAATGAAAAACTGTATTTTAATGAGAGGACCCAGTTAATAAAATTATACACAAAATAATATGTACTTCATCTCATAGAGACACATCTGATGCAGAAAAATCTAGTTGGGTGAGATAAATATTTTGTAACAGGGGCTGGGTATTATTTCAAGCATGATGGTCAGAGAAGTTCTATTTTAAACGTGGAACAGGAAAAATATGGAGGGGGGGAAATGTGTTTAAAAGTTACACAAATATTTTTGGTAAGAATATAACCACGTCTTTCTTTTATTGGACTGCTGATGCATTTGAACACCCGGACTGTCCTTTAAAAGTCATCTCCTATAGCTAGTGGCCTATAGAATGTAGAAAAAACAACAACCCTATTTTTACTTTCTAAAGGCACCCATACTTTGTATTGGTGTTATTGCAGCATTGAGAACCTCAGACACACAGCAATTTTATTGTCAACAAAGAGCAACACTCTCTAACACAACAGCCACAGGCAACATCTACTTAGTTTTACAGTTTAATTGGTTAATATTACCTAAAGCAGAAAACCCAATTGTTCAGTTCCACTAATTACATTCTGACTGTTCAGAATGCACGTCACGGGTCACTGTCTTACTGAATGACACAAATAAAACACATTTCCAGCATTACTGAAATGCATAATGACTATTCTGGATTTTTTTACTTTTTAGCCATCCAAGGTTCAACACTTCTTGGATATAGCAGCTATTAAATCTTGTTGCATAATCACCCAGTCAGTTTTGTTATCCGGAGTAATCATCTGACAACTGTCATGGCCTACAAAAGAGGACATCAAACTTTGATCTGATTGACAGGCTGAACTTCAGCCCTTTAGTTTTAATAATTTCTAATTGACACCAGATTATGTAACTGCCACAGACTACCCCTTGTCAATGTGAGACTCTGACACAACTCTTTAGCCATATATAATTTTTAACAAAAGAATAATAAAAGCATATCTGTACCTAATAGGATAAAAGTAAAATGCATACAATTCAATATTTGCTAAAGCCATTTAAATATACTATTCCATAAGTGAACTACAAAGCAATGTCCTATACCTAACAATTAGTTAATTAACACCTACACCTTTATCCTATAATCCTATATAAGCCTATGAATATATTCCCCCATCTGTGAAAGTTTGTAAGCCAGCCACTTCATGCCATTATCTGCCCCATTTGGGGTTTCCAATTTCTATACTGCCCTCTTACATCAACTCAGTGCTCTGAGGAGACAGTCATATTCTTTGATATGAAGAATCTTCATTCCACTTGGAACTTAGTGAAGTATGCATCCATAACAAAGTCAAATCAGGACAGGACATCCATGAAGTCAGCAGAAATATTCACCAGTCCACAGGCTCAAAAATCTTCTCTTCATCTGGTCGGGTTCTAGTCAACTCAATGTGGGCTGCCTCACTTAGCCTCACCAGGGTGCCAATTGGTCACCTTGCCTTTCGACCATGGTCCCATTATAAATTCTCAACAACCCCAGCTCTCTTGTGCTGGCTCATGAACATTAAACTAGTCAACTGCTCCTTGTCTTCTCCTTTAGTCCCTGTGAACCAGGTCCAGAGGTGTAAGTGGCCAGACTGAACCCGTCTCTTTATTGCTGCATTTCTCCAACTTACACTCAACAAGTGGATCCAGGTGGTTCCCAGCAAGCATTTGAGCCTGCCTACAGGCTCCTTGTAACGTTCAATCCTAGAGAAGAGAGTTTCCTCATGGTTCCAGAGTTTTTCCAGCTTCTGACAAAAAACACTACTTCAACATTCAAAAATCCAGAAATCCTTTATTTTTACTTCAGTCAACAGCCCCATAGGTAAGTCTCTTTACTTTAGAATGTCCTGAGCACTCAAGACATTGGGTGGAGTTTATCTTTTCAGAGCCTTCTTTGAAGATGTGTCTTCAACCCATTTAAAAATCTAATTTTAATGGTGTAAGGCAAGTGGACTTACAAGCTATTTTCATGCTTCCCAATAATAATTTCTATCAATCATTACATCAACAAGAGTAAGCAGAAGAAATCAGTATAAACAAAGTAGAATCAGATACTAAACTCAATTTTTAAAACAGTCAAGTTTAATACTTACATATCTCATATTTACCTTATATAAACTCTTCTACTGATACAAAATATGGTATTAGTCCTCTGACAGCATCAAGCCAAAGCCAGGCTTTATGTCAGCCATTTTCACTAAGCAGCTCTGAGAAATTCAAGTGACGATTTTGTCCCCTGAGCTCAAAATATACATTAATCACATTCATTTTTTGCCATTTCAAACAGGATAACCAAAGACTACAACCAAAATAATCCAATCATTAACCTCCCATCTTCTTTCCAATGTTTGCTTCTTCGGTCTTCAACTGTCACCTGTGCAAACCGGGTGTTCACAATTTAAGCTCTTATCCCATTCCCTCCTTCCAATTTAGATTTTATTATTTACAATCCTTGAATCATACAGGCTGGTAACTTCTTCTATGTGGACTTAATTGATGTCTCATGTGGATGGCTGTTTGTAGAAGACAATCCTTTAAGATCCAAGGCATTTTCCTTTCTGGTCACTTGGCACTACCTGTCATGTTCTCCAACAGTGTTACAGTAAAATATCTTCAGTGATCTCTTCATGGGGGCACCATGTAGTAAAAGCTAATTGTTACTAGGTGTGAGCTTCATTGTTACTCATTCTCTGAAGGCCAAGCAACTTTGATACTCCAAAAATCCCAAAATCACATGAAAGGAAAAGCAAATAAATATCCATGAAAAAAATTAGGAAGCAAAACCTACTAATGTAAAAAAAGAAAAGAAAAAGATTTTATTCTAGAGAAATGAAGGCTTGTCTCAGGAATTCAGAGTTGGTATAAGTTAATAAAGTTGAAAGTAATATGAATAGTATCAAATACAAAGACAGATTGTCATTTAAATAGAAACTGAGAAATTTTAAAACAAAACAAAACACAACATCTTTAATGATAACATTTAATAGCCTCCAACAAATTTTGAATACCAGGGAATTTCACTCTGATAAACTCCACTTATGAAAAACTACTGTCAGCATACTTAATGAAGAAAGATGGATTACTTTCTCTGAAATATAAGAAACAAGACATGGATGTCTGCTCTCACACATATTTTCAAGATTTTATTGAAAGTTCTGGGCAGGGCAATTCATCAATTCACTTGAAAAAATAGAATTCAGATTTTGGGGAAGGGAGTAAATGTCTAATTTCATATGGCATGGTTTTTCATATAGGAAATTCTAAAAAATAATCCTCCCCCATCAAAAAAACTCCAACATTTAACTAATAAATGAGGCCAGCAACTTATCAATATGCATAAATTCCACTGAGCACCGCATCAAAATATTTAGAAAGAAATGTATTGAAACTAATGCAAGACCTGCACACTGATGATGCGGTGGTGAAGCACTCAGCTGTTAACCAAATGGTTGCTGGGGGATGGGAGGGAATGTTGCTGTTAGTTTCCATAAAGATTTAAAGCTTTGGCAAGACTCTAAGGAAAATCTAGTAGTCCTGTAGTATGCTTCTGAGTCATAATCAAATCCATGAAGTGGGTTTAGTGTTCAGTAAATGAAAAGACATTCCATATTCATGAATTGGGAGAGCTAATATCGTTATGATGGCAACATTCCTCAAAATTGATCAATATGTTTAAACCATTGCCTATCAAAACCTCAGCATACTTTTTTGAAGAAATTGATCATCAAATACTAGAAATCATGTTGAAAATCAAGGAATCCAAAATAAAGAAAATAATCCAACAGAAGTAAAACAAATGAAGAAATCACAATTCTCAACTTTAAGTGCTCAAATAAA
The DNA here is from genome assembly GCF_000313985.2 of Echinops telfairi. Classification (NCBI taxonomy): domain Eukaryota; kingdom Metazoa; phylum Chordata; class Mammalia; order Afrosoricida; family Tenrecidae; genus Echinops; species Echinops telfairi. Next base: position 3,778,553 of record NW_022111370.1, on the reverse strand, counting down.
GCTACACGTTTTTTAAAAAAAGGATGACAACAATAGCATAAGATACCCTTATGAATCCATGAATAAAAGTAAGAGATATTATATTTATGCTTCTTGAATTTACAAGAGTAAAAAGACAAACCATTGGATATAAATTTAAAAAAACCAAAAAAAGTAATAAAAACAACTTAAATTAATTATAGAACAATATGTAAGATATAATATTATCATAAAAGAAAAAAAGGAGTAAATTTTTTTGACATTAGAATCAGCAATAATTTCATAGAGATAATGGCAAAAGCAGAAGCCACAGTGAAAAATCATAGGTTACGGAATTGTATGTAAATGAAAACTCTGGTGTTTTAAAAGACATGATCCAGAAAAGTTAAGACAACTCACCAAATAGCAGGAAACATTACTGAATCATCATTGATAAAGGACTAGTATCCAAAATGTGTAGAGAACTATTACAGGCATCAGAATAAAACATCCCAATTTAAAATGGAGGAAAGCATCAAAAAAATATTTCTCCAGAGAAAAAGTTTAAAATAGACAACAAGTGCATACAAAGATGCAGCATCACCAGCCAGTAGGACAATAAAATGTTAAACCCCAACAGCAAACAAATGCACAACCACTAGGCTGGCTCTCAGAGCACTCACTTTCCTAGGGTGACCGAACAGTGGTGCAGCCACTTTGAAAATATGATTAGCAATCTTCAAAAAGGCAAACATGGAATTACCATACAATCCAGCTTTTCCTCGCTTTAGTTACTTAATGAAGGTACTGAAAAATAGGTGTTCACCTAAATGCTTATATGAAATGTTCTAAGTATCCTTGATCATAATTGTTCCAAAGTGAGAACAACTTAATCTTTTAAATTAATGAATTGAAGCAAAATAGAATATATACTGAATATTTTTAACTCTAAGGAAACAAAAACATACTGGTACATGCTATCATGTGGTTGAGCCTGGAAGTTATCATGGGTAATGAAAGAAAAGGGCATATATTCTATGATTTTATTTCTATTAAAGGTCTAGAATGGGCAAATTTGAGGAGACCATAAATAGATTAGTAGGGAGAAGGAGGAATGTGCTGCTAAAGGACACAGGATTTCTTTGGGGAGTGGTGAAAATGATTTAAAATTCGATCGTGGAGGTGCTTGCACCACTCTGCAAGTATGTTAATTGCCCATGAGCCATATATTTTGAAGGGAAAATTTTATCATATCTAATTTATATCTATAAAGATATTATTTTTTTAAAAAACTACTGACACCATACTTTTCTAGTTAAGGAATAATTTCCTGGCAAATCCCGTTGGATCTTCCCGCAAGCTTCTGTTCAGCTGATGTTGTTTCTTTGTGTATCCTTCCTTCTATGCCCAGCAGTGTTACTCTTCTCTTTGAAGGAACACAATTTACATTTTTATTGCACTAATCACAGTGTAAATTAATTAGTTGTTCATTGTTCTCTGACACTCTTGGAGGTCAGGGATTACATCTCAGATGCATCTCTATTTCAGGAAGCAGATTCTGTGTGTTGAATAAATGATTGGAGCTGGAAATTGTAGACACGGTGCAGATAAGACAAAGAGAATGACTTCTTCTTAACAAACCAGGTATTAATAAACTCCACATATTTATCATATATGTGAGTAAAAAGTGAAGCATGATAAATCCTAGCACCGCCAGTTGCTGATCAGTAGGTAGGATGGACCAGGTGAAGAATAACAAAAAAGATCAAAGGAAAGTAACTGGGTACAAGTTGAGATGCAAAATCAAGTGGAGGAGGATTTTTTTGGCTGTTTGCATTTGACAAGTGCATGGGGCCACCAGGAACATGAATACTCCATCAAGATACCATATTCTGTTGCTAGTTATCTTCTCAATACGACTTATTGAAGCTACAGGATTGTAGTAACTGACCACTTAATGCAATCCATCATTTTCTACTCAGCTTCTCCACCCTTGCTAGCACAGTGGGAAGCGAATTGGAAAAATAAATGAATGGCTCCTTAGTACAATGAGATACTGTTTCTCCACTGTATCCTGGGATCACAAGTTCTTTGGTGACTCAAACTAGCCAATGCTCGCTACAGAGTCATGCCATCCATACACATCTGCAGAATATCCAAAAGCAGTCAAGATAACATTGCAGGAGACGTGGCTCCCTTTTTTAAGTTTAACATCACACCAAGTAACAGATCTGGTCAACTCCATAACCACAGTATAAGGAAAGATGATGGTCGGGAAGTCACCTTTGGTAATGAATGCAGAGTCCCACCAAAAAACGCTCTGACAGCAGATTTCAGTTCTGCTTTTGCTGGTGCGGTATTAGCAAGAGATACTAGACCCGTGTTTCAAGTCCAAATAAAAAGGTTCTAAGTATTTGAAGTCTATGGGATAGTTGAATTTCAGGGGATTATGGCAATTCCTACATTTATATTCCATTCTCGTTTGACTTTTATTTACCCCTGTGCTCTCAAGTAAGAGTTCTGGAGGCCCAGTGGGTTACGCATTGGGCTGTGAACCTCAACGTGGGCAGTTCAAATTTGCCAGCAGCTCCCGGAGAGAAAAGCGAGTCTTGGAAAGAATTACAGTCTTGGAAACTCACTTGACATTTCCTGTATCCTATAGCAGCATGAGTCAGAATCCACTCGGTGACGGTACGTTTAGTTAGTCCAGGTATGCTTTGCCCAAGGTTGAGAAAGTCTTCCTCTCCTTGGATCCTCTTTCTCATACTTAATCTCAT
>NW_022111370.1:3773213-3774329 GCF_000313985.2 Echinops telfairi | reverse complement strand
AATCTTTCAAAGGCCATTTGAATCCCTACAACTATTGATGAAATATTTACAAGTGGTGAAAACAGATAGGAGGGTGAATATACATTCTTGCAGAAAAGATATACTTAAAAGTTTTTACTTAAAACAAAAGCAGATAAAAAACAAAACAAACATTTTGAGACAGCAGAGTGAACAAATTGGTATTTTCTCTACACTTCATTTCCTTTCATTTGAGCTTACTGGTATAAAATTTTAGGATAGAAATCTGAATAATACCAGACTAGTTTTGTAAAGATTATAAAAGCTCAAATTATCTGGGCTTATTAATATTATAAAATGTGTTCTCAGATATTTAGGTAGATTTATTCCTCAAACGGAAATTAGCTTGAAAAAAAACCAATACTTTAAAATATCTATAATTATCCAAATGTCATATTGTTGCCTTTATATAATCACATGTACACATAACAAAGTATGCAAATATATATTGTGGAGTTTCCATCATTTTTTCCCAGTTAAGGAAATATAAAATGATCAAAACAATGAGGAAAAGACTTGTCAAACAGGTAAACATAGACGTGAACGTCAAATATACTTTAAGTAGATTTCTGGATATTTATATGCCACTGAAAATTAATAGACATTCTCAATCGTAAGCACCCATTCATCCTGAAAGTCCTTTCCAGAGGGCTACGTGGGGAACACACCCGTGGATTATTTTCAGATGTTTAAAATTGGATGGCATTGGAGTTGCAGAGAGGATTACAGAATATTTGCATTCACTCCCCAGGTGCTCCTTTGTTTGCACTGGTATTTGATGTTTTCATTCTCTGTGGTGTTGCTAGGAAAAAAAGGGGCAGTTTTGAAAAGGCCCAACAGGAGCAGGCCTGTTGTAGATTTAAGAGTCAAGACAGCACTTGCTTTGCCATGACTGCTGTGTTTTTGTCATGGGACCCTAGGGATTTGGGTCTTCTTTACACTGAGTTGTCATCCATACTGAAGGCTGCCATCCTTGATCTTCACCAGCAAGTGCTTCAAGTCCTCCTCACTTTCAGCCAGCAAGACTCTGTCATCTGCCTATTGCAAAGTCTTCAGAAGCCTACTCCAATCCTGATGCCTTCTTCTTCTCCTTCTCCT
>NW_022111370.1:3771403-3773032 GCF_000313985.2 Echinops telfairi | reverse complement strand
TCCTGGATTCCCTGTGTTTCCAGCCCTTATCTGTTCCCGTGTACATGCTCTGGTCTAACCAGATTTGTAAGGTAGAATTGGGGTCATGATTGTGGTGGGGAGGAAGCATTAAAGAACAAGAGGAAAGTTGTATGTTTCATCTGTGCTGTACTGCAGCCTGACTGGCTCATCTCTTCCTTGGACCCTTTTGTAAGGGGTTGTCCAATTGTCTATAGATAGGCTTTGGGTCTCCACCCCACACTCCCCCTCATTCACATTGATATGATTTTTTGTTCTGGGTCTTTGATGCCTGATAACTGTTCCCATCAACGCCTCATGATCACACAGGCTGGTGCACTTCTCCCATGTGGGCATTGCTGCTTTTCAACTAGATAGCCACTTGTTTATCTTCAAGCCTGGAAGACCCCAGATGCTATATCTTTTGATAACCAGCACCATCAGCTTTCTTCACCACATTTTCTTGTACACACATTCTTCTTCTCTGATGATGTGCTCAGCGTACATGTGGTCAGAGTATAATATCCTGATACACATCTTTCCTGATTTTATACTAGGCTGTATTCACTTATTCTGTTTGCACAACCGGCTCTTGATCTAGGTGCAAGTTCCTCCTGAGTACAGTACAATGAAATTGAAAGACTGGGATTCCCAGCCTTCTAAGGGTTATCTGTAGTTCATTATGATCTACATAGTCAAATTCCTATAATGTGACTAATTACAGAAATAAGTACTTCAATTGTTATGGTTTTTCTTTTTAATCTTGCTAAGAGTATGTCCGTGATTTGTGTGTGTGTGTGTTTTTAATAGAAAGCGTCTTGTTTTCTTTCCTATTTATATCCTGAGTAATCATATAACCTAAGAGGTTTTCATTTTAGTTCGTATCATTTAAGTTACAAGAGATCTAGTATAGTGATGGTCACCTAAGAATTTTACATCCTCTTCTAGTGAAAAGAAACCCTTAGAATTCTTTCATATATGTGTTGAACTGATAATCACAAAGCCAAAGGTTGAAACCCACCATCACTCTACAGGAGCTAGGTAGATCTGCTTATTCATAGAAAGGTTTACCGACTTGGAACTCATCTATTGGTTATCTGTGTGTCAGAATTCACTTTATGGCTGTGGGTTTGCATTGGGTTGGGGTTTCTAGTGATAAAGTTAATGCATCTCAGTTGTAGGTAAGATATTTGTATCATGTTGGGTGGAAATGTGACTTATTATCTTTGTTTTGGCATAGTGGTTTATTTATTGGGCTTCTAGCTACAAGGTCATCACTTCGAAATCACCTCAAAAGACAGATGAGGCTTTGTTGTCCTGTACAAATTTATAGACTCAGAAAGTCACAGGGGTAATTCTACTCTGTGCTGTAGAGTCACCTTGATTTGAAGCAATTGTAGGGCATTACGTAAGAGTGAGAGTGTTTTGGAGTTTAAGAGGCTATGTGGGTTTCAAGTGTATAAAGACGGACTTTGATAGTTACATTTACATGGCAACTTAGCTAAATTTTGTAACCTAGTTATTTGATTAAATACTCAGCTAGATGGTGCTTGAAGGGATTTAGATGTGATTGCCACTTAAATCACCAGACATGATATAATTCCTATAATGTAGGTAGATTCCATCTATTCC
>NW_022111370.1:3765564-3770788 GCF_000313985.2 Echinops telfairi | reverse complement strand
AATGCAAGACTAGAGAGAGATAAACTATGGAAACTCGAATTCTTTGTATCCCCACCCCAAATTCTGTAAAGAAACTACATTAATTTTTTAATTCATAAGCTGTTGTCTCTCTGGCTGAAGCTCTCCTTTTGTCCCTTCGTGTTATTTTAAAATCTGCTACTCTTAGCTAATAGGAACAAGAATAAGAATAAATGTGAGGATGGTCCAGGTCCAGGGAATGTTTCCTTCTGTTGTACATATATATGGTCACTATGGATCAGAACCAATTCAATAGCACCTAAAACATAACAAAATTACATAACAAATAACATACTCCTGATAGTTTTCCAGTGGCGATCAAAAAGAATTTTCATTTTCTCTGAATATTATCAACTTTATTTGTCTTTGTTACATCTCACAGTATTCTCTATTTTAACAGCTTGTTCTTAGCCAGTCCAGGATTTACTCCCCCGTCTTTCTGGGAAAATGTTTATTATCAAGTCAGTCTCTGAACCAAAGCTTCTAGCACCTACATTGCAATTCATTTTGACTCGGTGAGATCTTGGCTCAACTTCTTTGTAAAGACCACGTGATTGTAGGCAAAACTCCTTTCTTCTTCGGTGCACAGTTTAGAGTTATGCTGATTTTTCTGGTCTGCCATCTAGTAGAGTGTGACTGTCGACTCAACTCTAGCAAATGGTATGTAAGAATGAATAATCTACTGTATTTAAGAGCTGTCCTTGCAAAACACGAGAGTACCACGCATGAGTCTTTCTTTCCCCATTCAGACAACTAAATAGAGTGTTCCCTGACGACATCCTAGTGGGAGGTAAAGCCATGGATGGATAGTTTCCTATTCCTTGAGAAGACAAGAAAACTCACCCCAGTTCCTAATAAGAAGAAATACACTCTGGGGGGAAAGAAATACTATTGGAAAATCCATCTGTTACAGAGGAAACTATCACTTTATTTTTGTTTTAATTTGTATTAGTAATTGGGTGAAGTTTTACAAAGAAAATTGGTTTCCATTCAGCAATCCATGCGTGGATTTTTTCATGGCATTGACTGCAATGCCTACAATGTAATAACTGTCATCCCACTCAATCCATGAATATTGAAAGTACCATGGACTGCCAGAAGAACAAGCAAATCTGTCCTGGACAAACTACAACCAGAATGGTCTTTAGAAGCTAGGATGGAGAGAGTTTATCGAATGTACTCACACATTTTATCAAGAGGGTTCAGGCCTTGGAAAGGGACATTATGCTTAGTAGAGGGCCAGCGAAAGAGAGGAAGACCCTCCACACAGTGCCTGCAGCAGTGGGCTCAAACCCAGCAGCACTTGGGAGGAGGCACAGGCCTGGGCAGGGTATTTTTCTGTTGTGCACTGGGTTGCCATGAATTGGAATTGTCTTCATGGCACTTAGCAATACTCCTCCAATTTGCTTAACGTCTTACACTTTGCCATTGGGTAAATTCTGCCTTTTTCATATTGGATGGTGATTTGTTCTGAGGAGGACATATGTTTCTGATGTTATATATCCCTTTATGTTGTTGTTGTTGGTAGGTGTACCGGAGTCAGCTCTGACCCATAGGGACCCTATGCAGAACAGAACGAAACACCGCATGCTTCCTTTATAGACTTTTCTGTTGTTTGACTGAAAATCAAATCATCGAGGTGCATTTACTTCCAGAGCTGAAGAATGAAAAGGAACCATGTCTATAGGGTTCTGCCAGTTTCAGTCTGTTAAGCCTTATTCTTTCTATGAGTTTGAATTCTGTTCCAAATTGCTCCCCACTCCATCTATTCTAGGACCTTCTAATGTGGTTCTTTTCAGGGTGGTCATCAGTGTTAGATGGGAACCATGCAATGTTTCTGATCTCAGAGTCATGGAAGCTGAGGTTGAAGGAGTCCTTTGTATTTTGCACTGGTTGTTCCCATGCACATTGATTCTCTTCATTCTTCATGTCTCTGCACAGTTATTGGAGAGATCAATAACTGTATCTTAAACCTCCACTCACAAGCTTTTAATAACAGTAGTTTCTCACAAAAGTAAGATGTCGACAGTTTCTTTGTGGACTATGTTGAAGTAAGAATTGCTTCCTTTTTTGTTTTTTTTTTAAGAATTACTTTAACTAGCATAATTATCCCCCTATCTTTAGTCATGGCAGTACAGTAGACTCTAAATTGACTTTTCTAGCCATATTCTCTGTAGCTTTCACCATATGACCTTTGGCCTGATGGATCTGTGAAAGAGATGGTGGAAGAAGATACTGATAGGATTCCATTGTAAGTAATTGTTAATAGGGGTGATTGTGAGTACTATTTTGCTGGGAATAAAACTGGGTCATCTCTGAAGCAAGAAGGGAGGGTCTTAAAACAAGCAAGAAAGAAGAAGCCTGAGTTGCACATGTCCTTTAGGACCTGAGATACCTGTGATTTGAACTTTGATTGATTGAGGTGACAGTTTGAGAGCAGAGGAGCTCCAAAGGTGTTGAAGCAGCAGGAAAGCCATAGCACCTGAGTGCATTTAGACTGGATGCTGGTTCATGGACCGAGGTGCCTTTGGGCTGAGGATTATGACAAAGTAGTGTGCCTTTTAGGTATTTCTGGTAGCCCTGAAAGAGCTTTTTAAATTCCCTTATCAGGGCCTAGGCCCATAGGCCATTTGGCTGATTAAAGTCAATGTCCAGAGAGAGTCCTGCCCATGCGCATGGGTGAGAAGCATCTATCTTGCCCAAGTAATTGTCTCTTGAGCCTTAGTCAGCTTGTTCTCTTCCTTAATAAACCTCATGCTCCTGATAATTATTGTCTGTGTGTTCTCTATGGCCCTTGCAATGAATTATCAAACCCAGGTGAGAAGCTGAGAGCACTGTGGGAGTGGTGGGTGGTGCAGGGACTGGTAGGCAGGTTGGAGGTTGGGGTATATCTAACCTTAGACTCAGAGAAATAAACCTGGGGATGCTGATGCAGAATTTGATTTTCCATCCCCCTTGCGAAGTTAAAGGTGGTCAGGAGGCACTGCCATATCATTTCTTTGTACCGCAGTTCAGAATTTATTCTATGGCGAATGTTTTTTAAATTATTATTATTCTCCTCCTTTTTAATTTATCATTACCAGAGCTTTGTAATTTGTACCTTTAATCTACTCATAAGCTATTCAAGTCTCATTAGTCCAATGACAGGTCTTACATTAGATAAAAGATGGTAAGTTCTTAAGAAAAGGGCCGTTTGTATTTTGCATACACCATAGTACTCACAAACAATGGCAAACTGCATGCTATACAATTGTGCTGATTGATCCACAAATCCACAAAAGCAGTTGCAAAAGACATGACAGGTGTGGTAATTCTGTATAATTGGTGAACAGCAGATTGACCACTGAAAAAACAGCATCAACATTTGCAGGTGAATTTGGGGAGTCAGTTTGACTGCGTAGATGACCACCACTCCACCTTCTATCCTTGTTGTGATTACTGAGATACTTTACTTATGTCACCGGCTTTAGGAATGTCCACATGTGGTTAGTGCAGGGTTCCTTTGCCTTTTCCTCCTGAGCAGACAAACTTATCCGCAGGACTCCAAACACTTCTGAATTACCTTTTTGTTTCCACTTAAATGGTAGCCTTGCTGTAGATGTTGTTATGAACTTAATATTTCATTGTTGTGGTTGAGTGTTGTCAAATTGGTTGCATCTGAAGATTGCTATGTACAACAGAAGGAAACAAAACTGGGTCCTGCATCATCCAAGGAATTGTTGCTCTGTTTGAACCCATTTTTGTTGACACTGTGCCATTTTGTCTTTTTGCCTATCTTCCTCTACCAAACATAATGCCCTTCTCCAGTGTATCATCCCGAGTGATAAATATACAAAATAAGTGAGAAGCTATAAAATTATCCTCGCTCATAAGGAGCATTCCAGCAGGACATCTTAGGTACATTCAAAAAGATATTTTGGAAACCTAATTTCTGATACCTGAAAACTTGACCTTGATGGGAAATAAGAGTCCTGGAAGATGATCTCAGTTGTTGATGTGGGTGAGTCACACCCATTCTAAGTGGAGTTTTTATAAAAGAGGGGTTTGTATAAAAGTGAGAAAGGGCTAGAAAGAAGCAAACAGGGGAGAGATTGATGCAGCTGAAAGCCAATGGAGGCCTGGGGCTAAGTAGCCAAAAAATGGTAGAGGCAAAGTTCTTCTCCTGGAATTCTCAGAGAGAACGTGATCCCAGCCAACACTTTTAATGTGAACTGCCAGATTCCTGAACTGTGAAAACATTATAATGTGTGCAGTTCTAACCATCCACTTAGCAGCATATTATGATTGTAGCCCCAAGAAACTAAGAAAGAGGACTAGACACAAGACGATGTTCATGAATAGAAGGAGAGGTCAATCTGGCAAGCAGTTGGTTATTAGTGAAGAATTGGGATCCCTCAGATTGTGCTAAATAGAAACATGATTGAAAACAGCTTAGAAAAATAATGGAAAATGTGTTGTCTTAAGTAATTTCAACCATAAATGGATCTAAAAACTTAGACAAAATAATCTGAATTCTCTCATTAAAAAAAATAGTTTTATTGGCATATGTTTCACATATAAAATTTGATTATCCAGTTATTTTAAGAAGATGTGTGTAATCATCAGCACAATACATTTCAGAACCTTTACTTACCCTCATTGCTGTTAGGTCCCCATCCTCCCAACCATCTCCTGTCTCTATAGACCTAACCCTCGTGGATTTCTTATACAGAACATCATACAAAATAAAAACAGGAAGCAAACAAACAAAACCATGATCAATCATTTGATTGAAAACCCTCAATCAAAGGGAAAACAGATGATATTAAAAACTGAAGTAGCTTCAAAATGGGTTAAAAAGTTCATCAAATGATAAGGCATTGCATTTTAACTTAGCTGCCATAATCAACTTTACAGTCTCTCTGTATGGTTGAGACTATTTACATCCTTCAACTATGGTCATAGGGAATGCACCAAAAGCTTAATCCATATAGGGACCATCCAAGTGAATTTTGGGCTCCCATTGTCATCTATATCCTCCTGAAAAAAGGGTATCCACATTCTAAGCTCTGATACCATTCCCTCCTTTAGATTTGAATATTATTATTTACAATCCTTATCACACAGGCTAGTGTTCTCATTCCAAGTGGAATTCATTGACACCTCATTTAAGTGGCTTCTTGTTTCAAGATCCCAGATGCTACTCTTTCTGATAGCTGGTCACCAT
>NW_022111370.1:3759422-3764786 GCF_000313985.2 Echinops telfairi | reverse complement strand
TGTAGTGGTCCCGGGCTTGCCTTCAGGCACTCCTTCAAGGGAACAATGTCAGAAGAGAATGGGCCCTATATGTTGTGGGATAAACAGTGGTGTCTGCTTGATCTAGACAGCTGATAACTCTCAGGGAGAATGACTCCCAATCCACTCTTGATGACCTCCAAGCGTACAGTCATTCTCAAGCAGCTAAGTCTGGTACATATTTGGGGGAGACAGCTTGAGAGAAATCCTTCTGTTTCCCACAGAGCATCCTGCTGCTCTTATCTTCTTAGTCCTTATTAGTGTACCCAAAGCAAAATGTCCAGCCCTTTACAGGAAGTACAGCAATCTCCGAAGAATTGTTGACATTGACCTGAGAAGGGTCTGAATTAATTGCTGTGATGCACAGTGCAATAAAATGACTGACTAGGTCTGTAAGGATCTTCCCTCACCTCGTAGGGACTAGAAATGGAACAAGGATGTCCACCAAGGGAGGATGGGGTGTGTAATATTCCATCTACAAAGAACATGGAATGCACACAAAGAAGAAAAATAAAAAGTAAAAAGAGATTTGCTCCTAGCAAATTCCGAATTGTTCCTAAAATATGTTTCTTTGACATATGAGTATGCTGTCAGTGAAACTGAAAAGAAATATAAGAACCCTTTCAGGAAAGAAGATTAAATCATTAATTTCCATTAACTATTCATTTACAGAAATTTACAGCTAGAATTCTCATTTAAAAAAGGATGGTAAGATGTTTGTCTTCCATTGATCATTTTATTAAGAAAGTTCAGTCTCTGAAGAAGGACATCATGCTTGGAAAAAAGAGGGAAACATTTAAAGAGATGAATTGACAAAGAGGCCACTACAGTAAGTTCAAACAAAGGTTAGAATGCTACAGGACTAGTCAAATTTTCATTGTTTGATATAGGGGGAAACTGTGTGTCAAAATCAACTTCTGGCCTCTAGCAACAACATGTATTTATGACATTTACAACTTGGTGTTACTTTGTGTGTGTGAGTATGTGTGTGTGTATGATTGGCTTACATGTTTTTTGTTTTTAAATACTTATAAATAGGATACTATTTTGGTATAGTATTCAATAAATTTAATTGTTTAATATCTATTATCCTAAATATTTATAAATATAATAAGGAAAAAAGATAGATTATATATAACTTCACTGTCTAAAACATTTTGGGAAAATTTGGGTTTTTACCTCCCTCCTGTTTTCCTTTATTTCATGTTTCTACTTACTTGATAAGGAGCCCTGGTGCCCTCATTCTTACCCATTGGGGTGCTACCCATAAGGCCGGCAGTTTGAAACCACCAGCCACTTCATGGGAGAAAGATGATACTTTCAACTCCAATAATGAGTTACAGTCTCAGAAACACACAGTAGAAGCTCTACCTGTGCCCATTCCAAGAAAGGTGAGCCAACAGAATTGTCAAACTAAAGAACAATATCATTGATATCAACCACAAGTAAAATTTTACCTAAGATCATCTAACAATGGTTGCAGCAGTCCATTGACAGGGAACTGCCAGAAGTTCAGGTTCAGAAGAGCAATGGCAACAAGGGATATCATTGCTGATGGGAGATGGTGCTTGACTCCAAATAGAGAATACCAAAAATATGTTTACTTGTGTGTCATGAACTATGCAAAGGTATGTGACTGTGTGGACCACAATAAACTGTGGATAACCTTAAGAAGAATGGGCATTCCAGAATATAACATGTTGCTCATTCAGAACTTGTACATGGATCAGATGATGCTATGTGAACAGAACAAGGAAATACTGCCTGGTTCAAAATCAGAAAAGGAGTTCATCAGCATTGTAATTTCTCACTGTACATGTTCAATTTTTATGCTGAGCAAATCATCAGGTAAGTTGGCTTATATGAATAATAGTGCTGCATGATGATTGGAGGAAGGCTTATTAGCAGCCTGTGATATGCAGATGACACAACCTGGCTTACAAAAAGTGAAGAGAAAATAATCATTTACTGATTAGGATCAAGGATTGTAGCCTTCTGTATGGATTAAAACTCAATGTAAGGAAGACCAAAATCCTAACAACCAGACCAATAGGTAACGTCAAGGTAAATTGAAAAAAAGGTTCAAGTTGTCCAGGATTTTGTCTTGCTTGGATCCACAATCAGTGCTCATGGATGCATCAGTCAGGAGATATAAATCTGCTGCAAAAGACATCTATAAAATATTTAAGAGCAAAGGTATTACTTTGAGGACTAAAGTGTGCCAGATACAGCCATGGTATTCTCCATTGCCTCTTATCCATGTGAAAGTTGGACATTGAATAAGGAAGACATTGATGCATTTGAATTGTGGTGCTGGAAAAGAATAGTGAATGTATCATGGACAAACCAATCAGTACTGAAATACAGATAAAACATAAGTCCAGAGTGTTCCTTAGAAGCAAGGGTGGCAAGACCTCATCTTATATATTTTGGAAATATTGTCAGGAGAGATCAGCCCCTGGAGAATGAGATCATGTTTTGTAAAGTGGAAAGGGAGCAAAAGAAGAAGGCCCTGAAAGAGCTGGATTGAGTCAGTGGTTGTATTGATGGACTCCGGCAAAGGAACACTTTTGAGGCTGGGACAGGACCATGCCATCTTTCCTTCTGTTGTGCATCTGGTCACTATGAGTCAGAGCTGACTGGAGGACACCTAACAACAACAAAAAGAACAACAATGAATACATGTAAAAATCTGTAAGGGATGGTGCCAGAAGATGCAGCGACTCTTCTGGTTAGAAGGCAATCAAAAAGTGATTGAGTAGGAGATGCTCTCTCAAAATAAAGTTGACTATACTGACATGGATGGAGTAAAGCCTGGAGGAGTACAGTTCTTGGGGCCATTTGTTTATGGGTCATACTCAAATGGAGAAGAAACAGTGTCTAAAATCTACTAATCATAAAAAGTTGGAATGGCTGAAGTATGACTCAAATAAAATAGGAAATCTTCAAAACTGAAATGAAATGTAGAAAGTTCAATATTCTAGGCAGTAGTGAGCTGGAATGTACTGCCATTTAAACTAGAAGATCCTCTGGCTTACTGTGCTTGAAAATGCCAAGTTTATGTTGAAGTACAATGCTGTGAGAGGATTATATCTATCCACCTTCAAGAAAATCCAGTTAATACAACTATTATTCAAAATTATGTAGCAAGCAATAAAGCTAGTGATGAAGAAATAAAATAATTTTACTAGCCTTTTCAGTCTTAAATTGCTCAACTATGCGATCAGGAGATTGATATTTATTAGCAATTGGAATGCAAAAGTTTGAAATAAAGATGGAAGGACAGTAACTGTACACTATGGTCTCGATAATAGAAACGAAGCTGGAGATCTCGTGATAGAATTCTGTAAGACAAATGACTTCCTCATGGGAAATACTTTTCTTTCTTTTTTTAAAATCACTTTATTGGGGGCTCGTACAACTCTTATCACAATACATACATACGTCTATTGTGTCAAGTACATTTGTACATTTGTTACCCTCATCATTTTCAAATGATGTCCCCCAGGGAGTGGGTTATATGGAGATCCTTGTAATCGGTTCCCCTTTCTACCTCACCTTCCCTCCACCCTCCTGGTATCACCACTCTCACCACTGGTCCTACGGCGTTCATCTCTCCTGGATTCCCTGGGTTTCCAGTTCCTCTCTGTACCAGTGTACATCCTCTGGTCTAGCTGGATTTGTAAGGGAGAATTGGGATCATGATAGTGGAAGGGAGGAAACATTAAATAGCTAAAGGAAAGTTGTATGTTTCATCGTTGTTACAGTGCATCCTGACAGGCTCATCTCCTCCCCGCGAACCTTCTGTAAGGGGATGTCCCATTGCCTACAGATGGGCTTTGGGTCTCCACTCTTCACTCACCCTCAATTGCAATGATATGATTTTTTGTTCTTTGATGCCTGATACCTGATCTCATCGACACCTAGTGATCATACAGTCTTGGTGTGCTTCTCCAATGTGGGCTTTGTTGCTTCTTAGCTAGATGGCCTCTTGTTTATCTTCAAGCTTTTAAGACCCCAGACACTTTATCTTTTGATAGCCTGACACCATCAGCTTTCTTCACCACATTTGTTTATGCACCCACTTTGTCTTCAGCGATTGTGTTGGGAAACTGAGCATCATGGAAAGCCAGTTTAATAAAACAGAGTGTTCTTGGATTGAGGGAGTACTTAAGTGGAGGACCAATGTTAATCTGCTACCTTAATACTAAACTTATAAATATACGCACATAGATCTATTTCCCCATCATCATATATAAATATATTTACCTATGTACATACCTGTATTTAGACCTCTATAAAGGCCCTTTGCTTCCTAGTTCTTTCCTCTATTTCCTTTTACTTTCCTTGACCCACTATCATGCTCAGCCTTCATTTGGGTTTCAGTAATTCCTCTCTGTTATATTGCCCTTGATCAAGCCCTACCAGGCCTCCTACACCCTCCTTGCCACCGATTTTGGATCACTTCTTGTACCCTTGTCCCTGGGTTTTTTAACACCCATTTCCTTTCCCCTGCTTACCCCCTCACATGTTCCCCCAGAACCATTGGTCCCATTGTTTTCTCCTGCAGATTGTTTGTCCCACCTATCTTACTTAGATAGACCTGCAGTGATAATAATATGCACAAAAACAAGACAGAGCAAAACAAAGCAACAAAAGAAAACAACAACAACAATAAAATGACCAAAAAGAAAAAAGCCTATCATAGTTCAAGGTCTGTTTGTTGACTTTTAGAATTGTTTTCCGGTTGAGTCTGATGGGCTACCACGCCCTAGCCCCAAAGTCTAATTTTGCTATTCTGTTGGGACTTCCTTGCTTTGCTCCCCTTGCCGTTCTGTTACATACACTTAGTTTCTTGTGCCTTGGTGTAGTGGGGTCAGATTGAGTGCCATTCATACTGTGTCTCCAATGTTGTGCCCCGTAGGGCCATGGATCAGTGAGGGATGTTGTGTCTGGGGCCAGCCATTTGGTCCTCTCTTTCCATTGGCTGCTCTGAGCTGGGATATCATCCTCAAGACTTGGTGGATCAGGATGTGCTCCACTCTCTCTTCCTCCCCCTTCATTTGCTCCTGTGTTCTCTGATCAGACCTCTCCCTCTCCCTGAGCTACAGCTTCAGGGAGCAGCTGTCCTCTGAAGTAAATTCTTTTGGGGGGAGGGGAAGCTGTCCATGTAGTTGGGATTGAGGCTGGCCCCTCAGACCTCTCTACTGGTTTCCAGCTTCAAGCCAGTATGTTGCATTCACATCTTGGAGCACCAGGTTGAAGTCTGGTCCCTCTTTCCCTGTGGAGATATAAACAATACCCTCCCCTTGGGTAGGTTAGTGCCCTTTCCCCCCACTACCCAAT
>NW_022111370.1:3756204-3757348 GCF_000313985.2 Echinops telfairi | reverse complement strand
CTGGATTTCCTTTAACGTATTCTTTGAGTTTTTCCTTATCTGGGAAGACTCTTACTTCTTCATATATCCTGATAGATAATTTGGCTGGGTAGCGTATTTTTGGGTTTGTGTTTTTTACCTTCAATTTCTGGAATCTGTTACTCCACTCTCTCCTCTTCATCATAGTGTCTTCTGATAGGTCTGAGCATATTCTAATTTGATATGTGATTGCTTGTTTTTCCCTAGGTGTTCTCATGCTTTTCTCCTTTTCCTCAGTTGGATAGTTTATTATGTTCCTTGGTGACTTCTTCTTGGGATTCAGTCTAGCTGGTGTTCTTTCAGCTTCCTGAATGGTTTCCTAGTTTCATTAATTAAGCTGGGGAATTCATTAAGCTCCAAGAATTCTATCACTATTGTTGCAGATGACTTCTTTGTTGTGTCTTCCTCTGGTATTGCAATTATTCTGATATTGTTCCTATTCATAGGATCAGACATAGATATTAGGTTTTTTTCAATTTTTCTGATAATCTTATTTGATTTTTGTTCACATTTGTTAAAGTCTGCTTGACTATCCTCTAGGTCACTGGTGCAGTTTTCTGCATCCTACAATCAGTTGGCACGGTGCATGAATCTGCTACTGGTTTTTGTTGTTTCTTGTATTTCCCTTTGGTATATGGTCTTTATCTCCTCTATCATTTCATCTTTTTTCTGTATTGTTTCCCTCATATCCTATATGACTCCAAGCAGCATTCTGAAATTTTCTTTCTGTGGCAGATCAATGTCTGTTTCTTCTATGTACATCATTAAGTTAATGCCACCTTCTGCCATTGCCTTTTGTTTCTCCTCTCTTTTTGTTGAGGTCATTGGGGTTGATTGCTGTTTCCTTTGCATTTTTTTTTAGAGGACCCAGGTGCCATTTTCCAGGGAGTCTTAGAGCACTGGCTCTCTCTGGGAGACTTGTAGGAATGCTTCTTCGAACTGCCTGCAGCTAATTTCCTTATGGAATTGGCCTATCACTTTATCACCCTGTGACTTCACTCTTTCCCTAGTCAATCAGTATATTCTGTTATTTGGAGGGAAAGTTGGATGGTCCTCTCAGTGCTGGTTGGGTGGTTGTGGACCCAAGAGGATGGTGCTATATTTGGTTATCTCACAAAAAGACATG
>NW_022111370.1:3753128-3754881 GCF_000313985.2 Echinops telfairi | reverse complement strand
TGACCTTTTGCTTTCTTTTTGAACACTGTTCTTGATGTCCTCCCACAGCTCATCAGGTGTTCAGTCATTACTGCTCAATGTGTCAAATATGCTCTTGAGATGTTTTGAAATTCAAGTGGGATAGATTTAGGGTTGTATGTAGGCTTTCCTGCCCTTAGTTTAATTTTCTTCAGCTTTATCCTGAACTTACATTCGAGCAATTGATGGTCTGTTCCATATTCAGTCCCTTGCCTGGGTTTAGCTGTTAATATTGAAGTTCTCTTCTGACAGATGTAGACAATTTAATTTCTCTTTATTCCATATTTCTTTTGTGTTATTGAACCAAAAAAGCTATGTATAATGAAGTCATTGGCCTTGCAAAGTTCTATTATTTAATTTCCAGCTTTGTTTCTATCACTAAGGCCATATTTTGCAACTACTGTTCCTTCCTCATTTCCAACTTTTGCATTCCAATTGCTAATAATTATCTATGCATCTTTGTTACATGTTTGATTACTTTCAGATTGAAGATGTTGGTAAAATTCTTCAGATACTTCATCACTCGTTTTACTAGTTGGTGCATGAATTAGAATGATATATGTGTTCATTGGAATTCTTTGAATGTGAAAATATGTAATCTTATTGCAGACAGCAGAGTACTTCAAGATAGATCTCAGTATGTTCTTTTGATGATTAGTGTAGTCATTTCTCTTAATTGTATTATTGCCAGCATAGTAAATAATTTAATTTTATGATTCAAAATAGCTAGTACCTGTTCATTTCAGCTCACTAATGCATAGGATGTAGATTTTGATTTGTTCCACTTCATTTTTGATGACTTCCAATTTTCTTAGATTCATACTTCATACATTCTAAGTTCTAGTTATTAATTCATGTTTATAGCTGTGTCTTCTCATTTTGAAGCATGCTTCATTAGCAAATGAACATCCAAATGGCTTTACTCCCATAGGATTTATTCCAAACAAGGCATGATGGCCAACTATCCTTTGAGAAGGCATCTCTCCCTCGGTTACATTTTCAGTGCCTTCTGACCTGTGTTGCTCATCCTTTAGCACAATCTCTGACAATGTGCTGCTTCTTTTCATGAGGTTTTCAGAGTCTAACAATAAACAATGTTTAGATTCTGTCCATAAGGTTTTTGGTTTCTAATTCCTTAGTAATGTGTTATTATGCTCAAACCTCTCCTAAAACTGTTCATTTTGGGTAACTCTGTAGGCATTTGAAATACAGTGACATAGTTTCCAACATAACATCAAAACACAAGACCCCACAATAAGTCTAACAGAGATGTGGTGGACAGATATCTCTAAGTGGATTTCAACCTTGATCCTTTTGTTTAGCAGCTGATTGTGCTAATCACTAAGGACTCCTCTATTTTCTAGATATAAAGGCTGAAAGGTGATATTAATTTATAGCAAAAAGAAGGAAGGAATTTTTCATCAATTTAGCTCAGTGTTTGATTTAGAGCACTGAGTGGGAAACATTGCTGATTTCAGCTCTTTTGATTTTCTCATCATAAAGATGAAAGTCTCTAAGAATTTCCTTATTTAAAAGGTAAAGATAGGATAGTTTGCAGACTTTCTATATAGACCCAAGTATAAGCCAGGCTGGATATCAGCTGAGGCACCTAATTTTACCACAAAAACTGCATTAAAAAAGTGCTGAAAAACTCAGCTTACACATGAGTATATATGGTACACAGCTGAAGGAGCAAGAATATGTATTTCCCAGAACATATACATGAGTTGAGTAA
>NW_022111370.1:3750556-3751366 GCF_000313985.2 Echinops telfairi | reverse complement strand
GTTGAACAGGTAAAGGTGAATCACTCTCTGATAGTATTATGTCAAGATGAAGGTAGTTTCTGATTTGGTGTAGTCCCTGGAAACTGCGATCAGAGTTCCAGACTGCCATATCCTCTCATTCTGCCATAATCAGCATGTGTATATGTGTGTGTGAGGTTCACTTCATAAAAACAAAATGGCTTTCTGCCGACCCAGATGTCTCTGATAAACACACAAATTTAGGAATAGACAGAATCCTTATTTGGGGGTTGGAGGTTATTTGTCACAATAGTTGACTACTCTTTACTGTATAGGGAAAGAGTCTTCCTCAGGTGTAGGAAGAAGTAGATGCATTAGCTGCATAGAATTTATGAGCAACAGTAATGTACACATTTAGTTGTTCCTTTTTAATTGTCTTATAATGTGCTCTCACTCTAAATGCTATCAATTATATAATGATGCTTTCTTAATCTTAGAAGGGGGTTATACAAGCATGGGATGGGGTGGATAAAAATAGTGGGGAAGGAAGAAGGTGTTGGGATTACTTCCACTCAATCCCTCCTTGGTAGAGTGTGGAAAGAGAAGGTAAAAGAAAACAAAACAGCATATTGACCTTTAGGATAGAAAAAATGGCTCTAAATTTGGACTCCATCAATTGAGAAACTAGATTATCTGAACTTCCCATCTGTGAAGTGGGTTTCTTTCTTAATTCACCAAGCTGCCTGAGGATGAAATGAAACAACACTTGTGAAATATTTGATCAATTTAATAAAGAGCATAGGATTGAATTCTGGGATTATTATCATAGTTTCATAAAATATTTGTATATAT
>NW_022111370.1:3747941-3749714 GCF_000313985.2 Echinops telfairi | reverse complement strand
AGATAGGTTGAGATTGCTTGTGATAAATGCTGACTTCTTGGAGTATCATATTATTTGGGGACTATATTACATTTATTTAAATTTTGCCTACAAGATAGGAAAAATATTTTAATGTTCTAATTTCTCTCCCTTTATCCATCCTGGAGCAAATATTCATTAGCATTTGTAGTACTAGGTTCCCTATTCTGCTACATAAAAACATGTCTCTATTATCACAGTATTTAGAGTTTACAAAGATTGCATATTGCAGCATGGTTGGAAACTCAATATAAAGAAATGAAAAATACTCACAATGGGACCAATGCACAGCATCCTGATACATGAAGAAAAGATTGAAGTTGTCAAGGGTTTCATTTTCCTTAGATGCCTAGTCAATGCCAATAGAAACAGCAGTCAAGAAATCAAAAGACATATCCCTTGCACAAGACCTCTTTAAAGTGTTAAAGAGCAATGACGTTACTTTGAGGACTAAGGTGCACCAGACCCAAGCCATGCTATTCTCCATGCACTTGAAAGTTGGACCTTGAATAAGGAATTACAAAGAAGAATCAATAAATTTGAAATTGTGGTACTGGCTATGAATATTGAATGTACTATGGACAACTGAAAGGACAAACTGACTGATCTGTCTTGGAAGAAGTACAGAGTGCTCCTTAGAGGCAAGGATGCCAAGGCTTCATCTTACATCCTTTGGATGTGTTTTCAGCAGAGACCAGTCCTTGGAGAAGGTAATCACATTTGTTAAAATGGAGGGGTAGTGAAATAGGCAAGGTGCTCAAAGACATGGATTGGCACCATGGCCGCAACAACGGGCTCAAGTGTAGGAACAATTGTGAGGATGGAGCAGGGTTGACCGAGGAGTGTTTGGTTCCCTTACGCATAATATCTTTATGGGTAGGAACCGACATGATGGCACCTACCAATAATAACAACAGCAGCAACACAAAGACATAACAAGAAACATAACCAACTAAAGCCAGTTTATTCCACTTTTTGGCAACCCCTTGTGTCACAGTAAAATTTTGCTTCATATGTCTTACACTGGTTGATTCTGAGGCATGTTGAAGGCAGTGTGAAGTCTCTAGCCATTTGAATAGAAACAGAACACTTCACTGAGCAATTGTTCCACACATAGATAAACAACAACAACACCAGCACCATAACTCAAAATCTATTGCCACCTTGTGGATTACAACTTCTAGTGACCTTATCAGATGGTGAACAACTGCCCCAGGGTTTCTGAGGCTGTACTCTTTAGATATGTAGATTGTGGTACCTTTATTCTGTAGTGAAAATGGTAAGTTTTCAGTGTCAATTTTTCTCTTAGCAGCTTAGTACCATCAGGGCTCCTTAAATAAAGACAAAAGGCATAAAATAGTGCAACACTGAATTTCTCATTGTGAAAAGAACATGGTGAGTGAGTGGCAACTTGACTGTAAGTTGGAAGAATTAGTCCCAGGAGAGAAGACATCTGGTAGCGTCCGTTGGTCTGCGTCATTTCTTTGCAAGATATTGCTTTCCATTACATTTGGAGTTATTTGTTACAGTACCCTAGCTAACTAAATCAGTTTTTGTTATGTTCATTTTTTCATGAATTACATAAATAACTGATACAATTTAGACACTAAAATATGATACATTGTAATTAGTTATTAAAATAAGAACTAAACATTTGAAAGGCTCATTAAATCTTTAAATGAATACAAATATCAATGTATTATGAAATATCAATTAACTATAAATTATTAAATACATTCTAAATATTTGAATTTA
>NW_022111370.1:3743527-3747397 GCF_000313985.2 Echinops telfairi | reverse complement strand
GTATCTATGGCCACCAAATCTCAGTTCATACCTTAGATTTGGATATTTCTTAGGTATACTGGTCTGCTACCTGCAAGGTCACCAGTTCTAACCCAGCAGTTGCACCAAGGGAGAAAGCCAGGCTTTCTCTTGCCATGAGTCCTGGTTCCAGAAACTCATTGGGGCAGTTCTAACCTGTCTGATAGGGTCACTATGGGTTGGCATAAACTCAATAGCAGTTAACTTTGAGTTAGGTATATTCTATGCATAAATATATTATTAAATTTTAAAATATTTTTTTGTTTATAGCTTATTTTCATTTTATTAAGTTGAGCTCAGTATGTTTCTAAAACATTCTCTTCAAACAATATTTGTGCTTATGATTCATTATATTTTATTTAATTTGTTTTGCAATATTTATTTTAACATCTTTTAGACAGATTGCTTATGATTCATTATTATATCTTGCTATTGTCTTGAAAATATTTCCCCTGTCTTAAATGTTGGGTAAATGAACTGAATATTTTCATAATTATATCAGTATTTTCCACATTTACTTATGAAATAAACTAGGACGTATTACACTTGAAGATCTAGAAATCTCTATGCATAATTTTAAGTGCTTAATTCTGGGCTTATGTATGATGAAAACTATAAACATTCACATCCTCAGAGTCTATAAATAGTCACCAAGAATTTAATCTGTCTTTGAACAATGTTCTCTCTATGAGATTATTCAATTAGTTCCCATGTAATAAATGATTGCTCAGTGAAACACCAAATGCCATTTTTTCCTTGCAAAATTTAACAATGGGAGAAAAAAGTATTCTCTTTCTCTTGGGACATTAAGTTGGAAGATGCTCTGATGTAGCACCTGGGGTGAACAAGGGTAATCGAGTTTACAATAATTAATTCACAGAAACTGTTCTCTAGTGTTCAAAGATGGAATCATATGCAAGTGTGGTTTTAATTTCCTCTTTTAAATGAAGAACAAGCAAAACTATCAATCACATCCTACTCTGCCACAAATTTCATTTGTTCCATTGCTTGTCGACAGACAGAAAGAAATATTTTATTCCTTGCATTCCTTCCCCATATCAGGTTCATTATATTTTATACTTTACAGTAATAAGTAAGCACGGTATATGCAAACTCTTAAGTCGTTAGTAGTGATTTCTTGGTTGTCTCTAAAATTGACAGTGACAGGCAATCAGACATGTAACAATATTGGCTTGTCTCCACACATTGCAGTTTACATTCTACGACAGAGAAGATTCATATGCCATTACATAGCAGGGACATCTGACATAGTTTTGGTGACTGAAATGGAAAATAGCCTAAAAAAATTGTTTTGTTTTTGTTTGGAAGCTTGACAATGTCCAGACATTGTTATTTTAACCAGATCTTTGGACATTTTTTTTTGTTCCTTTGGAAGATTGACAGACAAAGTGCTAAAATTAGACTATATTCCAAACATTAATTGTTTTATTTATTTTG
The DNA here is from genome assembly GCF_000313985.2 of Echinops telfairi. Classification (NCBI taxonomy): domain Eukaryota; kingdom Metazoa; phylum Chordata; class Mammalia; order Afrosoricida; family Tenrecidae; genus Echinops; species Echinops telfairi. The sequence continues at coordinate 3,745,921 of NW_022111370.1, read as the reverse complement.
CAAACAAAGATTTTCTTTAAGACCTCAGATACCCCAGTTGTCAACATAGTGTAAGGAGTTTGAACAAAATATGTTACGAGTTCTTTTTTCTCTCATGCCTGCAATTGCCCTTAGGCTTTGCCATTCCTATATAATTTTCTCTGTTGCTTATACTCCCAAAATGTTTAACATATTTCCATGTATAAGCAGCTATTACTAAGATGATAGTTATTTGTGATGTAATAACCGAAGAATAGATAACAGGTGATTTTGTTTTAAAAAACAAGAGTTTCCAAAACAATTGTTTTTCTTCAGCTACATTTGAATATGCTGGAATTAAAAGTATTTTTTAAAACCAATGGAAAACCTGCAGAAGATGTCATCAATCATTTACATTTAGATTTAGATTTAATGGGCAGACCTTTTACAATTATATTCTTCCATTTCATTTTAAAAATAGTTTTATTGGTATATACTTCACATATCATATAATTTAATCATTAAGTAATTTTAAGAAGATTTTGATCATTGCGATCAGTTCCCTGTTTCCCCCTCCCCCAAACTTCACTCTCCCCTCCCCTTGCCCCCCACAGGGGGATGAACTAAGAAACGTGGGAGAAGGGAGACAGTGGATGGTGTAAAATGTGAAAATAAAAATAATTTATAAATTACTAAGAGTTCACAAGGGTGGGAAGGTGAGGGGAGGAGGGGACAAAAGAGGAGCTGATACCAAGGGCTTAAGGAGAAAGAAAATATTTTGGAAACGATGATGGCAACATATATACAAATGTGCTTGATGCAATTGATGCATGGATTGTTTTAAGAGCTGTGAGATCCCCCAATAAAATGATTTATTAAAACAAAACACCAAACCAACCAAACAAAGAAATCTATAGAGATAGTAACTGGATGAGTGGCTTAATGCCTTGAGGGCATGGGAGAGGAGGTTCGAGGGCAATGGGGAGTTCACAGCAAGGAGCACATGAAGGAAGAAACTGTTCTGGAACTGATTCTGGTGATAATTGTCCAACCTTTTTTAATGTTACTGATCTATTAAAGTGTATGAAATGTCAATTAAACTATTAAAAAATAAAATCCCCCCCCCAAAAAAGGATTTGTGCAATCATTGCCACAATCAATTTCAGAACATTTCCTTCTCATTCACATTGCTGTTAGCTCCTCTTTGTCCCCATCCTCCCCTGCCTCTCCCTATCCAGTTATTGTCCCTATTTATCTACCTGTCTTGCACTTCATCTACAGAAAATCCTACCCAAAAAACTCCAAGAACCCAACAACCACAATCACACAAAATTATACAAAGTTAACAAACACACAACAGCAACAAGAGTAATGACTAGGAAAAACATAGAAATTCCTCAATCTAAAGGAAAATATTCAAACTTGGCTTTAAAATGGGTCAAAAAGGAGATCAAATCATGGGCATTGTATTTTAACCTAACTATGTCTACCATAATCAACTTTAGAATGTTCTCTGAACAATAGCAAGGCTATTCTCACCGCCCCACTACAGTCAGAGGGGGTCCACTGGCGACTTTGGGGCTTCCATTATAATCCATAGTCTTCTGCAAATGGGGTGTTCACGATCTAAGTTCTGATACTCTTCCTTCCTTCAGATTAGGGTTTTATTATTTCTAATTCATCAATCATATATGCTGGTGTGCTTCTTCTATGTGGACTTAGTTGATGCTTCACTTAGTTGGCTGTTTCTTTTAAAACAACCTTTAAGACCCAAGATGCTCTACTTTTCGATAGCTGGGTATCATCTGAATTCTTCATCTCACTCTGTTATAGTACCCATATCTTCATTGATCCCTTCATTAGGGTGAGTGTTGAGCAGAGTTATGCCATATAACTGTGTTTTGTTGATCATAAATTTGAAATTAAGTGTACCACTCATCTTGAACCTATGAAGATGCAATGTTTTGTATAATGTCCCCGAAAATCATATCCACTCCCTCTGTAAGGAAACAATTTTCATAAAGGATCTAATGAATTATGATCATAATCTCAGTTCTTTTACTTTCCCTCAGGAAAAATAGACCCTTTGTCCTGGTTACTCTCAAGAAAGATTATGAACATCATAGGCATTTAATATGATAATGTAATTTATTATAAATAATGCCTAACAAGTAGTTGTCTAGGTCATTTATTTAAGGCTTATTAATAATCAGGTCCTCAATATATGTGAATAGTCATATCACTGGATTTTTATTTTCTATCATGAAAGGATGGTTTTACATTACCCATGTTTTAAAATTCTTCCTTAGAAAAATACACAAAGATGCTCTGGTCTAATCCGTTTTGTGAGGCAGAATTGAGGTCATGATATTTGGGTGAAGGAAGCACCAAAGAGCTAGAGGAAAATTGTGTGTTTCATTGGTGCTATACTGCACC
>NW_022111370.1:3733688-3742894 GCF_000313985.2 Echinops telfairi | reverse complement strand
TGGATAGTGATAAGAGATGTAAGAGCTCGCAATAAAAGTATTTAAAAATACACAAAGATGAGAGCCGCAGCATTCTACACTACCATTTTGCACTTTAGACATCTATTTTCTCATTTCAAATAACCCCAGGCAAGTTTTAAATGTGAAAATGTAAGTCTAAATTGCAAAATAAACTGTTAATATTTTATATGTGTTTGCCAGGCAATGTATGTTAATGCTCACACACACATGCTTGAGTATAACTGTGTGCACAGTTTCCTCCTTTGTATGTACCCCATGCCCATTAGAACAGAACACTGTCAAGTCATACACACCCTGCTCCTAAGTGTTATGTTTCAGCCCACTGTGGAACCACTTTTCCAGTCCATCTCCGGAGGGCCTTGCTGCCCGCCCCCCTTTTCCAAGCATGCTCTCCTTTTCCAGGTCTTGGTCTCTACTGACATCATGTTCAAAAAATAAAAGGCCAAATCTCACCCACCTCCTTTCTACAAAGTCTTCTGACCGTATCTATTCTGAGACAGATTTCTTTGTCTGTGGTATTTTCAATATTATTCTTCAATGCCACAACTAAATGCCTCTCTTTTCTCCAGGTTCATTGTTCATGGTCTATCTTGCACAAGCATATGAGAACATTTAAAAGAGGATTGCTTGGGGACCACTCACCTCAGTCTTTCAAGTGAAATCTCTACTATTTTAAATACATCTTGTGAAACAGATTTGCCCATACAATTCTTGATTTCTTTACTGATGCTTCCATGAGTCATGGAGATCCTGTGATGTCTTGAATGTGTATGCAAGCAAAATAAAATCCTTGAAAACTTGAATTGTTTTTATGCATTCAATGATGCTATTTTTCCTGCTGTGAAGCCTATAACTTTCTTTACATTGAGTTATAATCCATACTTAAAGCTGTAGTCCTTGATCTCCATGATGAACAATTTAATTCCTTTTGGTTCTTAGCAAGCAAGTGGGCTTCATACGCATGTTGTAGGATATTAATGAGCCTTCTCCCAATCTTGATGCATCGCTCCTCTTTATACTGTCTAGCTTCTCATATTATTTGCTCAGCATATAGATTGAATAAGTATGGTAAGAGAAACAACCCTGACATAGGCCACTGTTGTTTTTAAACCAATTTCTTTGTTCTATTTGGATGGCAGCCTCTTGTCCAGCAATATTTTAGAGTTTCCAATAAATTCTCAGAGAGCACTACATTCTTCTGTAAGTCTCAACTGGAAGATACTCAGCTCCTGTCCCTTGGGCCATTCAATCAAGAGCCTTCAGTTAAGAGGCATCCTACTTCATAGGCCAGCCTCCTCCTGAAAGACAAACCACTTTGTATGAGATGTTGGGAAAGGGAGAGACTGGGGACTCCACCACTCTGCCTCGTGCTCTGGTTCCTGGTTCTTCGGTTGCTGCTCCTCTACCACTCCCCTGGGGTAAAAGGTATGTTCGGGAACAAGGAGGTTCAATGTATACAGCTCTCATGGACCAAAGGATATGCTGTCCCCTAGAATCTTTTCTCTTCTCATAGTGAGATTTGCCCTTTCTGCTTCTGAGATGGTTTATTTTATACCAGCAGGATGTCTACCCCAATTAAACCTGTTAAAAATCACTCCCCACAGAATAATATGAGCCAATCAATATTTCCCTGACTTTCCTACCAGACTCATCAGGAAAAAGTGGTTTGGTGGGAGGAAAAACTACTAGATATGGCAAGAAAAGCTATAATTTACTCATTGCATTTCTTGACCTTCCAAAAGAAGTTTCAAGGTCTCTTTCATATCCACTTTGATCTTACCGCCTTTTTCATGACTTGCTTTCTCCATATATATTATGTTCTTAATGCCATCCCACATCTTGCCTGGTCTTCTATTTTCTCTAAATTCCGGTGATGTATACTCAAGGCCATATTGTGAGTCTCATAAACTCTGTTTTCCCCATTTTCCTCAGCTTCAGCTTGAATTTATAAATTGTCTGTTCCACAGTCAGAACTTCCCTTTGTTTCCCTGAAGATAAACCGATGATCTTTGCCTTCATCTCTCCCCACAGTTCTAGTCAATTTTATTCCTGTATATTTCATCTGGAAAGGTCTACATATGTAGTTTTTTTTATGTTGTTGAAAAAATTGTTTGCTATGTACAAGTCATTGGCCTTACCATAAACAATCATGTAATCTTCAGTTTCATTTCTAACATCAAGCCATACTTTCAAACTAAAAATCCTTCCCCTATGTTTCCACTTTCTATTTCCAGTAAATAATAATGATAATCTTCATTGTACATTTGATTAATTTCACATTAAAGATGTTGATGGAATTCTCCAAGTAGAACTTACTGGATTTATATATTAACTTATACAGATGAATAGTTGTTTCTCTTAGGTGCCATCCTGTTCGCTCCAAGCATGTGACACTATGCCCAACAGAACTGAACATTGCATGGTCCTGTGCCATCCTCACAATTGCCTGAGTCCATTGATTAAGCCATCATGTCAATCATGCTTGCCCACACCCTTCCTCCTTTCCACTGCTCTTCCATTTTACAAAAAAAATGATGTCCTTCTCTAGGGACTGGACTCTCCAGATAATATGTCCAAAGTATGTGAGGCAAAGTTTTGCCATTCTTGCCTCTAAGGAGCAGTCTGCCATTACTTCTTCCAGTACAGATCCAGTTGTCCTTTTAGCAGTCCATGGTATTTTCAATATTCTTCTGTAACACAAAATTCAAATGCAGTTAGTAATTAGCTTATAAATTTGAGTCATACTTGTATGAATATGTCTCCCTTGCTGTTGTTTCTAGCTGCCATTGAATTTATGCCATGCACAATCACATAAAATTCTGCCCATTACTGTGCCATTTTCACAATTGTTCTTAGGTTTCAGCATCTATGCAGCCACTATGTGAATTCATCTTATCAAAAGTTTTCCTCTTTCTCAATACCTGATACTTTATCTAGCATGATTTCCTTCTTCAGGGACTTGTCTTTTCTGACATGTCCAAAGTTCCTGAGACAAAGTCTTACCATTCTTGCCTCTAAGTAGCATCCTGGATATCCATATTGACTTGTAGGTGTGTATGTATTCCCCTATCACAAAGGGAACGCTACTTTAAGATAGATCTTAAGTTTTTTCTTTGTTGTTGGTAATGATCAATGCAAAACCATTCCTTTTGAATTTGTTATTCTTAGCCTCAAAAAACATATGATTGTCAGATTCATGGATATGTGCAACTATTTCTGCTTTTTTTGAGTAGTAGCTCCTCAGCAACTGAAGTCCAGAAAGTTTTGCTCCATCCAGATCATTAAGGCTACCTTTGTTTTGAGCAGGCCGCTCTCATATTATGAACTTATATATGAGTCCAGTCATATTATGAGTCTTCATACCCGTTATTACTAAGTATTTTAGTAGCTAAATGTTTAGAAGTGACACAGCAATTATTTTTTCCAACCTGTGTTATATTAAAATGCCATTGAAACCTGTCCAGTTTGATGATTCTCCTTGTATTGAAGGTATTGGTCCCAAGTTTAAAGTATCACAGCAACACACAATCCAACACAGAATAACAGCCTGACAGATGTGTAGAGGAGCATATTTGTTGGCCAAAATTATTCACATATTACATATAATGGATTGTATATTTTATTTTGGATCACAATTCAATGTAAAACTAACAAAATTCCTTACAACTGGGTCAACCGATAACATCATGATAAAAGGAGAAACGATTGACTTTGTAAAATATTTTATTTTTTGGATCCACACATAATACTCATGGAAGCATTGTCAAGAAGTCAAGAAATCCAATGACACATTACATAGTAAAAGCAACCCTTTAAAGGCTTGAAAAACAAGGATTCCATTTTTAAGACTAAGGTGAAATTTACCCAAGCCTTGTTTTTTTGAATCACCTCATATGAATGTGATAGTTAAACACTTAATAAAGAAGCCTGGAGAAGACTTTGGTGCTTGTGCAGAACATTGAAGTACCAAGACCTGTCACAAGAATAGACAAATATGTCTTAGAGAAAGTATAGTCAAAAATCCTCCTGGAAGCAAGGAAGGTGAGGCTTTGTTTCTCTTACTGTGGATATGCTCTCAGAGAAGAACAGCCCCTAGACAAGGACACTATGCTTGGTAAAGGACAAATGCAGTGTAAGAGAGAATGATGCTCAACAAGGTGGCTGGGCAGAGTGGCTCCAATTGGCTCAACACAGGGACCACTGTGGGGATAGTACTGGACCAAGCAATGTTTCCTTCTGCTATACATAGCTTCACTGTGCTTTGTAATCTGCTCTAGCACACTGAATAACAGCATGGCTTAATATCAGGAAAGGTCTGCATTAGGGTTGTGTTCTCTCATCATGCTTATTCAATTTATAGGTTGAGAATTAATTAGAGAAACTGGGTTATTTGAAAAAGCATGGGGCATCTGGATTGGAAGAAGGCTTATTAACAACCTGCGATATACAGGTGACACAGCCCTGCTTGCTGAAAGTGAGGAGGCCTTAAAGCACTTGCTGATGAAGATCAGGATGGCAGCCTTCAGGTTGGACTGCAACTCAATGTAAAGAAGGCCAATAGCCGCACAGTTGGACCAAGAGGTCACATCATGATCAGTGGAGAGAAGGTTGATGTTGTCAAGGATGTTGTCTTGCTTGGATCCACAATGAATGCTCATGGAAGCAACAATCAAGACTTAAAAATCTGCTGCACAAGATCCCTTTAGAGCAGGGGTGTCAAACTCACTTAAAACGCGGGCCATTTGGTGCAACAGGCAAGATTAACGGGAGCCACATCACATTTACAAATTTTGTTAAATTTATATTTTGAAGTGAGGATTCAGGAATATGGGTAGGCTAATTAAAACACTATATAATTGCTTTTATTTAAACATTTATTTTATTTAATGTATTTATAAAACTAAAATTATTCTTTTATACTCAAAACTTGTCAGTGCTTTCCTCCTACTAGTTTTCACTTACCTCTTATGTTGTGACCAGAAAATATAACAAAATAACTAATAAAAAACACCATATGTTGGACAGCTGACAAATGTGATACAAGTCGTAATGACTTCCCTCTAAAACTGTTAACTAGTGCTGCCGCTAGGTATGGTTCATAACAGCACAATCCAGAGTGCTCTTTTTAACCTTTTTGCTATTGGGATCTGTTTACATTATGTGACACTGAGAGTGGCAGACATATCGCTGACAAACATCGCCAGAACTGAGTCAGCGTGCTTATACACATCCACAGGCCTCCAGGAATGGCCCTGGGACACGTGTCTACTCGTCTTCAGTTGACGAGGGAATTGTGTGTCCAGGGAATTGTGTGTCCAGTGTTGCCTTCATCTTCCCTAAGCGCTATTTTCTTCATAACAATTTTTTATACTTTCATTTTGTTTCAGAGCATCGAGGGCCACAACATTTTAACTTGGGGGCCGCATGCAGCCCATCGGCTGCCAGTTTGACACCCCTGCTTTAGAGAATTGAAATGCAGGAATGCTACTGTGAGGACTGAGGTGTGCCTATCCCAACCGTGGAATTTCAATCGTCTCCTATGCATGTGAAAATCAGACATTTAATAGGAGAGACTAAAGAAGAATTGATGCATTTGAATTGTGGTGCTGGTAAATAACATTGAACATATCATGGACCGCTGAAATGACAAACAAAGCTGTCTTGGAAGAAGTACAGCCAGAGCGCTCCTTAGAAGCAAGGATGGAAAGACTTTATCTTATGTACTTTGGACATGTTGTCAGGAGAGACCATCTCTGGAGAAGAACATCATTCTTGGTAATGTGGAGGGGTAGCGAAAAAGAAGGCCCTCAGGAGGATGGCCTGACCCCATGGCTGCACAGAAAGGGATCAGGCATGGAAATCATTGTGAAGCTAGTGCAGAATCCGGCAGTATTTCCTTGTCACACACAGGGTCGCACTAGGGGTCAGAACTGACTTGATGGCACTTAACAACAACAAAATAGAAACAAACATGATGGAAATGGATTACAACAGATCACACAGAATCAATCGGCCAAGGTTGTACAGCCAGTGCATCAATATTGGGGAAAAACTTGCAGGTCATTTACAGTTTATCAAACTTTCTGCAATGCTGTTCATTTTTTGTCACTGAAATATGATAGCCCAGGATGTTTATGAACGTGCTAAGTTCAGTAATGTTCAATGGTAATTGAAAGATTACTTCATGCCATAAAACCAAACTGTTATTACGATACCTTTCCTTCAAAGCATAGACCCAGAAGTCCCTCTCAGTATGATGTCTTGTTCATAAATTTATAACCTGCTTCTAATGACAGAACCACGCATGGGTGGAGAGTTATCACTGTTTTGGTTTATTGCAGCTAATTCATTTTAGTCCTGGGAACTGACTTTTGATGTTGCCTGTACTCTCATTTCCTGAACAGTATGTCCCCTTTCTCCACGTGTCTTCTTTGGAAGAAGTTCCTGGTGTTTCCTGTGGTCTTGTAATTTTTGTGGAGTTTGCAACTGGTTTTGTGATGTCCGAAGCTTGAAACAGAGTAAGAGAATCTGTGTTAATCACGTACTTCCCATAAGGGATATTACAGAATCGAGGGATGACTTTCATGATGATAGCATTAATGAGAATGAAAAAGAAAACAATAGTTGCTTTATTTATAAGACGCTAGAGAGTCTAAGTGCTCCCTCCGTGTGCTATAATTATGAAGTACTCGTGTTGTTTACTCTAGCAGTGGACGGGATGGCTGTGGAAGAGTACTAGAGGTACGGAGATAAAATCGAAAAGTGTCGCATGAACTCAGGTGGGAATAGAGTTTTAGATAGTTTCTAATTACCTTGTAAAACATTTTCATTACATAATAATGTTTGCTTTATTGTAGTATTGAATCTAATGCCCATATTGAATCTGATTACAGGTACTAATGCTATTTTCCTCTTATAGGTTTTCTACAGGCTTCAAACCAGATAGTAATCTAGATTTACTTGAAGGAACTCAGTGATATTAAAATAGTGATTCACAAATGGTCATATTGTAGTATATTTTGGTAGACACAACAATATTATACTTCACAAAATGGAATATTTTATTTTATAATATAGTTTCTTAATGTGGGCAATTTAAATACACAGATTACAGTTATTGCATCTGTTATAGTGAAAACATATAACCTTGATACACCCATTTTCTTCTTTTAAAGCATGCAGGAGCCCCTGTCCTTTGAGTAGGACTGCTTCATTCTCGGTATAACATTTTCCATAATTAACTTCTCTGAAATTTCAGTGATTCATGTTTTCTCTGTAGTTTTTTTTATTATACACCCAGAATGCCTCTGCAAATCAGTAAAACATAAGTAAATATATTTCTGATATTCTTTGCTTCACAATTAGAATTTACTAAAATGTAATTAGAAACAGTGGTATTAGGAATAAATACAGTTTTGCATCCCAGAAGAAATTAACACCAAGGAGAGTAACTTTTTGTTATCAATTTATGATATAAAATGCATCTGCCTATATCAAAAGCTTTCAAAAGACACTAGAATTCCTTTAAAATCCATTTACCAACTTGTCAAAGAACCTAGTTTCTTTTACTTGTTCAGCTGGAGGAACCATCACTGACTCCTGTTCCTTTTTGGAAACTAAAGAGCCAGAGCAACAATAGCCAAAGTTATTGCCATTTATGGGTCTTTCTTGAGAGAAATATATAAATGACATTTAATCATTCTTACAAGAAATAAGAATTGTAGGACTTCATTTGTAACAAATATAAGATCATGATTCTACTGTTGAAGTTGGCTAGATTTCCACATAGATATGCTTTTGGAAAGACCCTTAAGCCCATAATTCCGATGTTAATACCTGCCTCCAGAGCATCAGGATGTATCTCAATACTTCTCATGTGCTCCCAGAATAGAAAAGAGAAGGGCCACAAGGCGATGGAAGAAAATATGTATTGAAGATATCAGAGCCACCCTCAGCTTTGTTCATGCTTCTTATGAGGCATTATTTCTTCTTTTAAAAAAAATTATTTTATTGGGGGCTCATACAATGCTTATCATAGTCCATCTATCCATCCATTGTGTCAAGCACATTTGTACATTTGTTGCCATCATCATTCTCAAAACATTTTCTTTCTACTTGAGCCCTTGGTATTAGCTCCTCATTTTCTCCCTTCCCTTCCCACTCCCCCTCCTTCATTTACCCATGATAATTTATAAATAATTATTATTTGTCATATCTATTTAAGAAATTTAACTTTTATAAGAAAATAGTACCCTCAAAGATAGCCCAATTTAAAAAATCAGCAACAAATGCTGGGGAAGGGTGGTAAGATAGGAACTCTCATCCTCTCTTGGTCCTGTAGATATGTACAGCCACTATGGAACTCAATCTGACAATACTTAAAACAGATGGAAATTGAGCTACCATATGATCCAGCAATCCCCCTACTGGGCTTATCCAGAAGTAAGAAACAGAACAAGACCAGACATATGCACTCCAGTGTTCATTGTGGTGCAGTTCACAATCGAGAAGACCTGGAAGCAATTTAAATTTCCCTCAACTGATGAATGGATTAAAAAACTCTGGTATATACATACAGTGGAGTATTATGCAGCCCTAAAAAGCAGTGATGTATGCATGAAGCACATTGTCTAAGGGGAAGAATTGGAGGAATTTGTGTTAAACAAAGTTAGCCAAGCACAAAGGGACAAGTACAACCTGAATCTACTGACTTAAGCTCAAAAAGTATAATGGCCATAGAGGATAAGCTACTTAATGCATAAATCCCGGGTCTAGGTCCAGAGACCTTGCCAAAGGTCTGACCCAACTCAGGGTTGCATATGACAGCTAATTAAAAAGGAGGGGAAAAGAGAGGGGGGAGAAAAAATAAAGAAAAAAATTAAGACAAAATGGGTATATAAGCAAATGTAATGAAGAGAGCAGATGGTGCCTGGCTATCAAAAGACATAGCATCTGGGATCTTAAAGGCTTAAGGTTAAGGAGCAAGCAGTCATCTAGCAGGGAAGCAAATAAGCCTACATGGAAGAAGCATACCAGCCTGTGTGATCAGGAGGTGCTGATGGGATCAGGTATCAGGTATCAAAAGATCCAAAGCAAACAACTATGTCGATGTGAATGAGGGGGGTTGGAGTGGAGACCCAAAGCCCATCTGTAGACAATTGGATACCCACCCCTCCCACCCCCAC
>NW_022111370.1:3723639-3733588 GCF_000313985.2 Echinops telfairi | reverse complement strand
GACCAGAGAACACACAGTAGTACAGTTAAGAGCTCTCAATGCATGGAATTCAGAAAAGAAAAACCCCTTAGGAATAGTAGCAGGAGTAGCAATATCATGAGTTTAGGGGGTCAGTCAGGGAGCGGGAAGGGTGAGAAAGTGGAACCCATTACAAGGTTAGATAAATAGCACCCCCCCCAAAATAAAGGGAACAAATAACGGAAATGTAGGTGATGGGAGATTATGGACAGTGTAAGATAAAAAATAAAAATAATAATATATAATTGATCAAGGTTCATGTAGGAGGGATGGTGGGGGAGGGAGGGGAAAAAGAGTAGCTTATGCCAAGGGCTCAAGAAGAAAATGCTTTGGAAATGATGATGGCAATATGTGTACAAATATGCTTGATACAATTGATGTATAGAATGTTATAAGAGCTATGAGAGCTCCAATAAAAATTATTTTTAAAATATACATAACATTTGTATAAGACAATTTTAATACATTGGAAATTTCAAGGAGAAAATGTAAAAGCTTATAATACATGTAACTTAAATTGTTAGGAGTCCTGGTGGTGATGAGTTGTGCTGTGAACTGCATGATTGATTATTCAAAACTACTCACTTCCTTAATATGTTAGAAATATAATTACAATATGATCCGCAATCCAACTACTAGATATATACTCCAGAGAAATCAGAGGTGTTAAGAAGGCCCATATGTGCACACCCAGTTTTATCACAGTATTATTGACAAAAGCAACCAAATGAAACAACCTCAATGACAACAGTGTTGAATGGAAAACAGTGTGCACAGATATGCAATAGGATTCAATGCTGTGTTACATAATAGCAACAAATCTCTGAAATATAACAAGGATCAAACCATAGGACATTATTCTAGGTAGAAGTAGTCTATCACAAAAAGACATTTTATATGAGGCCACCATAATAAAATATCAATAAATGTCTATATCCTGATAAAACTCTTAAACAACAACTTTGTACTGTGATTTAGGTGGGGGTTTACATATCATAGTGATTAGTTTCCATTCACTTCTTGAACAACTTATCACTGCTCTATCCCCACTTGCTTCCTCTGCATTCCCTCCCCATCTCTCTCATTTAGAATACTGTCTTCCCTTCCACACAGAATTATTCTTTGAAAGTTACTTGGAGAGACAGGGAAGGTAGAACAAATCACAAACTAGTCTTGGAAACATTTTAACTTGGGTAAAGGTAAAGGCAATGTATGGCAAGTTAGTTTTATAAAAATCCCTGACAGTACATTTTGAATATCCTCAGTTTCAGTTTTAGGGAGAATATAAGACAAAATTCAGGACAAATAGTGTAGAAATATTTTAATTATTTAATTTTATATGATTCGGATCCACTTAAATGGAAACCGATTTTATTTTATTCACATTTCTGTAGAGTGAAAAAGTGTATGTAGCATGATCTACAAAGGTTTTATAAAAGCTAGGAAATTGCTGTCGGTGGTTCACGTGATTACTTGTGGTTAATAAGTAATAACAGCTATAATTCTTCTGCTTTTCTGAATTTCTGTACTTATTTTCTAATGTTTTTTTTAGTAGAGAGCAATAATTTTATTCTAAAATATTTACATAAATATTGAATCAATTAGTGTTTTATATAATTAATATTTTGAAACAAAGATTATATGATAATTCCTGTCTAAATAATAGCCCCCTATGAGGGAAAAGTTTAACATTGCAAGATTTATAAATAATTTGAATTGAAAGTCCCTTCCTTAGGGTCTTGGAGCTCACAGGGGCAGTTCCACTTATCGGGTTGCTATGAGTCAACATCGATTTGTTGGTAGTGAGGTTTTTGGTGGTGTTGTTGCTTTCTTTTTTTGGTTCTGGTCATGAATTAGGTGATGGGTTTATATTTTAGGTCATCATTTCTTTTACAACAGCGTAGACAACAATTATCAAGTCTTACAATAATTTTATCTTCCTATCAGTTCCTATCTCTTCCTTCCAGTTTTTCCCTCTTCTTCTTCTTGTAGGATATTATTGTCTCCTTACCCAACTTAACAACTCTTTGGACATGTTCTCAAGTCCATGGAGAAGGACAGGATGCTTGGTAAAGTAGAACACAGAACAAGGTGAAAGCCCTCAAGGAGATGGATTGACACAGGGGCTGCAACAATGGGCTCACACATAGGAACAGTTGTGAGGATGGCACAGGGCCAGGACGCAGATTGTTCTGTTGCGCACAGGGTACCAATAGGTCAGAATGGCCTCAATGGCACTTAACAACTAACACCCTCTAGCCAATTGCTTTTCTTTCCCTCCCCTTCTCTCCCACCCTTAGTCCACACCACAGTCTGTTTCCTGGTGTCCATGGTATGACAGACTTTATTTTGAATTTTCTTTGTACGGGTGCTTTCGTACATTATTTTGTATGAAACTGTTTGTAATTGACTAATTTCTCTCACATGTACTTGGATCAAAGGGGCAGTTTTGCAAACAAAACGGAATACATACTGCATGGTTTAAAATCAGGAAGAATGTGCATCAGGGTTAGGTCCTTTTCCCATACATAATTAATCTGTATGCTGAACAAGTCATCCAAAAAGCTGGATAACGTGAAGAAGAATATGGCATCAAAATTGGAGGAAGGCTTATCAATAACCTGACATATGCAAATAACACAACCTGGCTTGCGGACTGTGAGGAGGACTTGAAACACTTGCTGATGAAGATCAAGGATGGCATCCTTCAAGTGGATTACAATTTAATATGATCGCATCCTTCAAGTGGGTTACAATTTAATATAAAGAAGCCCAAAATCCTCACAACTGAACCAATAGTAACATCATGATAAATCAAGAAAAGATTGAAGTTGTCAATGATTTTATCTTGCTTGTTTTCACAATTAATGCTCTTGGAAACTGCATTCATGAGATCAAAGGATCCATCACGTTGTATAATCCTGCCCAAGACCTCTTCAAAGTATTAAAAAACAAAGATGTTACTTTGAGGACAAATTTGCACCAGACCTAGGCAATGATATTTTCAAACACCTCTTATGCATGTGGAAGCTGATCAATGAATATGGAACACAAGAGAATAATCGATACATTTGAATCCTGGTGTTGGTGAAGAATATTCAAAGTACGACAGATTGATAGAAGAACAACCAGATCTGTCTTGGGAAATTTACAGCGTGAATGCTCCTTAGAGGTAAGGATGTGGAGACTTTGTCTCATACTTTAGGTAGGTTAGCATGTTATCAGGAGAAACCAGTTCCCGGAAAGGCCCCCCACGCCTGATCGAGTAGAGAAGCAATGACAAAGACGAGGACCCTGCACAAGATGTAGGAACACAGTGGTTGCAATGATGGCTTTATGGTCCAGTACAAAACCAATGCTTTATTCAGTTTTGTTCTGTAGTAAGTCAGAATGACTCAAAGGCACATATCAATCACAGCAACTTTGTTCAGCACAAGGTCCTCCAAATCTACATCATGACGTTTAACACAGGTTTATCATTATTTCTTAGTTGTTGTTATTGTGAGGTACCATCCAGTCAGCTCTGGCCCATAGCAACCCTATACACAGTCAGTGGAACCAAACACCATCTGTCCTATTCTGTCCTCACAGTGGTTCCTATGCCCTGAGCCCATGGACGCAACCACTATGTAAACCCAACTTGTTGAGGGTCTTACTCTTTCTCGACACCCTTCCCTTTCCCAAACATTCTCCAGGGACTGGTCTCTCCTAACACTATATCCAAAATAGGGAAGAAAAAGTCTTGCCATCCTAGTCTCTAAGGAGCGCTCTGTTCTTACTTCTAAAACAGATCAGTTTTTCCTTTAACCAGTCCATGGGACTGTTAATCTTCTTCTCCAGCACCACAGTTCAAATGCATCAACTTTTTTCTGGTCTGCCTTATCCAAAGTCCAATGTCAATCACTTGTTTGTTAGCTTGTGGTCCTGTGGTAGCTTGTGTGTTTCCTGGATGCTGTAGGTAATGTCACTGGCATTTCAAATGCCAGAAGCGTCACCCAAAATGAACAGGTTTCATCGGAGCTTCCAGATTAAGAACAATGAAGAAAGACTAGGCTCCCCAATTTGGAGGAAGAAGATGCTGAAAACCTTATGAATGGCTTTGAGGCACTGTCCAATCCTGAAACCTTAATCAAAGGAAGCAAAACAGTGTTCCTTAGGGATGTATAGTCTTTCGGTGTGTGTATGTATCAAAGTTCATTTATACAGTTTTCACTGATTGGCCTTTAGGTTGTTTGGATCTTCTTACTAGAGTGAATGATGCGGCACTGAATATGGCTGTGCAGAGATGGTCTCCTGCTTTGTTCCTTATTACTTGAAGGTATGTTCCAATTTCTAGTCATATGGTATTCTTGTTATTCTCCGTTGTTTGAGAAATCACTATGCCACTTTCCATAGTGATTTTATGGTTTTGCAGTCCCACCAGCAATTTATAGAGGTTACAATAACTTGGAACCCTCTTGAGTATTTATTTTAAAGTATGCTATCAATTCTTGTGTAAGTTGGTATCTCATCATGGTTTTGATTTATACATCTCTTAATTGCTCATGATGGTTAGCACCTTTTTAAATTGTTTGCTGGCTGCCCAGATGAGATGTCTTCTTTGGAGAACTCTATATCCATGTCTACTGCCCATTTCTGGTTGGATTATTTATCTTTTCCTGTTGAAGTGAGTAGTTTGAAATGATATTTTTGTTATAGCTGCCACTGAGTCAGTTTCAACCCATAGCAACCGTATGCACAAGCAAAGATAACATGGTCTGGCACTGCACTGTCCTCACAATTGCGCCGATATTTGAGCCCATTGTTGTAGCCATTGTGTCTCTTCTGGCTACATGTCCAAAGGATGGAAGATGACTTTGCTCTTTCCACTAAGGGGCATTCTGGCCAAACTTCTTGAAAGACAGACACATTTGGCCACTTTGCAATCTTTAGTACTTTTAATATTCTTCTCAAGCACTGCAATTCAAATGCACCAGTTCTTCATCAGTGTTCTTTATTCCATGTCTAACTTTGACATGTATATACGGCAACTGAAAATATTATGGCTTGGGGTCAGTTGCACCTTAGTCCTCAAAGTAACATCCTTGCCTTTAGATATTAGCCTCTTGTCTGATATATCAATGCCACTCCCCCGCCCTCCCACCTCTGCCCCAACCCTGAGTTTGTAGGTTTATGTTTTAGGAGATCCAAATAACCTATTTTCTGATGTATGTGGGGTTTTGTTGATGTCATTGCTGTCTGGTAGGATTTTTATATTGTGTATTAGGATCCTTACATTTGTTCTCACTTTCTTAGTGATTATCTCTGTAGCTCTTGGGTTTATCGCTAGCTCCTTAATCCATCTTGAGTTTCCTTTTCTACATCAAGTGCGATATCGATCCTATTTCATTCTTTTCCACATGGAATCCAGATTTACAAGCACCATTTGTTGAAGATACAACCTTTTCCCTCACTTAATATATTTAGTTCCTTTGTCAAAAATTAGTTGTTAGCTCAGGAAGTTTAATTAAAACTTTGATTCTCTATTCTGTCTTTTTCTCCATCTCCATATTATAAATTTGGTGCCACGGTAAGTTGAGATAGCATATAAAGTGCCTACTACAGTTTCTAGACCAAAGGTCGATCCAGAGATAAGGATTATGTTTTCCTGAAACAATTAATAAGTCCTCACATTGGCAAAATCTTACTTAATGAATATTGTTGTAACATAAATACCACAAATGGTGCCTATAAAGACTACAGCTTTCCCCCACAATTTCTCTGCATGCTAAAAGCCCAATAAGACTGTTGACTGTGTCAACTCCTCCTGTGAATCTCTCTCTCATTTGCATGTGTCTGCTGGCGATCCTTGGAGTTTCTTTAATTACAAAAGCTCTTCCCATGCTGTCTGCCTTCCACTTGGATGTATACCGGTGCATGTGGTGGTGCTTTTATAAATTGGTGGGATTGATTTAAGGTCCACACTATACCACTATGATATGTGATATGTAGCATAAAGGTGACCTTGCTCTGCCCAAGGTCAACTAGTCCAATTAAATGTAACTGCTCATGACAGTCAAGAAATTAATATTGTTTGTTAAGATAAATGAGTATTACGGCCTACCCAAGTTATCAAATATAATTACTATCACAGGTGACCAGGGAGACACCATTCCAAAGTGGTCTGTGATGGAATTTTGAGGAGTTCATGAGCTATGGAATTAACGGAGAGTGCAACCTTTCCACAAACTTATTGAAGCCCCTCCTCTCTATGATTCTGTGAAAGTGGAGGGGCAGCAGAAATACAGAGGAAGTGGTGTAGAAATGGTGCCCTGTGAGCTGAGCATTGAAAAGATTTCTTCTGATCGTGAAGAGCTTTGAGTATATGTATTTGACTGACCTTTTAGGAAGGAATGGTTAGTCTCATAATCTGATATTGGTTCATCAGTTCCAAACAACACATCACAGTAATGTCTGGAGGCAAATATTTAATAAGTGACATTTCACCTTTTTATCTTATAAAGTTGTTATTAATTCAGGAGTGACTTCCAGGAAATTTATGAAACAAAAGGACAAATCTACACAGGAAAATTATACTTGACAGCGATGTATATTTATCGACTCCTGAGATGCTACTCCCACAGTACATCAATGCATCTTTTTCAGTATTAATTGCACATCCACTTTGTTAATGTACTGGATGATTTGAGTCCTTCTTTATTATCCCTCATTATTTGCTGTCTTGCCCAATTTAACCTCATCCATCTGAAAGCTTAGAAATAGTGTTTAGACTCTTTTTCATTGTTGTTAGGTTTAAGGAGGCTTGAAAATGTTGAATCCTTAATGACCCAACTTCATTATGTAACCAAATTACATAATTCAGTGTTAGCAGCTTTGCATTTAACCTTACATTTTAACGTCATTAGCCAGTCATTAACCTTATGTTCCATATGACCTCAATTTTTAGGATGCTCACTGACAGCCCTATCCTGTATCACTGTGAGATAAATTAAATCCAAAAAATCTTGCCAAGTGCCCCTTGTGTTCTCAGGCACTTTACATATACATCTTTCTGTTCCCTAGCCACTTGCCTGCCAGTTTGTCTGACTATGGTGACTGGGTGTGGCTGTGATGCCGAAAGCGGTGTCATTGGTATTTTAGATACCAGCAGGATCATCCTAATGAAGAGGTAGAGGAGTTTCTCAATGAAAACAGTATGAAGAAGGAACATGCTGTCTGCTTTCATGGAATTAGCCACTGAAATCCTTATGGATAGCACCGCAACATTGTCAGTTGCTGCTAACAGTGACTAGAAGCAGAATATTGTCCAAGATCATGCCAGAAGATACGCTCCTCAGGCTAGAAGGCCCCCAACTATAATTGAGCAGTAGCATCTTCTAATAGAGAGTGGGCCACAATGATGTGAAGGGGGAAATCCTGCTGGAGTGAAGACTTTGCTCTTTGATTGCTGGTGGGGCAGGACTCAAAATGGGAAGAATCAGCTATACACATCAGTTGATATATGGAACTTGGAATGTATGCATTATGAATTGAAGAAAATTGAAAATCATTAAAAATGAAATGACATACATGAAAATTAGTATTCCAGGAAATCGGGAATTGCCAACTGCCCTGCACAAACCCTCTTTAAAGTGTTGGAAAGCAGGGATGTTACTTTGAAGACCTGACCAGATCCATTGTATTTTCAATAGCCCCATTTGCTTGTGAAAATTGGATATTGAATAGGGAAGGCAGAAGAAAAGTGGATGCATTTGAATGATGATGATGAAGAAGATTACTGAAAATACCATGGACTGACAAAAGAACAACAACAACAAATCTGTCTTGGAAGATGCATGGGAAGGATGATGAGACTTTGTCTTAGGTCCTTTGGACACCTTGTGAGGAGAGACCAGTCTCTGGATAAGGACATCTTGCTTCTCCAGAGGGCCAGGGAATAGGAGATAGGCCCTCCAGGCAATGGAGTGACATGTTGGCTGGTTACATCGATAGATTCAAACATAAGAACAATTGTGAGCATCACACACTACTGAGCAGTGTTTTATTTTGTTGCACAATTGTGAGTGTCACATACTACTGAGCAGTGTTTTGTTTTGTTGCACATAGGGTCACAAAGAGACTGAAATGATTTGATGGCATCTAACACCAACAACAATTTAGCAGTTTCCATGCATAATTTTGGAAGATGAGTGTGTTTCCTGAAAGAATAGGCCAGGCCTATTGCATATGTGTATCCTTCCTGTCATGCCAGGCATACTATATTAGGCATATAATAACACATATTATCTACTTTGCACTTCATGTTATAAAATTGAATGAAAATATGATCAGTAGCATTAGGATATCCTTGACTGCAAAGCTGATCCTCATGAGGAAGAGGTCTGAGTTACCTCTCTTCTCCAAATGTTTTATTAACTGTTAAATGAGTTGTCCCTCCAACTGTGCTCCCTATGTCTCCTCTGGGTTGGAAGAGCCATTGCAATGGCCACACAGAACCAATCGGTCACATTCACCGTCCAGTGGTTTCTTTAAGGAGCAGGTGCATCTGGACAAGAGAAGCAGATTATAACTTGAGACAAGGAACTGGTAGCATCTATAGTTAAAGTCTCTTGTCTTTGTTGTTGTTATTGTTATTAGGTGCCATTGAGACATATCCACCTAAAACAACTCTTATTTACAACAAAACAAAATACTTCATGGTCCTGCACAAGCCTTACACCTCATGTTATGCTTGAGTTCATTGTTGCAGCCACTGTGTCAATCCACCCCGCCCTCTTTCACTTCCCCTCTACTTTGCAAGCATGCGGTCTGCTCCAGGAACTGCTCCAGGAACTGCTCGTTGCTGAAAGCGTGTCCACAGTCTATAGGATGACGTCTTGCCAGTCTCTTCTCTGAGGAGCACTCTGGCTGCACCTCCTCCAAGGCAGACAGCTTTGTCCTTTTAGTAGTTCATGAGACCTTCAGTATCCTTCCCCAGCCCCGTCATTCAGATGTATCCAGCCTTCAGTCTTCCTCAGTCCCTGTCCAACTCTCACACGTAAGTGAAGCAAATGAAAATTCCCTGCATGGGGTCACACCTTAGTCCTCAAAGTAACATTCTTGCTTTTCAATACTCCAAAGAGGGCTTAGGAAGAAAAACATGGCTTTCTAGCCCTGTAAATGAATTACAGTCTCAGGAACCCATAAAGGCAGTCTGTCCTGTCCTATGGGGTCATTATAAGTCAGCTTTCACTCAATGGCAGAGAGAGAGATACTGTGTGTATGTGTGTGTGTGTGTGTGTGTGTGTGTGTGTTGCAGCAAGATTTATGTAACACAAGATGTCTTTTGATAACTGCTGCTTCCATGAGCATTGATTGTGGATCCAAGTAAGACAATAATCCCTGACAATTTCACTTTTCCAACTTTTTCTCCATTTAGCATGATGTTACCTGGTGGTCCAGTTGTGAGGATTTTTGTCTTCTTGACATTGAGTTGGCATCCATGCTGAAGGCTGCAATCCTGGATCTTCCTCAGCAAGTGCTCCAAGTCCTCCTCACTTTCAGCAAGCAGGGTGTGTCATCTACATAAGCCTGCCTCCAATCCCGAGGCCATATTCTTCCTGATGTAATTCAATTCTCTGATGATTCTCCTTTCTTTCGTGCACAACAACTCTTTTGGCAGTATAGGCCTGCTTTCAACCTGCTGAAGACAAACATCGATCAGCCACTCTGCGCCAGCAGGCTACTTTTGCTCTAGCCTGACTTCAGTTAAGTTATCTCAGGACAGGTGCCTCTTGGCTTTGTTATGCGTCACCATGGCTCTACCACTGGGCCTTTTCCTGGCTTTTCACTGATTTCAGTGCAATGGCCTTTGATATGCCTGCTTCACTCTGCTTCACATTTTACTACATCTTCCTGTCTCTCTCTCTCTCTCTCTCTCTCTCTCTCTCTC
>NW_022111370.1:3701330-3722757 GCF_000313985.2 Echinops telfairi | reverse complement strand
AGATTCTGTGTAATTTGACATCTTGGCACCATCAGCTTTCTTCACTGCATTTGCTTATGTATCTGCGTTGTCTTCAGCATTTGTGTCAGGGTAGGCTGGTGTGCTTCTTCCTTGTAGGTTTTGTTGTTTCTTAGCTAGATGGCTGCCTGTTTGTCTTTAAACCTTTAATCTTTTCATTCATTCTTTTCCAGGAGTGTTTTGATAGCCACTTTTACAGACACACTTTGTGTCCATTTGGGGGCAGGGTTCCCTCCCTGTGGGGCCCAGACTGACCTCTACCAGTGAGATCGTTTGTTTGCACGGAAGACTATGTGGCTGTGGCTGTTAGGGGCACTGAAGTCAGCTCCAGCTCATAGCGGACCTATATTTAGCAGATCGAAACACGTCAAGACCTGTGCCATCCTAATAATTGCTGTTAAGTCTGAGACCATTGTTGCAATCGCTGTGCCAAGCCATCTTGCCGAGGATCTTCCTCTTTTTCGCCACACTTCTGCTTTACCAAGCATTATGCCATTTTCCAGGGCTAAGTTTCCCATGTTAACACGTCTCAGTATGTACTAGAAGACTATGATTACCATATTTTCATAATCCATATTCAATCACTTAGGAGCCTCATAGTAGTGTCCTATTGGGCTGCTAACCACACGGTCAGTAGCTCAAAATCACCAGCTGCCCTGGTGGAAGGTAGACACCACAAGGCTTTCTACTCCTGTACAGAATTACAGTCTTGGAAACGCACAGGGGCAGTTCTAAGCTGCCCTATAAGAGTGCTGTGAGTTGGAATCCACTCAAGGAGAGTGAGTTTGGGTTTCGTTTCAATCATTTGCAGGAGTTTCTTTTCCTGGGTGTCCATGCATCATACATACCAATCATTGACAGTTTGATAGGCCCGGAGCTTAGTGAAAAGTCAAGCTATTCACAGTTTTCCAGGACATGTCAGTCAGCTTGGACAGAGGCAACAAACTTAGATAAAAGTTACTCCTCAGAACTTCGGGAAACAAATATTCAAGCTGTTTTAACTAGAGGTAATAAGGCACATAAAGGGACTTACTTTCTCAGAAATGTACACAGAATTGATTGGTAAAATCAATTTTCTCAATTTTACTTGTATGTTGTATTTATAATATTGCTTGGTAATTTTTGTCTTCTAGTTGATAGACTTTCCTTGGAATGAACACAAATACTGATCTCTCTAGTCAATTGGCTAGTTAGCTGTCTTCCAAATTTATTAGCATAAGCAAGTGAATGATTCCAGTACTACTTCTGATTTTTGAATCATCCCAATGAGTAACCTGTTAATGAAAGGAGCCGTATTCCACTAATGCCTGTAGTGCTGCTTGTGTTTCTTCCTTCTGCACTGTTGGTCCTTAATCATATGCTGCCTCTTGAAATGGTTGAATATAGATCAATTCTTTTTAGTACAGTGACTCTGTATTCTTTTGAATGCTTTCTGCGTTATGCTGTATTTGTGCCCTTAGAACCTACAAATATTGCATCTGGAGATTTTAATTTTTTCTCATTTTTTTTCAGCTTCAGATAGTCTCAGCATATTCTTTCTCTTTTGTTTTCTAACTCCAGGTCTCTGTGCCTTTCATTATAATACTCTACTTTGTCTTCTTGACTAGTACTTTGAAAATTTCGGATCAGAAAATTTTAGAAATTTACTAGGGTAAGTTAGGCCTGGTAAAATCCATGAATGTTTTTGTTGTTGCAAAATTAATTTGCTCTGCCTTTCTTCTATAGGGAATTTCCCCAGGATTATTTACTACTGTAATGAAGTCTCATTGTCTGTAAAATCCCGTGCTAGTTAGAAAAGCCTTCATTGAATGCAAAGGGTACGGTATTTGGAATTAGACAATCTGGTTTAAATCCAGCCCTGCTGCTTTTCACCTGTATAATTTTACATAGTTTACTTGCATTCTTAGTTTTCAGCATTTCCAAAGTAGTAATAATAACCATTCCATCGATGGCTTGTGAAAATTAAATATGATAAGTTTCAGTGGAAAAAAAGCCATTTCTTGTGTATCTGTTAGAATACCTTGATCACCAATTAATAGACATTGTAAACGCATGTTAACTTCAATAATAGAGCTTTCTTTTATGACGTAATAAACACCTGGTTTATACAGGCAATTATTAATGTCAACAGGGGATTATATTTTCTGTCTGTCCTTCCGTAGACATTCTTATGGGGTAGTTTTTGTATCGAGCATGGTACTGGTTATCCACACCATCCAATATGGCTGTACCAATTCCAGACTTCATAGGGAGACATGGTATGTCCCAGAGGATAAAACAGCACTGTTCCTCACTATTGAGATAAAATATCCTGGGCCATAAATGAGACATGTGCATGTCTATAAGATATTTGCTAGCAAGATAATGGGATTTGTTTTTATTGGTATCAACAATTCATTTATAGGAAGTAGCTTTGAAGGAGTTAATAAACACCAAAACTATCACGGATGACTTTCAAGTTAGGTTTATCTAGATTTATCTCATAAGCCTCCTATTCATTACTCCTGAGTTAATTAAAAAATACACAGGATAAACGTGGCAATTTTGTTACCCAAGAATTGTCACACAAATGTGAAGCCAAGCAAGTATTGTTTTGGTTCTGCTCAATAAACATAGGCAGTTAACTATATATTTTAAGCATTTGGGGAAAACCAAACAGATAGTCTTGCATTGATAAGCTTCTGCTAAGGACTTAAAGATGTGTTTGTCACTATGAACAATACAAAAATTATTTGGTAATTTTAGTAGATGTCTTCTTTTTAAAAATCCCTTTTCCAAAAAGAATATTGCCTGTAGCATATAATGTTTTAAAGATTATCAAGCATGTATCTATTTTATTTTCCTGCAGTAGTGTTCTGTTCAATGAAATTGCATTTACTCAAAGAGGACATACCGATTTTGAGTTAATTCCTAAACAACCATGATGTCATTTAATGTGCAAATATAGATGCAATATGTTGTAACAGTGTCTCGGAAGCAGTTACACTTGTTCCAATCCTTTATCCACCTCATGTGATCCTTGTGTGCTCTTTATAAAAATTGAACAATTTAAGGACTTTTACCACAAGATAATGCATAGGAAGTCATAATTTCATAGATATATTATTATTTCTACATACTACTTGCAATCATTTATGTAGTTCTCTTCAATGAGGAAAACACCCAGAAAGCAACAAGCAGGAATGTTTACATTTAGATGTTAACATATTGACTTACGTTATGAGTTGTTTTTATTTTAGTGATTTCCTGTACTCATGTAAGTGATACTACTTTTCCCTAACTTAAAAAAATGATGAATATTTATATTAAAAAGTGGGCTGTGAAACTGAATTTTGCATCTCTCGTCAGTGCTGAGATTTAGCGATGTGATGCGAAGGTTGCAGATTATTTATTAAAGTGTTCACTCCATTGGCTGGCCAGAAATATTTTCTTTTTATGGATAGAATTTCTCCTACTGCCAATTTTATCTCTGTATTTTAAAGTATTGTGCATTTATAATCTTTGTTCTTCTTAAAATCCAGCACTCTGGTGACTTGCTCAGCATAGAGAGTGAATCATTATGTTCAGAGTACACAATCCTGGTTTGCATAGTTTCTACAACAACGGATTTAAGTGTATGAACCATTGGGAGGATCAAGACTGGACAGTGTTTATTTCTGCTGTGCATGGGGTTGGTGTGGGTTGGAACTGACTTGATGGAATCTACAACAACGAATATAAACTTTCTTCATAGTTGTACAACAGCCCTAACAATCAATCCTTTTTGAGCCCATTGTTTCAGCTAACTCTGCCAATTCATCTCACTGAGGGCTCTTCTTTGTTTATTACCTCCTATTCACATATATATGAATATTGTTCGATGAATAAGAATGACCTGGAATGAATGCATGCATTTGAATTACAGTGTTAGAGGTGAATACTGAAAGTATCATGGATGGCCAGAGAACAATCAAATTTTTCTTGGACAACATATAGCTAGAGTATTTGTTAGAAAGGAGGATGGAAGGCTTGGTTCCATGTTTTTTGGACATGTTATCACTAGCAATCAGTCCCTACAAAAGGACATCATGCTTAGTAAAACACACAGGAATTCACTTACATTAGTGTATTGGTAGGGAGACTGCATGATAGGCTCAAATAAAGACCAATTGGATGTGAGAATGGCACAGAATTCTGCAGTGTTACAGTCTGTTCTAAACTCAGTTCACTGTGAATCCGAACCAATATAAGGGCATTTTACTTCCTGGTTCCTACTTCCATGATTTTCTTTGTGGATTCAAATAAAATGGAATACTTTACAACTTCAATCTTTTTCCCTATTTATTGTGATTTTTTTTTTTTATCGGTCCAGCTGTGAGGATGTTTGTTGTCTGTATATATGTATTGATGCAAATAATCTTTGATATTCATAGGCAATTCCTTCAACTCCTCTTTGTGTTCAGCAAGCAAGATTGTATCTCTGCATACCACATGCCACGAATAGGTCTTCCTCCAATCCTGATGCTATGTTCTTTACATAGTCCAGCTTCTTGAATTATTTGCTATACATACAGACTGAAAGGACACAAACCTCATACACATTTCCTGATTTAAATCACGCAGTACCCCTTTGATCTCTTCAGATGACTGCCTCGGTTTATGTTTAGGTGCTGCCGGAGCATAAGTAAGTTTTTTTCTGAAATTCACATGCTTCCTGATGTTTTTCATACTTTTTTATTATCCACAAAGTCAAATACTTTTGGAGGGGTCAACAAAACATAGA
The DNA here is from genome assembly GCF_000313985.2 of Echinops telfairi. Classification (NCBI taxonomy): domain Eukaryota; kingdom Metazoa; phylum Chordata; class Mammalia; order Afrosoricida; family Tenrecidae; genus Echinops; species Echinops telfairi. The sequence goes on along the minus strand of NW_022111370.1, from coordinate 3,717,977 downwards.
TAAACTACTTCCTGGTATTCTGTAAAATTTTACTTGCATGTGATATTAATGATATTGTTTGATAATTTCTTCATTCTCTTGGATCACCTTTCCCTGTAAGGGGCATATATATATCAGGGGCCTTCAAAAAAGTTCATGGGAAATTTTTACTGTGAGGTTTTGAATATATATATATATATAAAATGAATGTTCAAGGAATGCTAATCATTCTATAGTAAAAACCCTAACATGTTCTCTTATTTATTTCCATATTTTATATGGAATGTTACATAAAATTATGCAACATATTGCCAAATATAGAGGTAGAAGCACAAAATATCGGACATGAGTTCAACTCAGTAGAGCAACAAAGGTTTTTATTTTATTTTTTTTAAATTTTATTAGGGGCTCATACAACTGTTATTGCAGTCCATACACACATTAATTGTGTAAAGCGCATTTGTACATCATTCTGAGCAACAAAGGTTTATGACACAAAGCCCTGCTAAAAGATTTCAGAATTATGATAGGAAATAAAAATATAATCACTTATGGTTTTTTTTTAACTCAGTAAAAATATTCTGATATTTTGTGTCAGGCATTGGTATGGGTGTGAGGTCTTCAGGAAGTGATACATGTTATAAGGAAAGTCAAATAAGAGGACAGAAAATGTTAACAATTGTTTAAGCTAAGGTCTGCAGTTGACTACAAGATGGAAAAGACTTGTAATATTTATAGGAACAACTAGCTCTATTTAATTATGATAAAACAGACACATAGTGATTAACTACATATTCTAGATCTTATAGGGATTAGTGACTAAGCTAGGATTAGAAGCTTGTAAACAAATATCAGTCAATGACCATTAAATATTTATAGAATACAGAAAGAAGGCAAGAACAGGAAAGGAAGTGAGAGGTTTGGCAATTACGAGGGAGGTTTGGGAAGATTCTTGTTTAAATGGAGCATAAAGTTCACATGTGATCACTGGGAGTAGGGGTGGAAATATGTGTAGGGAAATTATAAAGCTATGCAATGCTCAGTGTGATGGTTAGGGATTATGTGAACTAGACACTCCTGCCTAAGAGTGGCAGTAGAGCCCAACCTATCAATCAAGGCAGGGGTCATGGATTATTTAATGTGACTCTTGTAGCCCAAATCTTTAACTTTCAATAAACAACTTTTTCCTATATGGGTCTGTTAAGATGGTGGGCAAAGGTACTAATAGGATTCACCTGTGAGTAATTGTGAACAGGATTCCAGCCTGCTGTGTATAAAACGAGTGTTCTGAGAAGCAAGGGTAGAGACCTCATTGCCAGCAAGTGTCAGGAGTAGAAAACCTCTGGCCCCAAGGTCCCTGAGCATTGAAGCGCCTGACTCCAGAAGACAGCGTTGACATCAGCGGAGTAGCAACAAAGCCAAAGGCCATTAGCGTGAAGCAGAGTGAGGAACTTCCCAACCCACGGAGCAAGTAAAGAGGATGGATTTTGTGGATGAGGCTGGCATATTGAGTGAGGTGCATCTGGGCACAGAGCTGGATTTGCTGACCCACGGAGCTTGAGCTGGATGCCCTTGGGTTGATGCTTCCAGCAAAGTGGTCTGCCCCTTTGGGAATTTATTAGCAGACCTGAAAGGGCTTTGTAACATGTCCTGATAAACCACTAGCCTGAGCATTAAAACATATGAACTCCCTTAATAAATCTGTTAATCAGGAGTTTTTTCTTTGAATTCAGTGTAGCAATTGCAACAGATATTAGAACCAACAGATCAGGTAGAGAATACTAGTGGAAATTGGACAGACACCACCTTCAGTGGGTGGCCTCTTGTATAAGAAAGAGACCTTATGGAATTGATATTTGTATGGCCCTTTGCCTTCTTAGGAGCCTTAGTGGTATAATGGGGTGCCAACCATAAGGTCAACAGTTTAAAACCATCAACTATTCTGTGGGAGAAAGACAAGGCTTTCAACTTTCTTAAAGGATTACAGGCTCTGAGGCCTGTTTGGACCAAATCGAGATGATACATATTTTGCAGGGGAGGGTGGGCAAGGTGGGGGGGGGCATGTTGGAAGGATAGAATCAACTTCTTCCTTTATTTTGTATTGCATGTTTTCTTCAACATATAACCAATCAGTATCTTGTCAATATAGTCAATCGAAGGACCTCAGGGGAAGAAAAGACAAAGAATTAGAGTCTCTGAAATCCATAGGAGCAGATATGTCTTTCCTATAGGGTCTCTATGAGTCACCATCGACACCATGCTAGTGAGAGTTATGCCCTTTTGTTTGGAGCTAGACACTGTCTGGTTCCCCACTTTTCTGTTGTGTTGTCTGCCAATACTAGGGGCCATTGGGTGACTCGTAGCACTGGATTCATTTGGCCAACCTCAGTTTTATTTACCTCTGCATCCACCCTTCTGCCCTCCCCCTCCCTTTCATCACCCCTTTTCCTGTACATCACCTTCCACAGCTCCATGCGTCATGAGAAGCCGGACTTGAGCCAGACTTGATTACTCTCTTCTACAACTGGGTAAGCCATTTCTTGATATCATTTTTTTTCTATCTACATATGCATATAGACATCACTGGTTGTGCTTGTGTAGAAAAACCTGCCCTTGAACTTGAAGATCAAGGATTGCAGCCATCACTGAAGATTACAACTCAATGTCAAGAAGACCAAAATCTTCACCACTGGACCAACAGATAACATCATGATAAATGGAGAAAAGGTTGACGTCAAGGATTTTGTCTTACTTTGATCCACAATAAATTTTCATGGAAGCAGCAACCAAGAGTTCAAAAAAACCCAAGGTGCATTAAGTAAATCTGCTTTGAGTATTGAACATCAAGTATCTTACTTTGAAGACTGAAGTACACTTGACCCCAAAACCTCAAAATATGAGATCTTTTCAATTGTTTCATATGCAGAAGAATCAATGCATTTGAGTTGTGGTGCCGGAGGAGAATATTTAAAGGACCACACAGACAGCTGACAGGACAAACCAATCTGTCTTGGAAGAAATTCGACCAGAGTGCTCCTGAGAGGCAAGGATGGGGAGACTTCATTTTGGACAGGTTGTCAGGAGAGACCAGTCCCTGGAAAATGACTTCAAGTTCGCTAAAGTGGAAAAACATAGAAAAAGGGAGACGCCATCAAGGAGATGGATTGACTGAGTGGCTGCAACAATGGGCTCAAGTGTAGGAATGACACAGGACTGGGCTGTGTCTTATTCTGCTGTGCGTTCAGTTGCTGTGGGTTGGAATCAACTCAGAGTCACCTAGCAGAGAACCTGTCCTAACACCCTGAGTAAGCAGTGGACCTTCATCTCTAAGGCAATAGGGAGCTGTTGCTTGAGTACGTGAAATGAAAACAGTTGAATATCTCTATACCTTTCTTTTTTTATTCACCGGTATTTAACTCATCCAACATTTGTAGTCCACCTTCCATGTGTCAGGCACTTTGGTAAGAGCTGCCTATAAGAAACCCACAGCATAGAGTGACAACGTGAATATCTCCCATGCTGACTGAAGGTGACAATTCTTAGGATAGTAGTCCTCTCTCCCCCCTTCTTTCTCCCTGTCGTCCTCCAGTGAGTACTGTGAACACACAATGCTCATCAAAGCAGAGGGGACAGGCTCCCTAAATACAGTTTGGTAGGTAGGATTATGGACTGATCTAATTGAAGGTAACACCATTGAATTCTGGAATAATATTTAGACATTGGCAAAGTAAAATTAGGGTATAAGGCAATTTGTGGGTTGCGACCCCTTTGGGGGTCGAACAATCCTTTTACAGGGGTTGCCCAATTCATAACAGTAGCTAAATGACAGTTATGAAGTAGCAATGAAAATAATTTTATGGTTGGGGGTCTCACCTCCACATGAGGTACTGTATCAAAGGATCGCGGCATTAGGAAGGTTGAGAACAACTTGTATAAAGCTTTAAAAAGTTGATATTATACATTGTGTCCCAAAATAATTACTTCAGTATATGGTATGGAATAGATACAAATTCATTGTATAATGCTTTAATCCTGCAAAGGAGTAATATTTGCCTCGTACCATATCAGCATTTCCTTTTTGCCTAAAGTAATACCATTTCAGTACTGAGTCCAATTTGGCGGGTTCATACGCATCCCTCAATCCACAATTCCAATGTCCTATGTCCTGTCAAGTCTACATCAGAAACCTCCGGTGCTCTTCTCTCCTGGGCTTCCATCACCCCTGGGCATCCTTCAAGCTCACATTGTGGATTACAAAACTGTCCTCTCAAGTCTCCATCTGCATCTGTCCATCTTAAAATGTGGGATGCTGGAAGTGGAGACCACCCTATAATAAACATCTCAAACAGTCAGTAGAATGAATAAATAGTGGAATCCAAAAATGCCCCTGTGGGGAAAAACAGAAAAAAAATTTTTCATTGTATTTGTTCACATCAGTTATGCTCACTTTTACACTGAGTCCTTCGCAAACCATAGTAATGGACCATATTTTACAACAGGCTTCAATAACTAGTCTAGTTTGTTTTTTTTAAATTATGGGCCCCATGCCTGGCACAGAAAAATCCATAATACATGTTTCATTAATAGAGATTGAATGAGTAACCAGATGGCTTATTTTGCCAATTATTTAGGGGGAAATGAATTTTCTTTTCTAGTAAACCCCCTTACTACTCTATAAGAAATTTACAATGTTGAGAAATGAAGATTTACAAAATCCTGCATGTAAGTTAAAAATATCTGCTTCATTAATTTCCTCTTCTCTAATGGCATTGCTTTTATTTCTTCTTGCTTTCACATTATAGCTTCATTGATTTGCCTCAGCCCACTAAGGGCTTTCACATCCTCTACCCTCTAGCACTATTTCTTTGTTTACTTGCATTTCTAATCTAATCGTATATGCAGTAAACAGAGGTTTCATCTGGTATTCCTTTCAGGATATTTTGAACACTTGAGGCAATTGATGAGTCAGAAAGAATAATTGCCGTTAACTGTTGTAGGTCTGTAATTGAAGGTACAACAATTAGAATTAAACTCTAGGTACTTTGGTACATACCTTTGAATTGACTCCAGGTGATAGCCACCTGAGGTACAGCAGAACTAAACAGTGACTGGTCCTGCACCATCCACACAGTAGGATGTTGAGCCCATTGTTGCAATCGTTGTGTCTGTCCATTGCCTTGAGGGACTTCCTGTTTTTAACTGACCCTGCCCTTTTCAAGCATGATGTCTTCCTTCAAAGAAAAGGAGAAGTCTCATCTTCCTCATTTCTAAGGAGAATTCTGGATATAGTTCCTTCAAGACAAATTTGTTTGTTCTTTTTGCAATCCACTGTATATTCAACATTATTCAGAACATCATACTTTTAATGTGTTATTTTTCCAGAAGTCTTTCTTATCTAATGCCAAACTTTCCATGTCTATAAAGCAATTGAATATACCATGGTGCAGGTGTATTTGAATCATCAAAGTGACATCTTTGCTGATGTATTTGATAGCAAATTTCCCCACGGGAATGTGTCAATTGATTTCTGGGCTTCAGATTCCATGGATTTCAGATTCCTGTAAAATGAAATTCTTGAGAACTTTAACATTTTCTCAGTTTATCATGTTGTTTCCTATTGGGCCATAAGGCTTTTGGTTTTCTTTATAGTGAACTGTATTCTGTAACAAAGGCTTTAGTCTTTGATCTTCATCAGTAAGTGCTTCAAGTTGCCTTCATTTTGGGTAAGCCAGATGGTGTCATCTGCAAACTGCAGATTGTTATTTCGTCTTCTTCCAATCTGCACCACATCCTCTTCAACATATAGTCCAGCATCTTGTTCACTGTGCAGATTGAATGAATGGAAAGGCTACAACCATGCTGAAAACAATTTACCATTTTAAAACATGCAGTACCTCTTGTTTTGTTTGAATACCTGTCACCTGGTTCCACATAAGCAACACTTTAAAAGTCAACCAAAACTGCAATAAGATGATTGCAACTTATGGCATGGTTTCTGAGACTGTACATATTTATGAAAGTAGACAGTTCCATCTTTCTTTAGAAGCAGCTAATGAGTTCCAACCATTGACCTTGGGGTCTGTGGCTTAACGATTATCCCATAGCTCCACTATTGTTCAATTAGTGTTCTGCAATTCCCCGTTTTTGCAATGCTTTAATAGCTCTAGCATAGCAGAATTATTAGCATAGCAGAATTATTCACAAGTACTTTTATAGCTACTTTGGTAGACGTATGCTTATGAGTTAATTTAAAGAAATTTCAATATATTCCTCATCTAAACTTATCCCAGAAATTCAGTATACAGTTAAGACTTTAGTGAAATTTTGTGTTAGGCACTTAGTAATTTTTCCTCCCTTCTAGACATAGAGAAACTGAAATTCAGAGATGTGGAGCAACTTGCTGAAAACTACAGGCTGTAGGTATAAAAGGAAAAATATGAACCTGGTCTTAAATATACTTCATCATTTTTTACCTACACTGTATTATTTTAATTAAGCCACATTGGTTGCATACATCACTTAGGACCGTTGTATACATTCAAATTGAAAATATAAATCAACAGATAATTCTAAAGTAAATTAATAACATGTCCATTTAAGCATCGTGGGTTTTTTTGTGCTTACTCTGATGAACACTTTTGAGTCTGAAAGAGAATGGCACTAGAGCCTGAACTTCACAATTGTTTCTTTCTTTTCTTTCAGTATTGCAGGGATTTGAGAAAATTATCTTACTTTGGTAATTTTAAACTTTGTCTTATTTTAATATTGATGATATTGTTTACCAGCGCAACCTCTTTGATCGTTGTTGTTGTACTAACTCGGTATCTGTGAGAGAAACAAAACAAAACCACACACGGACACACACAGGAGTATCTAAACCATTGTCCTTCGTCAGTGTACCCATAGGTTTGGGTTCATCAAGAAAGGCCTAGTGGTCTGCCTCGACTAGGATGAAGTCAATGAAACTTCATCGAGATTTTCTACTATGTGATACATGAGACCCACAGTTTAGTAGGCTGTGGAAACAATTTCAAATGCGATCCAAGCAAGTAAGCCAAAGTCCTGTAGACTCCATGAACTTTTCCGAAACTAAGTAAGTAAAAACACACATATCTTTTCTGTCGCTATTGGGAAATAGTTGTTTTATATACTGATTAGGGCTCTACATATTAGATTAAATAACCAATTCAGAAGCGCATTCGTTAGGAATGGTAGTGCTTCAGTCAGGCAATTTAATAGGGGACAAAAACATTTCATGCTCAGTATTTGCCCTGCAGTAAATATGATTCACAAATGTGGTTAAATATTCAAGTAACCAGCTGACCAGGCACTTCTCAACAGAGTTGCCAATGCCCATTTACATGAGTTTACCTCATGCTCCAAGAGTCATAGAAGTCATCATGTGTCCTGGTGAATGGCAAGTAGCATCTCGGGACCTTAGCTTATCTTCATTTAATCATGAAGACTGGATTTCAAAATGATTGTTTCAATTTTAAAATGTTATAGCTCTTCAAACACAGTTTATATGTATTAACCACCTACTTGATGCTATTCTAAAGTAAATGTACTTAGCCGTAAAAGTTCTATGTCTCTTCTCTAGCCTGTGATATCGTTGCTATGGAAATAAGACTTTGGTTTCTTTAGTGTAGTGCATATGATAAAATAATAGGCTTTTCCTCTTAAGATGTTCATCGGTGGAATATTTTATGAAAAACAAAACAAATGAACTAAAAACTCTGCACACTTTATTTGTGGGCGTGTACTAATGATCCTTCCCCCGCAAATTTTTTGTTGTTGTGAAAGGAAAGCTGAGCTATTTTTATAGGTTCAAAGAAGTAAGTTGACTGATAGAGGCTGATGATTCCCCTCCACTTTGGTACGTGAGTGCTTTCATCTTTTAGGTTCCGTAAAGCAACACCTCATTTAAAGTTTAATATCTTTCTTCTGTTCCCAAAGGCAGCAGATGGCACAGGCAACCACCTCCTACTATCTAATTCCTTGATGACATTTATTATTCATCAGAAAGGAAGTTAGAAAACATTATCTTTCCAATCCCTGCCTTGCTTAATCATGTATATTAAAGAAAATGCCCTGTAGTTAGCAAAATAATTATATTTAAATGAGATACATTAAAAAGTAAAACCTAGTGGCCACCCATCAAGGACACTTGTACCATCAGTTGGATAAGTAAGTGGGGAAATATAATTGACAAAAGACACATGGTAGCAGCCTTAGCAGCAGGGATATTCCCAAAGATATTTTTCTTAGAACCAGAGACATCTGCCTGGGATGAAGAAATTAGCTTTATATGTATTTCTAACTTCTTTCAATCCTTTCACATATCTCATTAGAGACCCTGCTTGTCAGCCAAGGAAAATAAGTTGAACATTGTGTCCACTTTCATTTACCCTCTCCGTAGTATTGCTATATGTGCTCGGCAGTGTAAATGGCAAGGCAACAGTCTGGTTTGGTACTGTGCATAGGGAAAGACACACAGAGGGAGAGGCTTTATGAATACATCATAGCACAATCTTTCAGATCCAAATGATCCAAAAATTCAACTCAGCGTGGTTTAAGCAACAAGAAATGACTTAACACCCACAGGTGCAAGGATAAGTTTCTCGCTTCAAGCACAGTTGAATTACGTGGCTCTTCCACGAGCATTAGTTCTCAGTCCGTTTCTAGCTTGTGGTCTCTTTTGGAGGAGTCTCCATTTTCCAGGAAGTTTATCGCCCCCACCCCCACCCTGCCCCCTCCAAGATGACATGATGGCAGCAGCAATAGCAAGACTAGGTCTTATTTTCTTGCAACTCCAGTAGTAAACAAGAAACTACTATATATAGTTACGTATCACCAACAGGAGCAACGGTTCAGGGTCTCTTCTGACATGCATTTTGGTCTGCTTACTTTCTTGGCCTCTTAATGACCGTTTTCTCTCCGTGTCTGATTTTCTTGATGTCAGCTCAAAACTCTTAGTGTTCAATGCGTCAAATCTGTTTGTGAGATTGCATTATAAACTCAGGTAGGCTATACCCAAGTTTGCATTTTGACTCTTGTGGACTTTTTTCATTTTCTTCACCTTCAACCTGACTTTCCAGGTGAGCAATTGATGGCTTGTTTCATCATTGGCCTCTGACGATATGGAGCTCCTACATTGTGTCGTTCCACAAATCTAGACTATTTGATTCTTGTGTGCCCTATGTTATGAGGTGCATGTGTATAGTTAGTGTATATAGATGTATATATATACACACACACACATATATATAGTGTATATATATACTATATATATATATATCATATTTTAAATACCATATCTATGGTATTTTAAATAAAAATCTGTGTTTTTGCAAAATTCCATCATGTGATCTCAAGCTTTCTTTTTATAACCAAAATTATGCTTTTCAACTAACTCATTTTTCTAACATTTGCATTCGATTCAGCAGTGATTGCTAATGCAACTTGATTGTATGTTTGAACAATTTGAAACTGTAGACATTTGTAGAAATTGATTTCTTCATCACTGGCTTTGGTGATTGGTGCATATATTTAAATAATAGTTGCATTAACTGTTCTTCCTTGCAGATTTATTAATATTAGACTATCAAAGACAACATTATGATTCAAGCTATGTCTTAAATTCCTTTTCCTAGTGTAAGTATCTAGAGTAACATAATCAAATTATAGGGTGAGTGTATATTTTAATTTTTTAAGGAACTACACAATTGTCTTACAAACAGAATGTGCCAATTGGCTTTCCTATAATCCACATTTCAGTTCCTCTAAATTCTCAAGCCCACTTGGTAAGGTAAGTTTTTAACACCACAATCTTAGTATGAAGTTGTAGTTTATGGAATTTTATTCCATAAATTTTATATAGCCAAATTGTGTACCTATCTTTTATCAAGTAATCTTTTTTATTGAGTATACAATTTTCTATTTTCTGGACATGTGCTTTAGGTAATTTAGATGGTTTAAATATTTTCTTTTATTATATTATTAGCCATTTTTTTCTTAACAATGTCTTTCAAAGTACAAACAACTATTAATTTCGATGAAGATCAAACCTACCAATATTTCATCTTATTGTTGTTCATTTTATGTCTTACCTAAAAAGTCTAGTTCAAATTCGCAAGTGCTTTTGAATCGCAAAGTTTTATGGTACCTTGAAGTCTTGTGGGGATTTATTTTTCATAAGTAGTGCAATGCTCACGTTTCTCATACACAAATTCACTTTCTTTATTGTAACATGCAGACAAGAACCCGAGGCATTTATTTAGACTTGGAAAAGCAATGTAGGGTAAAGTTTCTCAATAATTAAAACCTTCAGCTATCAGGTGCTTACCCTTTATAAGTGATCTTGAGACAAAAACCTGACCCACTGCTCACTCTCTGGGAACTTCCTGATGCTTGTACTCCATCATCAATTTTGTTTAAAGGTAAACTTCAAAGGAGTCCTGACAACAGAATGAGTTATGGGTGGGTCTTTTCGCAGCAAAGTCAGTAGTTCAAATCGACCAGCTACTCGTTCCTCGGGGAAAATAAGAAGATTTCTAGTCATGTGCAGATTTACAGTCGGGGAAACGCCCATAGCAGTTTCACTCTGTCCTGTCGGGTCGCTCTGAGGCAGAATAGACTGAATGGCAGTGAATTGGGGCCCTTGAAGCTCAATTCCAGATCCTGGCCCCAACATTGTCAGAGTGTGATATTGTTATTGCTAATCATTGGAGGGTGGATCTCGATCAGAGTTATCATCATTATCACTATTATTAGGAAATAAACATCGAAAACTGAACGCTTTTAGTTCAGTTTAGGAATAAGGAAAAGGAATGAGCTGGTGATCTTCACAGGAAGGGGAAAAGGGAGAGAATTAGAGAGGGAGAGGGAGAGAGATGAAGATTATGTGACAAAAATGAAGTGTCTTATGAGCATTTGTAAGTACAATCATTGAGTGTTTGATAATAACCGGAGATTGTAAGTGTGAGATTTAAAACTATTTTAAATACTCCAAATCCTCATGAAGGTAATATTGTAAAGGGTTGTATATCCGGACTGTGATTTCATTTGCAAACAACATGCCATTGACTTACATCAGGGGATGACTGTGAACACATGAACTGATGAGGAAGAAAGGACACTGCAAAGAGCCCCAGAGTGCCCACATTGACTCAGCACGGCCCCTCCCACAGGAAGGGTTTCCAGGCCAGGGAGGGCAATGCTCACTCATCCTGGCTAAACCCACCACTTCCTGTTACTTTGTTTTTCCGCTCTCAAGTAACATTTCAGTTCGTCATCCAGTGGTTCGTGGACATTTCAAGAAATTGAGATGGGAGTTCTCCGGATGAGAGCTATGGAAAGAATGTCCCTTATGAAGTGAATTTACTGGTGTACTGCCTTTATATAATTCCTTCTCTAGTGAGTTTAGTTGTGGTGACTCAGCAAACCCAATCTTTCTGAACTCTTATTTCAGAATGTGTGAATCCCAAAATATACCATCCTATGAGGTTAATTAAAAAAAAAATCAATTGGCCTTCATTAGTTATATTTCTAAGGAACACTGGTAGTGCCTGGAGCTATAATGTTCAGCTGCTACCTGAAAATAAAGAGTTCAAACCTACCAACCACTCAGGGGAGACGATGTGACAATTGGTTTCCTTTAAGATGAATAATATTGAAATTCCTATGGGTACTTCTCCTCTGTACTGTATGTTCCATATGAATTGGAATCAACTCCAAGCCCACAGTGTTTTTTGGTTATACCTAAAAGGCTCCTGGTGGTGCAGTAGTCATGGGTGCTCAGCCACTAACCAACGATGGATGGGTGCAACCAACAGGCTTCTCTTCAGAGGAAGAGGTGGTTTCCTGCTTCTGTAAAGTTTGTAGTCTGGGAAACACTGTGGACAGTTCTACTCTGTCCTGTGGTGTTCATATTAGTTTTAAATGACTCTTCATTCTTGTGTCAGACACTCATTTGTGTATAAGTAGGAGTTTTATATACAAGAACAATTGAATATTGAAAAACCATCTCAGCCCAGTCCAGATCAAGTCCGTAAGTCCAATATTAGCCCATATGTCTGATACCAATCTATAAACTCCTCTTTAGACTCATGCACCACATACAATGACAGGAAGATCATAGGCCAGTGGGTGGGAAGTCTTGTGGATCCAGCGGTGGTATAAGCATCTCAGCACTGGCAGGGGTCTCCACGTGGCTCTTCCAGCTCAGGGCACTAGGGTAGTTCCATTTGTCTTGTCAGCTGCAATGTCTCCCAGGAGGTGAGGCTGCATCCTGCCTCCAGTGAGCTATTTATCTCCTTATAATCTCCAACTGAGATCATCAAGCTAGGACCTGATTGACAGGCTAAATTCTACCCCTTCACGCTTAATCCTCTCAAATTAACAAGAGATTATATAACTACCACAACTCTGCAGCCAGAATTCTTCTTCCCAGCTCAATAATCCTATATGGCAGTTCTAGTCTACTCTGCATCCACGGTGACTCCATGTCAGTGGTTTACATCAGACTTTATTTTGTGATCTCAGTGGCATGTTATAACAAACAAAAGCAAAGTACTATCATATTGATTTGTTTTTATTGTTATGTATATTTGTGTTGTTTTCAACTCACAGCTACCCTTAGTGCCGCAGAAGGCAATACTTTCTTTTCCTGTTCTATTCTCACAAATGTCCCTGTTTTGCCTGCTAATGCAGCTACCCTGTCAGTTCATTTTATTGATGGTCTTCCTTTCTTTTTGGCTGATTATTCTAACAAGCCTGGTAGTCGTCTCTGGGGATTGTCACGGCTTAAAAACATATCCAAGCCACGTGAAATGACTTCCTACCCTTATTTCTAAGGAGTGTTCTGACTGTACTTCTTCTAAGACACATCTGTTCATTCTTCTGGCAGTCCATGGTATAGCCTACATTCTTCACCAGCACCATAATTGAAACACTGCAATTCTTCTTCACGTGTCATTATTTATCCTCTCAAATTAACGCACCTGCATAGAGGTGGCTGAAAATACCATTGCTCAGGTCAGGTACACCTTGGTCCTAAAAATGCCATCTTTGCTTTTGGACACCTTAAAGAGGTATTTTGCGGCATAATCTCCCAATGTTAATTTACCCAGCCCAAACATGCTGTGAAACCACAAATAAGAAAAGACCGCTTCCTGCCAGGGAGTTGATTGCAACTCATTGTTATGCTATAGGACAGAGTACAATTGTCCCTGGGTTTCTGAGACCATAGCTCTTCCCTGCAGTAGGAAGCCTTATCTTTATCCCTGGGAGAGGCTGATAGCTTTGAACGGCTGACGGTTTGGTTAGCAGCCCAATACATAAACCATTCTATTAGCAGGGCTCCCAGATGGAGGAAATACAAGAACTTGGAAAAGGAAGAGGTTACCATGCCAGAAATTGTCATTTCTCCGTGTGAGTAATGTAATTATTTGGTCATGCTGTTTTATTTTCCTTCCTCACTTTAGAAAACTGCAGTTTATATGCGGCAGGGAAGATGACGAACTGGGTAAAGCTGTTTAGCACTTAATACAAAGTCCATTGTTCTATATTTTACTTTTCCCTTCTATGATTTTTATCCAAGTGTGACCTTCTGGTAATCTAGTTTTCCATTGGATGTGGCCAAAGGGACCCCAGGAAAGGCCTCAGACGGAGTGAAAAGGATGATGCCGAGATGTGTATGGGTTGGGTTCCCTTCCTCCTAGGGTTAGATGTGGTATAGCTTTTGCCAGCTGGTCCTATACATCAGTCTCTTTCTGGGGTTCATCACCTCCTCATCCACTTGCTGTCTCAAAGAGGGAAATTGTCCCTACTATCACCCATCTCAGTATTATTTTCTCTAAGGTATCAGTCCCAGTTTCTGTCTCATCCTACCCATTATTTTCCATAGTCAGTTTATGTTTTGTTGTGCTTGTCGTTAAATTGGCTCTCACTCATGACAGCCCACAGAGCAGAACAAAATGGTTCCATGTTCTGGGGCAGCTTCAGGGTGGTTTGTATACTTAAACTCAATCTTTTGACTATTGAATCACAGTAGCTCCCTGAGGGCTTCCCTCATTTTCCAGACTCCACCACACATGGCGTCTAAAGTCCAAAACGAATGCACTGCCATCAATTTCGTCCACCTCACACTGCCACCACAGGGCAGGTTAGAATTGCCCCCGTGGGTTTCTGAGACTAACTCTTCAGGGGACTAGAGAATCTAGGCCTTCTCCCTTGGAGCAGATGGTGATTTTGAACTGCTGACCTCGTGGTTAGCAACCAACATGTAACCACTGTGCCACCAAGGTTCCTCAAACATTGGTGTCTAGAGACCAGCTTTTTCTAGGTGAAATGTCTAAAGTTAGATTAATCTGATCCTAGTTGCTATGGAGAATTCTGGTGATATTTCCTCCAGGACTTAGCTGTTTATCTGATAGTGCATGGTACTTTCATTATTCATTTCCAAAAGGGTAATTTTCAGTGACTTCATCATTTCCCAGCATATTGTTTCGATTGCCTAGATTTTGCATGTGTATGAAAAAGATCAAAGGTTAAGGCTCGGGGTAGTTCTCAGGAAAGGAATATTATTTACTTGTTAACACTTTATATATACAGAGGTCTTTTACAAAGGATTTTCCCAGTAAAATTTGATATTCAATTTCTTATCTGTTCCTTGCGTGTTGGTTGTTCATTACAGTAGGAAAAAAATTCTGGAAAACTTCAACTTTTTCTGTATTTAACATGATGCTATTTACTAGTGCACTGGTTCAGGTTTTTGTTCAGCTGAATCCAAATAGAAGGCTATAGTTCTTGTCTTTCATGCAATTTTTGGCTAACAAAGAAGACATTGAAGCTATGTAATGCAACACATATTTATAAAGCACCCCTGTACGGCATACATCTTGAGATACCATGAAGACACAAACGCCAAGGCTATGTCCTCCTAAATTAAGATTGAAAGTTGAATTAAGGTCCCTAACTCCTGACTTTTTCTACATAATCATTAGTAATGCCTTCTTTTCGGTGCCCCTGTAACGCACTGATATGATTTGCCTTTTTTCACTGTGTTGGACAGAAAACCAGATGTGTTCAGATGGATGTAACCAAAAGTCTCAATAACAGGAAATGGAAAAACTGAAGGGTGGTAGAAGTTCAAACCACTACCACCACCACCATAGCATTTATAAAATCAGCCGTAAGTTTTTAAAAGATTTTATTTTCCCTATATCTGATTTCACAGCGGATGCAGGGTAAACAAAGATTGAGGACTGGATGGTTACAATGCAAAATGTGAATTCCATTTCATGAAATTGTGCAAAGCATCGTCAGCTCTTTTCATCAGATCACTTTCTCAGATGCCTTCCCATGTGTTAAAAGTAGATCATGAAACACCGAACTGAAAAGTGTTTTAAGCCTTTATAGGTCCCTTTTCCTTAGAAAAACAAATAGTGTTTGGCTAAAGATTGAGTAGAAAATAATTTATAAGAGTGTGATGGAAACTTTTTTTTATGATGGGAAATCTTGATTAGCAGGAAACTGTGTATTTTATAAGAATAGTTACATGAACTGCTCTTAAGGGTATATTGACCATAAAGGACAAAGTAGAGCTGCACCTGCAAGTTTCGAAGGGTGGGCCTCTTCTATGCGAGGACCAGACTTTGTGCTCCCAAGGAGCAATTTGTGATCTTGAAGCACTGACCTTGCTGTGAATAGCTCAGCCATTAACCAATCTGCCACCAGGGTCACGGTGAGTCAGAATCAACCCAATGACAGTGAGTTTGTTTTGTTGAAATTTGAGCCCTTAAAGTATTTTATATACTGGTTGACATTTAGTCAATTCTGACTCATAGTTACTTTATAGAAATGACTAGAACCTCTTCATGGTGTTTCCAAGGTTATAATATTTATAGAAGTAGACACGTGACTTCTTCCCTGGGAGGGTCTTGTGGGTTTGAACCGCTTACATTTTGGTTAGAATTTTGGCCCAGAACTTACACACACAGCACCGGCAGGGGTCATTTTCACTTTTACGTTGTTCAGTTAACATATTTAGAGTAAACACAACACTGAGAGTGAAGTAGATTGTGAGTTTATGTTTCTGCCCAAAGAATTTGACTCATAAAGTTCAGTTAAATATAATATTATTTATTCTGTTTCTATGATTCCATATCTTCTATGTGTCTGTATATGTTTTAAATTTTACTTCATTAAATATGTACCCGAAGATGGGAGTGATTCAGTTTTCAATTTATGTATATAAAAGTTAAAATCATAATTAATTTACATTCTTTAGTACTGTTGGTTTGATGATTTAAATAGAAAGTGTGTATTTCCTGTTTGTTTAAATACTAAGATGTTTAGACAAATTAAATTCTATAATTTTTACTGAAAATTAAAGTCAATAAAATAAGTATTTATTGCATGACTACATTAAAAATAATATTTATTTAGAAAACACTTTCTGGTATTCAATATCAGGCAAATAATAAATCTTAAATATGCTTGTAGTTTAACAAAAAACACATACAGATAATGCACTAGGAAGACTTAGGAGTTTAGTGGAGATAGCCATGTATCAAAACTAGAGCACCAAGTTAAAAGTGCTTACTTTAAAAAAATTATTTATTTATTTTTTAATCGTTTTATTAGGGGCTCATACAACTCTTATCA
>NW_022111370.1:3694465-3701028 GCF_000313985.2 Echinops telfairi | reverse complement strand
TGTTTCCAGTTCAGATATGATGGGTTTGTTGTTGTGGTTCATAGATGCCATTGAGTCAGCTCCAAGCCATGGCAACCCTATGTGCAACAGAGCAAAACATTGGATGGTCCTGTAACATGCTCATAATTCTTCCTATGCTGAACCCATTGATGCATCTAATCTGTCAATTCACATATGAGGACCTTCCTCTCTTTCAGTGCCCCTCCACTGTACCAAACATGATATCCTTCTCCCAAGACTGGTGTCTCCTGACTATGTCCAAAGGATGTGAGATGAATTCTTGCCATCCTGGCCTCCAAGGAGCATTCTGGCCTTACTTCTAAACAATTCAGATTGGTTTGTCCTTTTAGCAGCCCATAGTACTTTTAATATGCTTCTCTTGTGCCATAATTAAAATGCATTGATTCTTCTAAGATCTTTATTCAGTGTCCAACGTTCACATGTATACGATGCAATGGAGAATACCAAGGCATGAGTCAGGTGTGGTACTCTTCAGTACTCTAAAGAGGCCTCATGCAGCAGTTTTACCTAAAGCAACAGTCTTTTGATCTCTTGACTGCTGTTTCCATGAGCATTTATTATTGGTCACTGGAACACAATATCATTGATAATTTCAATCTGTTCTCCATTTATCATGATACTTATTGGTCCATTTGTGAGGATTTTGGTCATCCTTACATTGAGCTGTAATCCATACTGAATGAAGGCTACAATCCTTGATCTTCATCAGCAAATGCTTCAATTTCTCCTCACATTTAACAAGCAGGGTTGTGTCATCTGCAAAATGCACATTGTTCATAAGTATTTCTCCATTTCTGATGCCACACTGATCTTCACAAAATTCAGATTCTCTGATGATTTGCTCAGCATATAGATCAAACAAGTATGGTGAGACAATAAAACCCTGGCATACACCTTTCTTTATTTGAAACTATGTAGTATCTCGTTGGCCTGTATGCACAACTGCTTCTTGATCCATGTACAGTTTCAAAGTGAGCACGATAAAGTGTTCTGGAATTCCTATTCTTCTCAAGGTTATCCACAGTTTATTATTGTCCACACAGTCGATTGTCTCACTATCGTTAATGAAACCCAAGTAAACATATTTCTGGCTTTCTCTGCTTTGAGCCAAGATCAATCTGACATTAGCAATGATATCCCTTGTTCCTTCTCAGCATCCGGTCTGAACATCTGGCAGTTCCCTTTCAATGTGCTGCTGTAATTGTTGGTGGATGATATTAAGTAAAAATTAACTCATGAGTAATATCAACTATATTATTCTATAGTGTCGGCATTGTGTTGGATCACCTTTGTTTAGAATAGGCACACATATGGGTCTCTTCCACTCAGTTGGCCATGTAGCTGTGTTCCAATTTTCCTGGCATAGACAAGTGAGTGCTTTGATTGCTTCTTCAGCTTTCTGAAGTATTTCAGTTGGTATTCCCTCAGTTCTTGGAACCTTGTTTCTGTCTAATGCTTTCATAGCAGCTTGAGCATGTTCTTTCTGCCCCGTTGGTTCAAAGATGATGGGTTTGGCTGTTGTAAAACAAACAAACAAACAAACAAACAAACAAACAAACACAAACTCTTTAAGACATTTGTGGTTAGAAATGACACCATGTTATTTCAGTCTCATTCTGTATCTCTAGTAAAGGTTGATAAGTTATTTATTTGAATAGAAATCCAGCATCTGGTTTCTAGCATTTATCTGTAAGTTTGTGGTTCTATGGTGACTTGTATGGCTGTGATGCTGGAAGCTATGTCCCTGGTATTTCATATGGCAGCTGTGTCATCCAAAGTAAACAGGTTTCAGTGGATCTTTCAGACAAAGAACAGACAATGAAAAAGACTCAGCTCCCCACTTCTGAGGCAGAAACCACTGAAAACCTTGTGCATAACTTCAAGGCCTAATGGATGGAAGTAGAACATTGACTGAGATATTGCCAGAAGAGAGGCTCCTTGGGGAGGAGGTCACTCAACATATGACCTAGGAAGGGCTATTTAGTTGGAATGGAGTTGACCATTGTGCCATAAGTTGGGTAGAGTCTGTGAAAGTGCAGTCTTTGGATCCTCATTTGCTAATGAGGCACCACTCAAGGCAAAGAGAAACAGCTACCCAAATCCACTAAGGATTGGAGCTTGCAGTGTGCAAGGTATAAATCTAGGAAAATTTGAAATTGTCCAAAATGAAATAGAATGCATAAAGATCAATATCCTAGGCATTGGTGAGCTGAAATTAACTGGCATTGGCCATTTTGAATCATAAAATCATACTATTTACTCTGCCTGGCCTAGTACAATCAAGAAGTATGGCAAGGCATTCATTAGCAAAAAGGACATTACAAAGTCAATCAAGAAGTGCAATGCTGTCTGTAATAACATTATATGTATAACAATTTAAGGAAATAAAATCAGTAAAAATATTATTCAAATTTCCTCGCCAACTACAAAAGCTAGTGATAAAGACAATGAAGAATTTTATCAACAGCTATAATCAGAAATGGATCAAACGTGCAATCAGCATGCATTGATAATTATTGGCAATTGAAATGCAAACGTTGTAAACAAAGAGGAAGGAACAGTAGTTGGAAAATAGTGACTTGGTGATAGAAATGAAGCTGGGAATGGCATGCTAGAATTTTGCAAAACCACTGACTTGTTCAAAGCTAATACCTTTTTGAACAACACAAAAAGGGACTCTGCATGCACTTCTCCATACGGAATGTGCAGAAATCAAGTTGACTACATCTGTGAGAAGAGTCTATGGAAAAATTAATAAAAGCAATCAAATCCAGGTACGTAGCTAACTGTGGGACAGACCATCAATTGCCCATATATAAGTTCAGCATAAAGCTGAAGGAGATTTCACTAAGTCCATGACAGCCAAATATGACCTCGATTTTTTTTTCCCACCTGAATATCAAAAACATTTCAAAAACAGATTTGAGACACTGGACCCTAATGACAGAACACATGAGGGGTTGATGAGTGGGAGGACACCAAAACCAATATTCATGAAGGAAGCAAAATGTCATTTGAAAGACAGGACAGAAAGAAATGATCAAAGTGTATGTCAGCAGGCCCTCTACAACATGCTCTTACACTTAGGGTAACCAAAGCAAATGGAAGAAAGTTGAAGTCAAAGAGTTGGACAGAAAATTTCCAACAACAGGAGCTAGAAAAGACAAAATGAAATATTATAATGAAATGTGCAAAGATAAAGAACTAGAAAACCCAAATGGAAGAACAGACTTAGCATATCTGAATTGGAAAGAACCCGAGAAAGAAATCAGGCCTTGAGTTGCTGGACTAAAAATTTCCATGAACAAATTATTTAATAATGTAGGGTGCATCAAATGTGCATGGAAAGAATATAGACTTACTATACCCAAAAGAACCAGCCAACATTGCACTTCAGCAGGTAGCATATGAGCAAGAATTGATTGTGCTGAAGGAAGAATTTCAAGCTGCACTGAAAACATTAGCTGAAAACAAGGACCGTGGAACTGATGGGCTACCATTAGAAATATTTCAACAAGCTGAAGCACTGAAAGCACTGATTAGTCTATGCCAGGAAATCTGAAGGACAGCCACTTATCGAAATTATTAGAAATGATCCATATTTTTGCCTATTCAAAAGAATGGTAACTCAACAGAATGCTCAAAATATAGAATAACAACATTGATATCACATGCAAGCAAAATATTACTGGAGAATTTTCAACGAGTTGCAGTAGTAAATTGACAGGAAGCTGTCAGAGGTCAGGCCAGTTCAGAGGAGGGTATTAAAAAAGGGGTACCATTGCTGAAGTCAGATGGATTTTGATTTGAAGCAGAGAATAATAGAAAGAGGTTTACTCCTGTTTTGTTGAATATGCTAAGGCATTCGACTCTGTATATCCTAACAATCTGGATAAGCTTCATAAGAATGAGAATTTCAGAACACTATATGGGGTAAATGCAGAACTTGTACATGAAACAAGAGGCAATTGTGCAAACAAAACAAGGCATTTTTTTAAACCTGCATGGTTTAAAAAAATAAAATAAAATATTTGCTATGTCAGGTAAATAGTAAAAATGTTGAAAGTTCCTGGGAATTTTCCATTATTGCCAAATTCTCTCAATTTGATATTCACTGTTCACAATCAGAAAACACAGTTACATGTTTTTACAATTTTGAATATTTTAAAATATTAACTGAACTGTGACCAACTAACTCTAGGATTTTGATGATTCACATTTTTTTTACCCTTTGAGGCATTTTTCTTGGTGGCTTAAAGATGACACAATTTAGCAGTGCTAGCCTCTCCATCTTTGTTTTCCATTAGGCTTGAATTGTGACCTCCCAAGACTGTGCTGTAAATGGTAGCATCTCTACCTATGGTTCTAGTTACACTTGGGCATGGGAATTGTGATGTACATCTGTAAGCACCAGAGATTTTGCTTTTCTAGAGAACTCAATATGACACAGATTGCCTTTGTTATGTTAATCAGGCAGGTCTTTGTAAAGTGTACCTTGAATAAATTCCTTTGGAGCTGTAGCAAAGATTAAACAAATTGATGAACATATAAATGAGGCAGGAATGAAACTTGCAAGTCAAATGCAGGTCTCCTTGGGGATAATCCCAGGGATTTCTTCCAGAACAAACAGAGATAGAGAAAACCTTCATACATCTGGCACACTGAATTCCTATCTCCAGTCTCCTAGACCATGAGAATATTAATTTCAGTTGGTTGAAGCCAATAACTTTTCGTATTTCTGTTATGGTAGCACTAGATGACTAAAACACTAGACAATTAAGGATTTTGTCTTGGTTGGATCCACAATCAATGCTCATGGAAGCATCAGTCAGTCAATTGAAAGACAAGTTGCATTAGATAAATTTCCTGCACAAGACCTCCTTAGAGTCTTGAATAGCAAGGATGTTATTGAGAAATAGGTTGCACCTAACCCAAGCCACGGTATTTTCAATTGCCTTTGTTGCATGTGAACTTTGGGCATTGAATATGGAAAACCAAAGGAGTACCAGTGCATTTGAATTGTGGGGCTGGAGAAGAATGTTGAAAGGACCATGGCTTCTAAAGGACAAACTGATCTGTCTTGACAGAGTCCAGCCAGAGTGCTCCTTAGAAGCAAGGAGAGTGAGATGTAGTCTTGTATACATTAGACATATTGTTAGGAGAGACCAACTCCTGGAGAAGGACTTCATGCTTGGTAAAGTGGAGGAGCAGCAAAAAGTTTGCCCTCAAAAACATGGATTGACGCCATGTCTATAGCAATGGACTCAAGCGTAGGAATAATTGTGAGGATGGCACAGAACTGGAAAATGTTTAGTGCTATGGGTAGCAAACAAGTACAGAACCTAACAATACAAGTACAGCATACACATATATTATATCTTTATCCCAATCAAGCCTTCCCTCAAGTTGCTATTTTATTAATTATTTTTAACAATTTTGTTGACATACAATTCACATATATGTATCAATGGTTCAATCATATTCGTAGGAGTTGAGCAATCATCACCCTTATCAATGTCAAGCCATTTCTTCTCTGTGCTCAGTGTTGTTAGTTCTCCATTTCCTACCAACCTCTCTCACAGTGTCCCTTTGAAACTATTAATTCAGTTCTCTCTATAAGGTTATATAACCTGGGTTTCACATATAGAAAATGTTCAAAACCAAACCCATACCCAATCAAATAGCCCAACAATAATGAGAGGATGAAAGAGACCAAATGAAGTAAATGGCTCCTAGCAACCATTGCCAACTGCTCTGAAAAGGATATCCCTAGATATTACTAGATTCATGGATAGAATGGGAGAAAATGTGAAACTCAATTCAAATTCATAAAAGAAACAACGCTTACTGGTTCAATAGAAGCTGGTAGAATCACTGAAACTATGACCCCCTAGTCATACTTCCTATCTGAAATGTAACTCACCTCTGTGATTTAATCTTCTGCTGAACCATAGGTAGGCTCTTAAGAGAAAACATAGGACAAGGTAGAACTGGTTTTATGGGGTTTTGACACTAATTATTTACAGGATTTGAAAGTCACATCTTTCTCCTACAAAGTGGCTGGTGTTCTTGAACTGCTGACCTTTGGGTTAGCAACATAATGCATAAAACACAAGAGCATCATTTACCCAAAGATGAAGTTCAAAAAGGTTAGAAAAGAAGGAGGAATTGAAACAGGAAACAGAGAGGAAATGGAAATAGGAAACAGAGGGGAAGTGAGAAAAATATTGAGTGGATGGCAAAGAATGATATGAGAGAAAGTGTACATGACAAATTAAATGTAAAACTGATGCTTTAGTATGTAAACCTTTATCCAATTGGCAGTACAAATTGAAGAAGAAAAAAAAAAAGGAGATAGAACACACACTATCAAATTTACAATTAAAACTTACAAAAGACTGTCATGAACAACAATGAATACTACATGCAGAAAATGCTTTAAAAAGTATTGTTCCATGTCACCCCGGAACTGTTGGTCCCATTGTTTATTCATCCAGCCTATCTTATTTAGACAGACACGCGGAGATAATAACATGCACAAA
>NW_022111370.1:3682797-3690930 GCF_000313985.2 Echinops telfairi | reverse complement strand
GACAGTTTGACATACTCAAGGGATTCAAATACTATTTCTTTTAAATATTCTTTTGTTCTTTAGGAACAAAAATTAGTCTGAAGATATACACATACCTGCCAATTTTTTCATCTCTTTCTCTGATCATTTGTGTGTGTATGTGTATGTAGGTTAGTTAGCAGCCTGGTTGTTTAATAATAGATAGATAGATTAGATATATATTGAATTTTAGATAAATGAATTTACCTATAAATATATTTTATACACATTAGAGCCTGGCTTTCAACTCAATTTTGAAAGATTTAATATACCTTAATCTTTAAATTTTGCTACATGGCCTCCTTTACTATTTTATACCTGAAAATAGAACTTGATTAATCAGTTAGAATATGGAATGTGTAATTCTTTATCTTAGACAATTACTTTTACGGTCTCTCTCTCTCTCTCTCACACACAGACTGACTTCCGTCCCCATTCCCTGAACTTGGCAAAGTCTTGATATGTAATTAAGTATGCCAGGCATACCCTAGCAGGCCAGGGGCTAATTTCCCCCTGATGTTCTTTTGATATAAATGAGCAAGGAAGGGGGTGGGGGGTAAAGCTGATTTTTCTTCTATTAACCAAATGAGCATCTGAGCGACCTGCTCCGATGTTACAATAAAGCCTTTGATGTAATTTATGGCTCTTAGCAAAGTTCTTCCGAAAACACCATTATAATGATGAAGAAGGGCCTTCTTATCGTTAGCAAAATATAGATTCTTGATACAGTAATTCAAATAGTATTCATGCTATACCTTAAGAACATAGTGAGTGCAAGATGAGAAGACAAAAATGATGAATTGCATATGTATTTTGCAGATACTATTTTTGTCAGATTTAACATATGAACTGACTAAAATGGGACATTGGAGCTTTAAAATACATTTTTGATGCCCTTGGTTATGTGATTTCATAGTATCCTATATAGTTGTCCTACACATAATTCACTAGTGCTTCTGTTGGACAACAATTTCAAGGTCCAGAATTCAAATTCACCAGCAAGTCTGTGGCTGAAGAGGAGATTATCTTCTCCCATAAAGATTAATAGCCTCTGGACTCTTAGGTTGGCTTGCCAGGAGTTGGAATTGATTAGATCGATGGTAGTGACATTGGTTGTTTGGGAGTATTTATAATTTAGGGCTGCTTGGTGGCCTTCATGTTTAAGCATTGGGTTGATAAACCCAAAGTTGATGTTCCAAAATCACCAATCTGATGGAAATGATCATTTAAAGATTTACAGTCTCAGAAACCTGATATACAGACAGAGCAGCTATGGGTCAGAAGCAATTCAATGACAGTGAGTGACATATTTTTAATTTAAGTAAAGCTCTGTTAAATGTTTACTGGTTTTGCAATCAAGTTTCCAGTACTCAAGCTAAGGTTGTTATATATTACCTATGCTAACCAATATATCCTCAATAACGATGTTTTTGCATACATCAGTGAATATATATATATATTCTTACAATTCCTAGAGTAAAGAACGACCAAGGTAAACAATTATATTAGTTTAAAACAGCAGTTCTCAACCTGTAGGTCTCGACCTCTTTGAGGGTAAAACAACCCTTTCACAGGGGTCACTTAAAACCATCAGAAAACACATATTTCTAATGGTCTTAGGAACTGAGACACCAGTCCTCCATCCAGGTCTGCCCACATACAGATACACCCACATAGGACTACCTGGACTGTAGACTGTTACCCATGCTGCACCATGCTTCCAGACAAAATTTCATTTATTTGTAATTAGAACTAAATATTTCACAATATATCATTACATTTTGGTTTTGTGACTAATCACTATGCTTTAATTATGTTCAATTTATAACAATGAAAATATATCCTGCATATCAGATATTTACATTATGATTCAGAACAGTAGCAAATTACAGTTATGAAATAGAAAGGAAAATAATTTTATGGTTGGGGGTCAACACAACATGAGGCACTGTATTAAAGGGTCACGGCATTAGGAAAATTGAGAGCTACTGGTTGAAAACATAAGTTTGAACTACTTTAAAGTCAATGTTAACATCATATAGTGGTTAAAAGAGTAGACCCTGGAGGCAAGATACCTCACTGTCTGACTCATGGGGTTTCTGTAACTCTGAACTTAATGGACTGCCCTTAACAACACCATACTGAATAAACCGAGTGCAAGACATAAAAGAATAATAATAAATTGTAAGTTATCAAGGGTTCACGAGGGAGGAAGTGTAGGGGAGGGAGGGGTAAAAATAAGGAGCTGATACCAAGGACTCAAGTAGAAAGACAATGCTTTGAAAATGATCATGGCAACATATTACAGATGTGCTTGAGACAATGGGTGTATATATGGATTGTGATAAGAGTTGTAATTATGAGATTAGGTGTTTTTCAATCTCCTGCCAAAGGCTGCCATGAGGTACTCACAAATACCATCCCCTCTTTAAGGCCTCTTATAGCTGGTTGCCTTCTTTCTGATAGAAGTTCTGGGAAGTCAATACTATAGAGCCCACATTATTCAGAGTGTTCTCAATAGACATATTTAAATAGCTGGGGTTTCTTTAAATAAAAGGCTAAACTTACTAACACCAAGTCAATTCTGACTCATGACAACCCTACAGGGAAGGACAGAATTGCCCCTGTAGGTTTCTGAGACTAATTCTTTATGGCAGTAAAAAGCCATTTCTCCTATGAAGAGGCTGGTGATTTTGAACTGCTGGCTTTGAGGTTAGCAACCAATGTGTAACCACTATGTAACCGGGGCTCCTGAAGCAAAAGTTTAGTGATAACATAAATACAAATATATATATATATATATATATTTCTGTCACCTCTCTGTAAGTGTGGCGTATGGTGATGACTTGTCTGTTACTATGATACTGTACAATTTGTCAGTGGTATTTCAAGTAACAGCAGGGTCACCTGTGACGGACAGTTTCATATCACAACACCCTTATCCTTCTTATCCATAAGTGTAGCTTGCTTGAATGTGTGATCATAAAGATATAGAAAAGAAGTCTACGTTTACATTTTTTATTTTGAGGCTATGCTTTTATATTATATCTCTGTTCATATTCATATAGAAAATGTATTTATTTCTAAACCTATTATATATTCAATTTTTCTATTCTCATGTATTCTACATTTAATCTAATAGCAGAGCCACTAGACTAAAGCAGAGTCCCTACTTTAAAAGGCCTCACAATCTATCTCTAAAATGATTTAATCGATCTCAAAAACTCAGCCACTGACAAAGCTATGGATCATGAAAGGAAATTGTTTCACATAGTGCTGCAGAGGAACCCCTGACATTGAAAGAGTCTCAAAATGCACAGCAAACACGAGCGTGTTTACAGTGATGAAGATGGGGTGAGGCTGGGCAGTGTTTGCTTCTACTATACACATGGTCACTACAATAACTCTACTATAAACCCATGGCATAGAATTTAATTGATATTCTCGCCTGTAACTCATCTGTTAGACACAGCATCTATCACGTGTCGTTCAGAGGGGCACCTAGAAAAACAATGATCTTCTGTCTTCCTATATTCACTCTCCTGAATATTTAGTTTCCTGCCTCAGTCTGTCAATCTTTCTCTCTCTTTTTTTTGCTTTAACTTCATAAATATCTTTGTAGTAAAATACCTTAATTAAAAAAATAACACGTATTCATTCATCATAGAAATTATAGAATAGAAAATTAGGCATGCATGTAAATAAGTGTAGAAAGAAATATATTTTATGTGTAATTATAAATTAAAGATAGATATTATAAATGAAATATCTTTAAAATATGTCATTCCTTAGAGTTAGACTTCCTTTGTACATATTTATGATCACATGTTCAAACAAAATACACATCTGAATAACTAAGGGTAAAGGTGTATAAAAGGAGCAGTAAAAAGTTTCATTCCATTTTTCCATAAACATTTTAAAAGTCCTATCTTTCTTGCACAAATATATCCATGTGTACGTGTATAGTTTTAGTTCAGTCTTACATCCATATGTAACTTCTTCCCAATATAGCAAGTTTGAGGCAAGGGTGTATGTATGGTATTACTGATTAGACCTAACTTACTGATAATTTCAATAATATAATTTATTCATTTATTAATGCTTTCTTCATTCAATGTTTATTGATTTGAAATGCTATCTACAAATCTGTGGTCAGCATCCTTAGAAAAAGACATATCCAAAGTAAACACTTCCCAAGGCTCAAGTATTTAGCTTTAGACCGGTATTCAGACCTATAAAGGGCCAGTTTTCTAACTTTTCACTAATAGTGCCTTAGTAATGTCTACGTCATTTATATAAATCACTTGCCGGCAAGCGATATGACCCTCCAATAAGATAAAAGTCCTCATGGACCAAGACAAGTGACAGGATAGTTTGCAACTGTGCAACTAAGGAAAAGTGACTTCTTTACATTCTTTTTACTTGAAGACTCCTGATACAAAATGGCTGTGCTCATAGAAGAATTCAGGAGGTAAGTAACTTCTCGGGGCAGGAAACAATAAATACCCATGGGAAAGTGTGTATCTTCATTCTCTGGTTGTTCCACACGTGGCTCTGAGGGCTAGAGTTCCATATAGTAGCTTATCACTCTATTTTTCCTTCCTAAGGCTACAGATAACATGAGATATAATATGGATTTTTTGTAGTTATCAACTAGTGCTTCCTGAAATTATGCATTAGAATTTAGATTGAAATGATTTATTTTCAGAACTATTAAGCTATTTTATATTTGTTCAATTAAAATATTTTTGAAATGAATATGTCTGATCATTTGCATTGGCTCACTTTTTAGTTTGTCTCATTTTGGCAACTTGCTTCAATTTTTATAATCTGTATTATGGGTGATTACAAGTTGCTATATTTTAATTTGATCTCTTTGTCTTGAATAAGTAGATATCACTTGAAGGTGGTCACCTTTTTGCGGTTTGTCACCAGACATGGCATGCTGAAGCTGGAGAGTTTTCTACTAAGTTGTGTAGTAAATCTGTATGAACGCAATCTACCATTGATTGAGTTGATACTGCGGAATCTCTGTAATGTACCAGGTTCTGGGCTGGTGATTGATGCTAGATTATTTGAAGAAAATATGATCAATTAAAGATAAGACTGTAACAAACTCTTTTGAACGCTGTATGCGTATAACTAGGGATAACATTGCAAATAATGGAATGTCAAGACCATTTCATTCTAGTCTTGTGGTATCGATGCAGAACAAGAGGTAGTGATTTGAACAGAACAGGGGGAGACTGTGTTTTAAAAATCAGAAAAAGTGTACATCAAGGTAAAACCTTTCTGCACACTTATTCAATCTGTGTCCTGAAACAGTAGCCCAAGCGACTCAACTACACAGAGAATGATGTGCACGAGGATTGGAGGACTGATTAAGACTGATTAACAACCTGTGCGTTGCAGATAACCCAAACCTCCTTACCGAAAGCAAAGGGGCTTGAAGCAGTTAGTGATGACAAGAAAAGCTGACAGCCTTCAATATGGATTATACTTCAAGAAAAACAAAAGAAAGAGAACAAAAATCCTCACCAGTAGACCAAAGAAAACCATCGTAATAAATAAAGAAAATACGGCAGCTGTCAAGGATTTCATTTTCTTTGGATTCACAGCCAACTTCCACGGAAGCATCAGGCAAGAAACCAAAGGGTGTATTGTGTATAGCGAACGTGTAGTAAAAGTTCTCTTAAAAAGACTTCAAAGACAAAGGTGTCACGTGGAGGACTAAGGTATACCTGACCGATTACCTCATATGCACGCGCACGTGACTTTCTTCCATGAGAGTTGATTGGACATACAAGTTAGGCCTTGTTCTCCACAGAGGTCAAACCAGTGGGGGTTGCATGTATATGCATATAGAAAAACAATTTTGATTAAGAAATGTCTCACATCGTTGCTGTTATTGTTAGGTGCTTCTAGTTGGTTCTAATCCATAGTGACTCTATTCACAGCAGATAAGAACTGTTGGCCACTCACACAGTGGCTCTTCCATTTATTAGGCCTTCTGTGTCTCCCTGCTTCCTGTACACAAGGGTTTCAGACGCTACTTCCTCCGAAGTGGACAGTCGATTTCTTCTGAAACCTATTCACTATGGGGTAAACCGGCAGCATTTGAAATATCAGTGCAAATTTTCCAGCATCACAGAAACATAAAAACCACCATATTAAGCCAAACTGGCAGACATGGTTGTAGCAATGGGTCAGTGCAACCTGGTTTAAGTCCATGGGTCAGATGTAAGCTGGCGGCATCTTCTGACCCTGGTAAATACGAGAGCTGATGAGTGGGAAGCAGGAAGATGAAACAGGAAGAACATAGGCTGCTGAAGTAGAGCGAAATGAATCCTAGATTGGTAGTCTGATAATGGCTCTGGAATCAGAAGGGGCTATAAACAGGTAGAATAGCCAGATGCAGGGTACAGATCCACTGGTCGAAGGGAGCTAGGGTCAGCACACTGTTAGCCTATACTAATAGTAGGCCGCACACTAAATACAACCCACTTCAATCATAATCAGGCTGTTATCAGATGGGTGCTAACTACACGGTCCACAGTTGGAAAGCACAAACCTCTCAGTGGGAGAATGACATGGCTCTACTTCCCTAAAGAATTGCAACCTCAGAAACCCACTTGGGCACTTCTGCCCAGTGCTCTAGGGTCACTCTGTGTCTGACAGTGAGTTTCATGTTTGTTTGTTTTACATTTATTCTCCCCACCACTGCTTGGCTGATTCATCGAACATGCCCTCGTGGGGTCAACCAAACTGTGTTAGATCACAGCATGGGAAAACCTTGGCCCACTCATGTAGGCACAAAACCTATCAAACTTGCATAGCTTCAAATTTCTCCCGTTGTTATAAATTTTTCTCTTGCTCCAGTTGTGTGTGTGTGGGGAAAGAGAGAGAGAGAGAGAGAGAGAGAGAGAGAGAGAGAGAGAGAGAATTGAACTCTTCAATGGTGATTCTATTCTTTGTATTCATTGGTAAGTGCTTCAATCAAGTCTTCCTTATTTTTGACAAGCAAGGTCGTGTTATGTGAATACCTCAGATTTTTATTGAACCTTCTTTCAAACGTAATGTCGAGTTCTTCTTTCATTTGTCTAGTTTCTCAAATGATTTTCACATTCCATAGCTTGAGTAAATAGGATGAAAGGATACACCTTTATTGGTTTTAAAACACTCAGGATCCTGTGTCGTGTTCAAGGAACTGCCTCTTGGTCTATGTGCAGATTCCATGTGAGTACACTTAGCTGTTCTGCAAATCTCATTCTTCTCAATGGTACCCATAGTTATTCAGTCTTAGGGATACCTTTGCATTCCTTTGCAAAATCAATAAAATACAAGTTACCATCTAGCCATTATTCTCTTCTTTGGTCAAGATGTCTCTGACCTCAGGAATGATGGTCCTTCTCCCACGACTTCCTCTGAATTCTGTTCGAATTTCTGGTCATTCCCGGTCCATGTGCTACTGCAAAACTGTTTAACTTATCTTCAGTCAAATTTTACTTGCCTGTGATATTAATTATATTGCTTGTTAATTTATGCATTCTTTTGGGTGACCTATCTTTGGAATGGGCATAGATGTCGATCTCTTACAGGTTGTTGGCCAAGTAATTGTCTCCAAAGTTTCTGACGTAAACAAGTGAGTGATTCGAGTGTTCAGTTTGTTGAAATAGTTCAGTTGGCTTTCCATCTGTTCCTGATATTTTTTGCTAATTCCTTCAGCGTTGCTTGGACCTAACCCTTTAATACCGCTGCTGCTCCTTCATACCTATCTGTAGGAAAAATTGATGGTCCACCAATTTCTTTTTTTAATATATGGTGACTCTTTCCATCATATGTATTATTTCCACCTTTTTTTTCAATTACTTTTTTAACTCTTTACTGTGCATCAAATGAAGTTCACAGAGCAGATCATCATTTTTACATTCATCATATTAATAGTTTATTTTGTTTTCTGCAATGTCCATTTTAAATGTTCTCATGTGGTTTACATTATGATATCTCCCATTTGTTTTATTTGGTGTACATTCAAGTGGACGCTTCAGAGCATCTTCTAGCATACAGTTTTTTTTTGTTTTTTTAATTTTTTTTCTTTTTTAACATTTTATTAGG
>NW_022111370.1:3679111-3681339 GCF_000313985.2 Echinops telfairi | reverse complement strand
GTTTGTCCTTTGAATGCCTTCCTGCCTGAGCGTCATCTTTGGGCACCATATCAGATCACGTTCAACAGATACTCATATGGCTTTCAGCGGCTACTCCCTTCATGTTAGAGAGAGAACTCCTTTTTCTTTATCCCAACTCTGTCTTGGTCTAGAAGATCCCCTGACACCTGTCCACCATAGATGGCATTGAAAATCCTGGTCCAATAGCTTCTAGTGTCACAACATGCAAATACAGTCTGACAAACTGACAGACAAGTGGTGATGAAAGAAGAGATTGATTAGGAGAGGCCAGATCATGAAACTTCTTATTTTCTAGTCATGCTAAAGAATCCCTGGTGATGTAATGGTTCAGCTTTGAACTGCAATCCTCATGGTTGTTAGTTCAAATCCACCAGCAGCTCCAAGGGAGAAAGACTGGGATTTCTACACCGATAAACATTACAGTCTCAGAAACCCATAGGGCAGTGGTTCTCAAACTGTGGGTCACAAACACTTTGGGGGTTGAATGACCCTTTCACAGGGGTCCCCAATTCATAACAGTAGTAAAATTACAGTTATGAAGTAGCAACAAAACTAATTTTATGGTTGGGGGCTCACCACAACATGAGGTCTCAAAGGATTGTGGGGCTAGCAAGGCTGAGAACCACTGCTGGAGGTCACTATGAATAAGCATCAACTCAGTGGCCGTGAGTTTGGTTTGGTTCTGACATGAAGATTATATTTCCGTATGCTTCATATTTAGGAATTTGCTTGTAATTAGATTTTTTCTTGTTATATATTAAATAAATCTAATAAGGTAATAATAATTAGCAATGAAAGTTATAGATGAATCATGTTTCTTTCTGTTTTAACCAGAAGGAACCTAGGTGGTGCAATGCTGTTAGACTAAATGTCTGCTATTTTAACCTAGAAGTTCTACAGAAAGAAAAAGAATGTGGCAATATACTTAGCTAATAATTTTCAGCCTTGAGAAACCTATAGGGTAGTTCTATTCTTTCCTACAGGGGTACTATGAGTTGCCATTAACGCAATGGCAGTGAGATTTTATTTGTAGTTTCTGTTTGTTGAGCTCTCTTCCAGAACTGGCTATTCCCCACTGTTTTTATGTAGATAATTCCTGCTCATCATTCGACACTAATTTCAGCATCACTCTTTTAGGACACTTTTTATCACCAGCGTGTCCAGGCACCACTGCTCCATTGTGCACGATTAAAATCCCATTAGAGCCCAATGTATCGCAAGTGCACTGACATGCCACTGCCAGTCTTCTTTACTTTCTGTGAAAGTGATTGTGACTAGCTAATCTTTGACTGTCTGTGTCTAGTGCACAGGAGAAAATGGCACGAAGAGTTAATCAATGTGTGCAAAAATGAAGGAGCAATAGGCTTTGCTAAAGGCTGATTGCCCTATCTAATCGCTACAATTTTACCTCCTTTAATTTGGACATCAAAATCTCTTAAATCAAATGACTTCAAAATAAGTGGGATACCCTCTTCCATGTGGTTATTTAAAAAATAACCTGTATTGTTTGAACTTTACAAAATTACAGTCAAACATATGAAAACACACCAGCATTATACTATCTAGAGATAATCATTAACCATATTTGGAATGTGTACTTATAGTTTTAAAATTTTTGATATGAAAAGATTCATTGTTTTGTACTGTGTTTTGCCACCTGTTTAATCAAATATATATTATGATAACACCCACCTTGTTAAACTTTTTATCATTTAAATTTTAAATGACTTCATGGCATTTCATCATTTTAGTGTTATAATTTATTTAAACTTTTTTCTCATTTGGCAACGTGTGTTTATTTTAAGAAGTACATTGCAATACAAGTGATAAGAAGAGAACTCATATATCTACATATTTGCTTGCACTGATGATAGATTTAAAAAATAATTCTTATTATATCTATATTTTATCATGAATTAGGTGAAGGTTTACAGAGCAGAAGTTTTATATCACTATTTAATGTGAATCTTGTTTCATCTCATCCACTGCAATCCCCTCAATATAACTCATTTATCCCATTTCCCTTCCTCGTTCTTTCGTTCCTTTGCCCTTGGATAAATGGTGGCTTTTTTATCTTAAATGGTTTTGTTTGTTGATTTGTTTCACTTACTGTTGTTACATAGAAAAATCAGATGAGGCAAAGGAAGAGTTAAGTAGAAGCATTTCTTGTATGGTTTCAAGTTGCTAACTAGATATATTAAAAACCC
>NW_022111370.1:3669224-3678728 GCF_000313985.2 Echinops telfairi | reverse complement strand
ACGCACTGAGATGCTTACACAATCACTGATTTGGCTTTCCTCCTGCAGTCGGCATCATTGTGTCTGTTTTGTGAAATGGAGGAGGACTATGTGGATTGGTGTCGGACATGTGGGTTAATGTTGGACATGTGGACTTTGGCAGCACTGGATTGGGATCTTTTCTTGATGTGCACTTAACCTTTATATAAAACTCTCTCTTATACATGACTTTCTGTGTATTTGTTTGTCTAAAGTACTCAGACTAACACAGAAAATAAAAACAAAAACTCATTGCTATCAAGTTGATGCCTATTTGTTGTGATGCTACAAGACAGAATAGAACAGCCCCTGTGATTTTCTCAGACTTTATCTCTTCAGTGGAGCAGCAATCCCTGTCTTTCAAAGTTAGGCAAATAAAGTTGAAATTTCAGGACGTATATATTATAATTATTCACTTGAAAATTTGTAAAGCACCTACTGAAGCGTTACTTGCTTAGTTAATTGCTATGATTCCTATTTATTGCATAGCCTTGTAATATGTTCCACAGATTTTCCTGTAACTTTCAATTTTCAGTATCGAGGCACAAACTATCTTTTTAAAATGATGTTAAATACTAATAAGAAAATCCTACAATAGTTTCTTAAGTTTAAAAACAGTGCAACCAATACTTTCATAGCATTATACATCATATATTTGGCTCCACAATGCGTTTTCTTCATCATTAAAAGAAAATACCTTTGTATTCTTATTTCACTAAACTTTAAATTAATATGACATGGATAATGTATTTTGTCAAATACCGTATAGATATGGATAACATATTTTAGCAAGTATGCTATGCATTTAAAATAGTTTTCTTTTTTTAATTGCAGTAATGAATTAATTGATTCA
The DNA here is from genome assembly GCF_000313985.2 of Echinops telfairi. Classification (NCBI taxonomy): domain Eukaryota; kingdom Metazoa; phylum Chordata; class Mammalia; order Afrosoricida; family Tenrecidae; genus Echinops; species Echinops telfairi. Next base: position 3,677,857 of record NW_022111370.1, on the reverse strand, counting down.
CGAGTGCTCAAATCTAAATAATTTACATTTTCATAATTTTCTTACACTTTCAAGAAAATGAAGGAGTCCATTAATGAATATTTGCATCTATATCTATAAACTAATGTGCTCCTTAATTTTCTTTATTGACTTTACTTTGGCATATTTTGACTTCAAGATTGATTGATTGGATAAGTATAATGATTTGGAAATTTACAGATTTTCTGCTTTAAATTACATTAATAATTTCATAGTAAATGGTAATAATTCATGTTTAGAAATAGAATCATCAACTATAGTTACAATCACTTTAGTTCAAACTACTATCCAATGTTGCCTTTATTATCTAATAGCTTTCTAACCAGTGTCTTGTATCCATCCTTGAGAACTTACACATTTCTTCCACACAGAAACTATGACCCTTTCAAAACAAATGAAATCCTGTCAACATTTGATCAAAATTGTCCATAGGCTACCATTTCATTTACAGTAAAATCTAAACATTATTGTCAACCTGTACCTTTGGAAAAAATAAGAGTTGGTAATGAATTTACTACATGCACCAGTAAAATGACAGCATAACATGAGGACATATATTGTACTCCCACATTGGAAAACAAATCACAAGCCTATATTCCTACTGAGTTGAATTGTGAGTCATAGCGACTCTATGGTACAAAATGAAAAGACTCAAATAGCTCCCAAGGTTGTCAAATGTACAGCAGCACACTATCACCTTTTCCCAGGCAGATCCCCGAGGGGGTCACACTGCTGCCTTTTGGGTTCATGGCCAATTACTTAACCGCTGAACTGTCAGAGCTCTTTACTCCCAGGATAAAGCTAAACCCATTGCCATCAAGCTGATTCTGACTTATAGCGACCCTATGGATAGGGCAGAATACAGATGAGACACTCAAGATCAATATCATCAGCCAAAACAAGGTCAGGGACTGCTTTTGGATGAAACCAAGTCAATGAGTATCTAAATATGACTCAACTATACTCTACCTGGTTCTTCACAGACCATGTAAAGAACAGAGCTGATGCATTGGACACAGGTGACAGAAGACCAGAGGATCCGTGTGGGGACATCAAGAACAGTATGCAGAAAGGGAGCAAAACATCAAGAACAAGACAAGCAAGAAAGGAAACACCAAAAGGAATGTCTAAAAAGACTCTGCCTCTTGCTCTGGAGATGAAAGAAATGATGAAATCAAAGAACTGAAAAGAACGTTTCAAAGGGCATCTCAAAAAGACAAAGTAAAATATTATAACTAGTTGTGCAAACACCTGGAATTAGAAAGCCAAAGGGGAAGCCCGTGCTCAGCGTATTTCAGTTTGAAAGAATTCAAGACTCCAGTGCCAATATTGAAGGATTCTATGGGGAAAATCTTGAATGGCACAGCAAGTATCAAAAAAGATCAGGAAACCACACAGTCACTGCATCAAAAGTAATTGGTGGACCCAAGGGCATAAGACTGGCTGATACTGGACTTCCATTCGCATCGCTTACCTGGACAGTGCCCACTGAATGGTGGAGTGAAACTGTATGTACTTCCTATACAGAAAAGTTTGTTGTTGAAAACTAACAGCATTGGCAAAGTAAAATAGATAAAAACATCAATAAAAAAGAAAGAAGGAAACACTAAAAACTGAATTAGAATGGATCATAAGGGAGTTCAAAAGATCGGGGGCTACATTTTAACCTAACTGCATCTGCAATCCTTTCACTCTTCCATGCGTTCTACAGAATGTCAAGGTTGTTCCCATGCCCGGTCCATGGTCAGAACCCTGTTCACCAGTGGTTTAATCCACATGTATTTCTCCTTCACTTTTTGAAATATAGGACAGATAGAGACAGTACCTTGATTTATGGTTCCTTGTGGGTACGGCAACGGGGGGTTGGAAGGAAATGGGGAGCAAATGATGAGTACAAGAATGAAGACTATGTTCTAAAAGTGATAGTGGTGATGACTGGACAACTCTTCTTGATGTGATTGAACTATTTCATTGTATGATATATGAATTATATGCTAATAAAATTACTAAGGAAAATAAAATGAAAGTTATAGAAAATAACAATAATTGGTGGACATCCAGCCATTTCAAGAGGTAGCATCTAACCAAGAACCAATGTTCTTAAAATAAATCCAGACTTCCTTGAAGGCATTAACAACAACGTAGAGGCTCTCATACTGATGGGACGTGTCAACAATTGAAACAGTGTAAAAAAGCTGATGAATCCATGGGAGCACTTGGTAGTCTACGTGCCAAAAAGTTTTCAAGAGAGCTAATGGGAACAAAATGGTATTTGTGCTCATATTAAAGAATGCGACTCAGCAGAATGCCAAATCTATGGAACAATGCCATTAATATAACACACCAGTAGTAGTTCGCTGAAGCTATTTCAAAAACCATTGCAGCAGTACATAAACAAGGAGCTTACAGAAATTCAAGTCAGGTTGAAAAGGGAATATGGGCAGAGGACTATCATTGCTGATATTAGATCGATCTTGGTTGAAAGGAAGGAATACCAGACAGATGTTTCCTCGTGTTTTATTGACTATACAAAGGCATTTTATTTTGGGTCACAACAAACTATGGATAACACTGAGAACAATGGGAATTTTAGAACATCTCACAATGCTAATACAGAAACTGTTATTGGACCAAAACACAGGCCTTCAATTAGAACAGGGTGATGAATACTACATGGTCTCGTATCAACAAACGTATGTGTCATGGTTTTCTCCTCTCGCCACACTTGTTCTATCTGTAGGAGGAGCAAATAATCCAAGGAACCAGAGTATATGAAGAAGAATATGGTATCAGAATTGGAGGAAAGTTCATTAACAACCTATGATATGCAGAGGACACAACGGGGCTTTTTGATAGCAAGGAAGACTTGAAGCACTTGCTCGTAAGAATTAAAATCTTCAGCCTTCCGTATAGATTAAAACACAGTCTAACTAAAATAGAAATGCTAAAAATTGATCAATAATGAATGCAAACACTAACAAGACAAACAGAAAGAAGTTGGAGTTTGTCAAGGATTTCGTTTTACTTGGATCCACAATGGACACTCATGGGAGCAGCAGGAAAAGCACAACAACAATAACAACAACAACAACAACTCAGTGTATTGCACTGTGCAACTCTATGGCAGAGGACTTCTTTAAAGGGTCAAGATGTTACTATGAGGACTGAGGTGCACCTGCCCTAGGACCTAGTATTTTCAATTGTCTTAGACGCATGGGAAAGCTGAGTGAACGATAAGGAAGACTTGCAGCCCACGAAATCATTGGGGTTATGATGCTGTTGATGAGGGACATTGGCAGCGCCATGAGAAACCAGAAGGACCAGCAAATCTGGCTTGGAAGAAGTACAGGCGCAAAGCTTCTTAGATACCAGTTATCACGACTTCAAATCACATGCTTCGGCCATCCTGTAGAGAGAGACCCGTCCTTGGAAAAGGACATGATTCTTGGTGAAGTGGAGGGTCGTCAAAAAGAGGAAGATCCTTCATGTGATCGATTGACACACTGACTACCATGGTTTCAAACTCACCGTTGTCAGGACCAGACATCACAGGCAGTATTTCATTCTGGAGTAGTCATGGGCAGGAACTGAATGGCATGCAGCAAAAACAAGAATATGTAGAACAAGACATCCTATGCCTAGGTTTTAAATCCCTGATCCTATCTATAAATTACTATGAAAATGTTTTAGTTTAGTTTCCTAACTTTATAAGCATTGATATATTCTACGCAGAATAGATGATTTAAGATGTATATCCTTCCATTCAGTCTTAGCAACAAAAATTCACATAATTATAGATATTATGAAATCAAAATAATTTTATAGCTTTATGGTTAATAAAGAGTATATTTAATGAGGATTAATTGTAGAAAGTTGGCCAACTTGAGTCACACTGTTTACGTAAAAGTTTGCTTGATAGCTTACTCAATGATTTTATTTTACTCATTTAAAATGGAAACAAGAGGATCTGTCTTCAGAAGTTGAAAAATTCAATAATATACTAATGAGCAACTAGATAGTCATGGGCATGAATCTTGGTTCTTGTATTACACACCCAAAACATTGCACAGCATGGGCATGCTGTGCTCTTACCTTCCATATAATATCTTTACAGTAGCCGGCCTTTAGCTATTTTTCTTATTTCAAGATGACTTGATTTTTACAGACGGGGAAAATAATTATTTAAGAGCTTTGGAAGCACATCTGCCTTGATACTCTTTGCCTCTGTGATGATACTGGGAAACCACCAAGTCATGAATACTTTTCTAACTTCAGTAATAAATATTGGAATAGTGAACACTAGATGGCGGCATTTATGAAAAATTAGATTGAATAGACCAGAATTGTCTTTCCTATCATACTGGCTTTTGGGGTTGTTTTGTTTGTGTGACAGTTGGTTATCTTTCACTATTGAAAAATTAAAGGTTAAGAATGAAAAAAAAGAAAACAGCTCTAGGTACTCAGATCCATGTTTCAGCTATTGCACTGTGGCTTGAAGAATGATTTGAGATTGCCACATGGTGCAAACGGGCTAATATACAGATGGATATCCACATTTTTGAAGAAACGATCTCTGGGCAATGATTAATCCTTAGTTCAGAATGATTCCAATATATACCTATTATCATTTTTATAATCATGAATATCTTAGTAGTTTTCAATATATAGGGTTAAATATTTAACACGCGTCTCTTCATTTCACACCTTTAAAACCTTGTGAGGCACATTTATTATTAGTTCAATCTTAGATAAGGAAACAAGAGTTTTAGGTAACGTAGAAATTTTGAAACTTTACCAAACGCAAAACCTTACTCACTGTCAGCAGTTAAGTTCAACTCATAGTGACCTTCTAGGACAGGGTAGAACTGCCCCTCAGAATCTCCAAAGACTATACTGCTTTACCAGAGGAGAGAGCCCCATCTTTCTCCCATGGAATGGCTGGTACTTGCCAACTGCTGATTTGACAGGTAGCAGTCCAGCGAGTAACGACTATAACGCCACTATTAAATTAGGGGGTTCAGTTTCAAATGTACCATGTAAGGGTACTTTGAATTTCAAAAGTACAGCCATATTGCAAAAAACACAGGTATTATAGGTGATGCATGTCACACATATAATTTGGGTATAAAGCTACAGCTCCAAGCCTGAGTTAAATGTGGCTTGTAAATTGTTTAATTTGCAAAGTGGAATCAAGTTGTGTACAAAACAATGAATATGTCAGGTACTTTATTTAGAAAGAAAATATTTGAATCTTATGAGTTTGTTAGGTCAGATAAGTGTGTGTATATATATATAATTAGAATTATTTATCATTTAGTTCTTATTTCTGTGTATGCATTGATGTATTTCATGGGATACATCAGGTTCAAAGAATCTTTGAAGACCTCTTTAAAAATGTTTAGAAGCAAAGATGCTAATTTGGGAACCAACGGCCTCTTCTGCCCAGATACCAGAAAAGCTCGACGCCACCTACCACCATCCACTGCAGTGATTGGGACTAGAGAAGGTACTGCGGAGAATCAGAGTAAATGTAGAATGAAATTCAAAATAGTAAAAATGGCTATACTTATCCTTCTGAGAAAGATTCATAGAACATCCAAGATTGTGGTCCTTAGATATCTTTTAAACCTGGACCAGAAAGGAACCCTAGGATAATATTATAGCAAACTACAGTCAAGCCTATATATCGAGTTAATTATTAGTTTGCCAAATACTTTCTATAATCCAACTATTGTCTTGCCTCTGATTCTCTGTCCTTATTACTGTGGATTACTGACCCCAGTAGAGGAGTGGAGTAACGTGGGATGAACTGATGATGGTAGAATAGAGTACAGAAGGTTGGAAGATGAATGAACTTCTTGTAGGAATAGGAACCACCCCTAGGAAAATTCGAAGTTCAATTTTCATGCTGAGGAAATAGTCAGAAGTTGGACAATATAAAGAAGACTAGAGCACACGAATTGGAGGAAGGTTTATTTATAACCTGTGATATGCAGATGAAACAACTCTACTTGCTGAAAATGAGGAGGACTTGAAACATTTGCTGATGAAAATGCAATATTTTCAGTAGGATTCAGTATGGTTCACAACTCAAGATAAAAATCAAAATCTTCACAAACGGACCAATAGATAAATGGACCATCATGATGAACAAGAAAACAACGCACTTGCCAAGGATTTTGTCTTGCTTGGGTCTACAGTTAATACCCACGGGAGAGGCAGCAATCTAGAGATCAAATGACACAGTGCATCGGGTCAATCTTTTGCAGAAGATATCTATAAGGGTTGAAAAGCAAGGATATTACCTTGAGGACTAAAGCAGAAAAAGACATCATGTTTAGTAAAGAGGAAGGATGGCAAAAGAGAGGAAAATACTTGACAAGGTAGATTGAGGCTGCAAGAATGGATTTACATTAACAATCATAAGGATGACACAGGACCTAGCAGTGTTTCATTCTGTTGTATATAGAGTTTCTGTGTTGGAATAAATTCATTGGCACCTACCAACAATTATAATGAGACTATGATAAGTGTATCACTGAGAGAACTTGTGTGTAGTCATCGACCAATTGCAGTTACATCTTTTGTTTAAACAAATCATGCATTAACTGGAACCCTAGCTAGTAGCAACAAGTGCTGATTCACCCTCCTTTACTGTATAACCTGTCCAGGAATCATCAGTCTGTGCTGGAGGAAGTACTACTAGAAAGTTCCTTAGAATTAAAGATGGAAAGACTTCATCGTCTGCATTTTGAACAAATTATCAATAAGTATTATTCCCTATGCAGAGTGATACCATAGTTGGTTAACAAAAAGAAAAAAAAAGGAACCTCTTCAACAATGGGTTTACACGGAGGCTACAAGAATGAATTCAAACATAGCAATCAATGCTTGTACAAAACACGGACACATGAAGTGAACCTTTATGTTGTACATGGAGTGTCTTTGAGTTGAAACAGATTTGACAATCCTTAACTACAAGAACTACCATTTGGATAGACTCATCGGTTACTTATTTACTTGAAAATCTATCACACTGGAGTAGAGTCAGGTTTTCCTGCCCACTGTTCTTAAGATTAACTAATTAATTTGAAAAGATTCAAGAAAATAATCACTTAATTTTATTAAATGAAAAATGTATAGATACAAGTCATGATACAGAGTCTATGAAGAATCTATCATTTTTATATTTTCAGTGTTTATGGATCATGATATAAATGATGAATTCTACACTTAGCAAAATACATATTTTGAACATTAGCTCTTAGAAATATGTTTTTAAAAATGATATTGAATGTATAATCATATTGAACATGTCATATAGGTTTGTTATGATTTGAAACTAACATGAAGACAGCTAACATCCCAAATCATTTTAAAATTAAGAGTAAAATTTGCTAATTATCATCATTTTTAATTACTAAGTGTATACTTAGAAGTCACTGCCATCTGCGATTCTGAGTCACAGTGACCCTGTTGTTGCTCAGACCTGTAGTTTTCTAGTTTGTAAATGGGAGTAGAAAGCCTCTTCCTTGTTCTGTTCAGCTGCTGGGGTTCTCAATTACTGACCTTGTGGTCAGTGGTCTAAGTCATAATCCGCAACCTACTATGCCACCAGACATCCTTAAAACCATACAATATTTAGGCAAAAATGTTGCTTTCTACAATCTTCATGTGAACAGTTCAGCGACATTATGTTCATTATAGTGTTCAACTATAACTCATATCCTTTCCAACATTTTCCTGAAACAGAAGAACCTCAGTGTCTCTTAAATATTACATTCTCCTTCCCCTTTGCCTGCCCCATAGTTCTGTTTATGACAGAGAATAGAGTAGAGAAGGGAAGACAGTCTTCCTTAGCTATTTAGTTAGAAATTTCTCTGATCCAGGCTGATTTGTCACTTGTATACATAATTTTTTATTGCAAGGTCACAATTCACCTCCATTCATGAAATATATATATATTTTTAGCTATGCCTGCCCATTGGAAAGTATGTATTTTTATTGTAAATGACTACATGGTCTATGTAGAAAATTGGAAGAATATGGAAAGCTAAGTAAATTTAAAATACATCTTACTTTTCTAACTCACAGACAAAGGATGATTCAAATTCAGGCTATCTTTCTCCGGTGTTTGCTTTACCTGCTCAGAGGGTGTGGTGCTGAAACAGATGCATAGTCATTCACACACAAATGCACAGATATCACATGCAAACCCATAGGTTTCAAAATTGAAATATCATTGAATGTAAAACTGTACATTTTGTTGATTCTAACAGAATATTATGTTGCTTGCATTTCCTCTTGTCTACAAATATTTGTATATATCTATATTTGGAAATGACAAAACATGCTATTGTATTGACTTAACATAATATATTTAAGCAGTGCATATTAGTGTATAATCAATGTCTTTCTGGTTCTCATGAAAAATGATTGAAATGAATTCTTCTATCTATATATTTAAGTATTTCTGTGATTAATTCTTTGTTATAAACTCCTAAAAATAAAAGTATTGCATTAAAGAGTGTGACCTACTAATGGGCTTTGGGTCTCCACTCCATACTCCCCCCATCATTCACTATGGTAAGATTTTTTGTTCTGATGATGCCTTA
>NW_022111370.1:3664626-3666251 GCF_000313985.2 Echinops telfairi | reverse complement strand
GGGAGATCCAGGACCCTCCAGGTGCAAGACAAGCAAAATTCCCGGTTGACCCCCAAGCCGATATGTTGTATTGGTTATTTTCTGCTTATGATATGCTTGTTTTTCATTAATGTCATTAGCGATCAGAGACTCTTCTTCTGACAAACCACTGTTTACATAGCGCAGGTACCCAGGCATCATTTCCCAGAGCCAATATCTGTATGTATCTATCAACATAGCACTCTTTATGACAGAGCTCAGCACGTTGTTGCCAGTTTGCTTTTTTAATTTTTTAATGATAGAGGCCAAAGGTGTCGTATTTAAGAAAATAAATTCCTATGTCAATTCTGAGAAATAATCCAGTTACCCATACATACTTTTCCACTTGATCTTTTTATTTGGGAAAATGCAAGTCCTGACTGTGGGGCACTAAATAAAAACAAAAATTGAAAAGGGTTTATGCCTGAAAAATGAAAGTCTAATTAGTTTACACACCACTTGAGAACCTGAAGCTCTTTTTCAGGGACAAAAGGAAATTAGACCTGGCTTAAAATAAATGAGACCTTTTGTAAGAATGAATCTCAATAAAGCTGAAACATGCCACGTGAAAAAAAAACCCAAAATTGTATCCTTAAATTTTTAATTCCAATGCCTTTGATAATTGATAAGGTTAAACCTTTACTCGCTATTTATCTATGCTTCTTTGGGTCATTCATTGTTCATGGTCATTTCTGACAACTTTATTTACATTACTATAAAAGTAACATCAAAACAACCTGGTGGCTGTACAGCTACAAATCAGCTTGACCCTAGTTTAGCTTTTTTTTTCTTTTGTTAAGAACATAAATAATGCACAGAAGAACTCTGTGGGAAAAATATACCTGGAGGATAGAAAATTCATGCTAAATAGAGCATTCTCAAGAAAATAAGGTATTCTTTGAAATAGCCTTGCTATTTCCTTCTATTCCCTTGACTAAATTTTGTTTTCATAATATTTATACAGTTAGCCTGTATTACTTATTGAGGCTAATGCTTCTTTTCCCAAATCTCCTTCCCATTTTGTTTAACATATATTGGACGATAATACACTATCCATAAATCCATTGTTATAGCACATTTATTGCTCCAGGAAAGTATATTTCATGTAGATATGAAATATTGCTTTCAATCTTTGAATAGTATTTTCCATCTGTGTAATACCAATCTTGAGCTTTGAGAAAAATAAGTGCCCAGGCTTCCCCTGATGGTGGACTTTTGTAGTGGTCCATAGTGGCTACTGTAGATTTATATGTAAAAAAGAAGTGGAAAATTGATCTGGATATGAGTAGTGAAATGAAATTCATCTATTTTTACATATATATATGTATCATGAGTCTCAAGGGATTTTATTTAAGTTGAAAATAGAACATGATAAAAAGGAAAATAATATTTTCATCTGAAATTTATTTTTTCAAATTATTACTGTTTTATCACCATGACAGCAAACTTCTATTTTCTTCAATACTCTATGAAATCTGAAATTACTGAAATATCTCATAATCATCATGTAAACTACCATAGGTTTTATTTTAAATATCTCACCTGCCTCTGGAATCATTGCTAGGGAGTGGAAAACTCTATCGCTGTCTTCGTGATTTAAATTAAAA
>NW_022111370.1:3607667-3662814 GCF_000313985.2 Echinops telfairi | reverse complement strand
GTAAAAGTAGGAGAGATTTCAATAAGATCTAGAATTAAGAGTAAGGAATAGGGCATATTCTTGTATCTCACTATGCCTTCTCCATCCAGGATTAGGAGAGGGCAACAGCACAGAGCCAGAGCGCTGGGCAGAGCGGTGAGCTACCCTGCGCAGGATAAGTAAACCTGAGTGTCTTTAGGTAAGAGGCTTTCATGAGGAGTACCTGGAGAGACTTAACCTGGGAACCTGAGCCCGCTGATCCGTGGAGCTGGAGTCAAGGGTCTTGGGGCTGAGGCTTGGAGATGAGTTGCAAGGCCCATTTCCATTCAGCATCAGTGTTAAAAAGTTTGTAATTGAACAGAGGGAAAATAGGCAGGCCTAGGGAGCTAGGGTCACAGAGCGGCTTTACCTGCAGGTACAGGAGAGTATGCCATGGTCAGGGGCCTCTCTGAACTGTGACCTTATAACTTCCCAAATAAACTCTATTATCTTGAGAATAATCAGTGAGTTCTGTGTGGACATTATAAAGAAGTATCAACTCCAACCGAGAAGTGGGGTGTTGTGGGAAGTATTGCTGGGGTAGAGGGGTGGCTGACATCGGCCTTGGGGTGAGTTTGTGTGCAGTTCCCCAGGAGAAGGTCTAATGGAGCCACATGCCATTTGTATATACATGTAATCATATTTACTTATTTTCATTCTTAACTAATTTTTTCCTTATCTGAATCCGCACAAGAGAAAGATAGGAAAAGAAAGAAAGGAGGAGGGAAAAGTGTTGGTGGACTTGTTTATGGGAATCTATTTCCTTTGCAATATAGAAATAATGCACTTAGTACCAAACAAAGACCTGAAGGGCTGACTGGTGCTGGTTTAACTAAGTTTAACTCTTCCAAGCTTACCATGCCTCACTTCCAATGAACAGATTATACATGTTTATTTAAGGCGGTTTAGAAACTTTTCTGTTTCCATCCATCAGAAATAATCCTGAGGTAGGAGTGCCAGGTTTAGCAAATAAATAAACAGATTTCCAATTTAGATTTAAATTTCAAACAAACAATGAATACATTGTTGGTATATCTATAGTCCGGACTTCCTATGTTGCTTGGAACATTCTTATGCTGAACAAATGATTGTTCATCTGAAACAAAGATTGAAATTTGCAGCATTTAAAAAAAAATCTGAGCATTCTATTCTAGAACTAGAAAATGCATGGTAGAACTCTTACCTTCCATGCAATGCCAATTCTCAGACCCTGGTGCAAAGCCACTGTTCCTCTGTCAGCTGTTATTACACTGAGCAAGTTTCAACTGGGAGCCCGGAGTAAGTGTTCTCTATATGTCTGGAACTTTTTGCAAATAGAAATGGTTTAGACAGGAACTTGTCCTCCAAAAATTTGTAACTTATGGAAAAATAAATATTAAAGGCTGTATATGTATAATAGACTGTTCTCAGTGCTGTTGCAGGGAAAAACTAAAATTTTATCTCCATGGGGGTAGAGACATTCTCTGACTTGTTCTTCCCTGTATCCTCAGCTATTAGCTGAGGGAATTCTTTTGTAGGTGCTTAAAACATGTTTATGGGAGAAAAGGAGGCATATAAGTCAGCAGGAATTTGGGGACCATATCCTCTACAAATGAAATAAATTAGACACAATTGACTTATTAACTGTTTCCATGCAATAACAGGGCATTTGTCTGACTGGCACTGGCATCTAAATAAATCATTTCCTATTGGTACAGAAGCCCTGCATTTCCAGAAACATGGATTTTCAGAGTAAAGTGCAGGAAGGGTTAGCACCCATGTCCCAGGTGTGAGATTGCCTCAGCCAGTCAGTCTATCTAGCGTTCCATTGACACAAAGGGACTGCACAGACTACGGACTCCATTGACAGGCTTTGTGGAGAGGCTGGCACGCCTGATAAGGGTGTCAGCAGGAAGGATGCAGGTGATGGTGATAGAAGGGAGGAACAGTAAAAAAATAGGGATAGAAAAATATATATCACTGAAGGATGGCAATAAGGGAACCCCGAAGATTGTGCCAGGGAAACCTTGGAATCTGAGCGCTTGTCCTGAATCAATCAGAGTAAAGGAACTGTACATGTAAATATTGCACCGCCTCCTCCAGAAACCAAATAGGAGGCAGGCAGTGTCTTTGTGAGCAAGTCACTGTGATTTTCAGTAGGAGATCAGAGGAAGCCACGTCCTGGAAGCAGGAAGCCTTGGTTTCCTTCTTTCTTCTTCGGTAACAATTTGGAATGACAGCAGCAGGCCTCTCGTGGGAGGGGGCCAAAGGGTGGATGTTTTAAGATGAGAGGGCATTTAACAATCTTCTACTTCCAATCTCCATTCCTCAGACAAGGCAACTGAGATTTGGAAACATCAAGCAACTTGCCAAGGTCACTCTTTTGTTTCAAAGCTTAGCTAATAGCAGGATCCAGGCCCCTGGTCCCCTATCAAAAATGTTTTCCACAACAGTGGAGTCCCAGGAGCTTTTATTAAACGCAGTGATTTGAAGGTGGTTTGGCTGGAGGTGAAGCAGGGAGCAGCCAATAAGTTCATATTCCTCAGCCTGATCATTCTTCAACAAACTTCTTCACTGCTCCATGGAAAGGATTCGGGGAGGAAGGTTCAATAAGTGTGCAGGGGGTGGTGGTGGGGTGGTGGTGGGTGGTGGTGGTGGGGGGCCCACAATCATGAAATATCCAAGGCTCTTCCCTGGTCTACTTTATGTATTATATTATATTACTATGTTAAGTTATGCTAGATTACATTGTGTTATTTATTTTGTTTTATTTTAATTTTATATATGGTAACTTTGGCTTTTCCAGACCTCCTTCAAATCTCAAAACTGGTTTTCAGAATCATCACTCATTTTGAGAGGAATCCACAAATTTGTCTACTATGTCAATAAGACACGAAAGCAACAGATTTGGCTTCAAGCTGGCCCGAGTTCAAAGTGTGACTCCGCCCATCACAGACTATAAGACTTGGAGAGTGAGAAACCTCCCTATGTCTTCAATGTAAGATGACACTAGTAACCTGAAAGAATTATTGTTATAATGATATAAAATGATGACAAAAATAAATGCCAATACACATATATCTAATGTATGTTGTATCATATATGTATGCAAAGCACATATATAAAAAGTAGATATGATAATGGTCACTTATTATAAAAATGGGATGAAAGACTATTGAGTTGGTTCTTATATGTACCAACAGATTTCCCTTTCTCTCTTGGAGTCCAAGTTCAGACCACATAACTTGGGATGTACACAATGAATTTTCTATTTATGGGGTTTCCTTTTTCTACTTTTATCAACTATTGTGATAGTGGGCAAATTACCAAATGAGCCCACAATTAATTTCTTTAAAAAATACAAAGAAAAAGAAATGAAAGCTTAGTGAACAAGGTATTATTAAACTTAGTAATGTGCTTATTTCAATGAGTGATATTTATTATCAATATTGTTATTCCCAAGAAATTATTTGTAAACTCTCAGAAACATGGCACTTTTATAAACAGGCTATTATAGGGGAAAAATGGCTTCAAGTCAATCTTTTATTCTCCACCTCTTTGACTTGGCGTCCTTATTCCTGTTTCCCACTAGGAGCCTGGGAGCCCTGTATGGGACTCCAGTTAGGTTCCATTGAGTCTGACTCAGAGCCGCTCCAAGTACAGCAGCGTGAAACACTGATCTCTTCTGCCTGCACCTTCTCTACAATTGTTCTTATGTTGGCGTCCATTGTCGCAGCCATGGAAATTCCATCTTCTCCAGAGCCTTCCTCGTTTTCTTTGCCTCGTTACTTTACCAAGCATGTGTCCTTATCCAGGGATTCATTTCCAAAACTCCTGAAAGTCTCAGCCTCCTTGCCTTTAAAGAGCACTCTGGCTGTACTTCTTCTAAAACATATGTGTTTGTTCTTTTGGCAGTTCATAGTTCTTTCGATCTTCTTTACCAGCACCATCATACAAATGCATTGATTCTATTCCTCCGTCTTCCTTGTTCAATGTCCAACTTTTACATGCATATGAGGCCGTTGAAAATATCATGGCTTGGGGTAGAGACACTAATTCTAAAAAAAAATGTCCCTGACTTCAACACTTTAAAGAAGTTTTGTGCAGGAATTGGCTCAAGAAGTTGTAGAGTTAGTACGGTTTAGGTGTCAGGCTGGAGGCTTTTTAAGTCTCTTGGAGATTCAGGGACTGATGAACTCCAGGTCAGCAGCTCAGATGGCCCATTCAAATCCAAGGTCAGCAGGTAAGATGGAAGCTGGTGGTGACATCCAGGGCAGGCAGGCAAAACTAGACTACTTTCTTATTTCCAAAGAACCCAATTTTGGATGAGGAGCCAGATGAAGGATAGAGACCCCGCAAAATTAAACAAGCTTTCCCACAGTGTCCACTTATATGGAATTAGGCACCCTCCTCAAGGAAACTTCTTTCCAATTGCTTCAGGGCTCATAAAAGATCTCATCATGGAGGGAGTTTTGCTTTGCATTAGGATTATTACTTGTTAACTGCGAACCCACTAAGAATTCTGACTCAGAGAAGTTATAACAAAACCTTAATTATCATAAATGCTTAACAGAAAATAGGATAGATATTTTTATAAGTCACAAGGAAGTTGTGACTGAGTTTCACAGAAGAGCCTTAGCTTCAAAAGAGGGCCATAGGCTTCCAATTCTGGCTTCTTCAAGGCCCTCTGTTGGGAGACATGGTGGACAGTACTGGTTGAATTAAGGTCATGTGGCCCAGATTGGAGCCCACCTCGGTGTGCCACCCCTTCCTGTCTTGGAGCCTGAATTTGGAGCATGCCCTGTTCTGGCTACTTCACATTATCACCTGGCAGCCATGACTTTCTCAGATCTAAAGTTGTATTCAGAAGGAATATCACCCCTTCCCTTTATTTTTTCAGATGATTAAACAGATCAGATAGAATCCCCCACTCTTTATTTCACTGCCTATATGTCCTATAGGCAAGGGTGGAATTGCCCTGTGAGTATTCAAGACTGTAACTCTTTATTGGAGTAGAAAGTCTCACTTTTCTCCCACTGAGCAGTTGGTGGTTTGGAACCACTGAACGTGGGGTCAGCAGCCCAACACATAACCACTACACCACCAGGACTCCACACTTGTTAGGGGAAAAGCTGGGACACTAATTTAGGATTGTACACTACATTTTATGTAGTACAAATGGTTAAAGACTTGACTAAGAACTGAAAGTTCGGTAGGTTGGAAATGCCTCAGAAGAAAGGCTGGTAATCTACTTTGCTCAGAACTTGAGGAAGTACAATTCTACATTGACACCTTGAATCAGAACCAACTTGATGGCAAATGATTTCATTTTTTCTCTATGTGGATAGATGTCATCAAGTCTGTTCTAGCTCGTAGTGCCCCTATGTCCAATAAAAGGAAGCACCTCATGGCCCTGTACCTTCTTGGGTGTTATAATGTTTGAACCCATTGTTGCAGCATTGGGGGGTCTTCTTCTTCTGTACTTCTCTACTTCCCCAAGCTAGTCTCTCCTGACAAGATGTCCACAGTAGGTCCAAGAGAGGATATCTTGCCATCCTTGCCTTTACGAAGCAATCTGGCCTTCTATTCTCAAGATAGATCCCTTTGCTCTTTTGTCAGCCCATGGTACTTCCAGTACTCTTCACCAGCACTGTAATTCAAATGTTTTGATTCTTCTTGATCTTGCTTATTCAATGTCCAGTTTTCACATGCATATGAGACATTTGGAAACATGATAGCTTAGCTTAGTTTCTCTGCAAATGTTTAAGGTCATTGACTACTAAATGGCAGCTAACTGTAAGGTTGACAGTTTAAATCCACCCAGGGGTGACCCAGAAGACAGGCTTAGTGATTTGCTTCTTAAAAGCACAGGCTTGAAACCTTATAAGCAGAGTTCTGTGACAACACATGGGCTACCATGAGACAAAATCAATTGAAAGATAACTGTTTCGTTCTATGGCTCACTAAGATAATCCCATTGAACTGTATGTAGCTGTGGATGTAACTCACTTCCAGTTGATTTTGATTCTTAGCAACCCTATAATTAGGTTCCATTAATATTTTAACATATTCAATTTTATGCGCACAGATTCTTTTGTGAAGGTGCTTCATGAGATCTTTTCATCATGCCCTGAGTCCCTGACGATGAGCTGAAACATGGAAGTGTCATACTTTTGTTACTAGGCGTGGAAACAGAAAACAGTAAGGAAGGACACCAATTCCCAAGCATTTCGGTTTAAAAAAAAAGAGTTTCGATTCATAAGTCATAAGTAGTACTTCTTACACTTCAAATAAATCTCTCTTAACATTACTACTTCCATGCAGTAGCGAGGAATAGGAATGGGGGGAAAATGAGCTTTAGCACCAGAGATACCTGAATTAAATACCCATGCTCACCACTGATTATTGGTGGAATTTCCTTAACCTGAGTTTCCTTGTCTGTAAAAATGAGGATAATACTCACCTTAGATTATGCCAAAGTTTAAATAAAATATAAGTGCCTAAATGTGAGTGCTAAATAAATGTTGGTTAGCTCTTATCTCCTTTCCCTATAGTTCTTATAGACTCCTAGCTCTGCATTTTCAGTATCTCTTTCCTGGTGAGGTTTGTTTCTCTTAAGGCAGCATTTGTGTGTGTGTGCAACTGCATGACTTCAATTGCTGAGTAATCCTCCTCAGTGGCATGAACCATGTCATTCCTTGACACACCTTATCATCTCTGTGATCACCTTTGACTGTTTGCTTCTGTTCCATTTATGGTCATATTTATGGTGATCCCTTTAATTCGCGACTCAGGGGAAAGACGCCTTCCCCACTTAGCGGAGTCAGTGGAGAAGGCATGCAAAATGTCAGCTTCAAAAGTAAGGAGAAGGAAGCAAAGCTCCTTAAGTCTCTCCTGGGGGAGGGGAAACTAGACTTAGAAGCACCACAGGGAGAATGCCTGGCTTCCAAAGAAACTTTTTAAAAATATGCAAGTCCACCTCATTGTACTGGTAAAATTTCTATAGAAACCAGATCTGTCTAACAGTGAGGACACGATTAAAAGCTGAGAGACAATTCAGAATTGGATAAAGTATGGCTTTGAACACATTACAACCACTACCTTTTATAATTGGGTACAGGCCTCAGAATCATAAAACCCAATGGTGGGTAGGGCCCTAACTGCTTAGCAAACCAAGTGTTGTCAGGTTGGAACATATCTTCTGAAACCTGTGCTCAATTGACCTTCAAAAAACATATTTTACTTCCATAATGATATCTTAAGTAATATAACACATATCTGATATTATTTAAATATCAACATAGGACATAGTCTCATTATATTAGCACCCAAATCTGTATTGGTAACCACTTAGGCACCAAAAGAAAAAAAAATACCGTATATACTCAAGTATCAGCTGACCCAAATATAAGCCAAGGCACAAAATTTTACCACAAAAAACTGGGAAAACTTACTGACTCAAATATAAGCCTAGGGTGGAAAATGCAGCAGCTACTGGTAAATTTTGAAATAAAAATAGAACTAATAAAATTATGTTAATTGAGACATCAGTAGGTTAAACAACTTTGAATATTTATTTCAAAGAAAAACAGTAAACTAGCTCTGTAAGTGGAAAAGAGGGTCAACAAAATCAACTTGGGATCAATACTAACTATACACACTGTGTTACTACATGCGCTGCATTACTACATATGCTGCCTTACCACATGTACACAGCGCAGCTTGTATAGTTTGAGGCTTAATGCAGGCTGATGATATTCCAGAATGTGATGACATGACTGTTTGCACAGAGCAGCCTGTGTTAGGGCTCATAATATACACGCTGCATTGTGTATGTGCTGTGTTACTGCATGTGCTGCGTTATTGCATGTGCTGCATTATGGCATATGTATGGGAAGTGCTAACACAACACATGCAGTCACACAGCGCATACACAACACAGCGTGTATATTATGAGCCCTAACACAGGCTGCTCTATGCAAGCATAGTCAACCCTGGGTCCAGATAGGGGTTAATAAGAAAATTAAAAAGTAACTATAGCAGACTGTAAATAAACGTACTGTATATCCAAGACCAGAGATCTACCAGTACATTACATGAGATAAAGTCTCCCCACTTGTGCCTTTAAGGAGCGTTCTGACTGTCTTACTTCCAAGACAGGTGTGTTTGTTCTTTTGGCAACCCGTGGTACTCTCCATCCTGCTCACCAGCATCGTATTTCAAATGCATCAAGTCTTCTTCAGTCTTCCTGATTCAACGTCCCATTTCATGTGCCTATGAGGCGATTGCAAACATGAATTGAATTAGGCACAGCTTAATTCCAAGGTGACGTCCTTGATCTTCAGTACTTTAACGAGGTCTTGTGCAACAGATTTACCCGATGCAATGCAGTTTGATTTCTTCTTTGCTGCTTCTGTGAGCATTGATCGTGAAATGAACATGAGCAGACATTCAGTAGCATCTGGATTTTCTTTTTAATAGGCACGAAACATATTACTAATGCTTGAGAAGCATTGTACTGTAGCACGTCATGTACTAATTGGTCACTGGGTATATTTGGGAGATGTACTCAGACTTATTGAAATGTCACATAATACTGAATCACTTAACATCCATGATACTTTTGGCAAACTAGGACTTTGTATATTTTGGAATGTGTCTTTATTGTGAGCAATAGCATTTCCCCCAGCTTCTTGTTGTTTAATAACCTTTTGTTTCACTTCTCCTGTGTTTATCACTAGCACAATTTTTGCTGCATTAGGCAGCCATAGTGGATTTTGTGGTAGTATTTTTGAAAGAAAATTAAAAGATACAATGCTGTAGCACTCAAGAGATGCATGATATACAAAGTTGGATGCTTTGGACTATGATTGGACGAAGAAAGTTTAGCAGTGTGCTAAACTTTTTTGTTGCTATTAGATGCTATCAAGTTTATTCCTACTCAGACCTACTCTGTGCAAAGCAGGTCAAAACTATGCCCCAGCACTAGCCTCTCGATTGTTTGTATGTGTGAAGCCATTTATACAACCACTGTGCCAATTCATCTTGTCCAGGGCCTTCCTCTTTTTTGCTGCCTGTCTATTTTATCAAGCGTGATGTTCTTTCCCAATCCGTGGTCTCACCTGGTCACTTGTCCAAAGCACCTGAGCTGAAGCTTTGCCATCCTTATGTCTAAGGAGTATTCCAGTTGTAGTTCTTCCAGGAAAGAGGCATTTCTTCTTTTGCAGTGTTTTCAATATTCTTGGACTACACCATAATTCAAATTAATCAGTTCTTCTTTGGTCATGCTTATTCAATGTTCAACTTTCACATGCATGTGAGGGACTTGAAAATATCATGACTAGATTCTGATTTTTTTTAAAAAGGGAAACTTTATTTAAAATAGATAGAAAGTACAGTAAGTTATATAACAATCTAGTAACATGCACATTTCTTGTGAAGCAGGAAGCTGCTAAGGACCAGGTCAGCAGTACAATGGTAGAGAGTTGAAGTAGTGGCCGACAGTAAAAGTTCATAGACTAGAAAATTCTGGATAGGATTACTATGTGTTAACATTGACATGAAGACAGTAGGTTATTTTCTTTGTTTTTATCAAGCTATATATGTTCTTGGTTATACATTTCCTGTACTGTTAGATGCCTGATGGTGTAATTCCTTTGCAAACAAGAGACAGAGGATGCATATGTTGTGTATGGGGAGGTGTCGCATTCACTGTGTACGGTTACATTTACCATGAACCATTGTTAAATCAGGATTTCTCATAAGGTTGTGGAATGAATGCATTTGGACACTGCCCAAGCTGACTTTATGAAGTGACTGACGGGAAAGTAGGAGCAAGAAGGATTTCACAGACTGACTTTTAATAGAATGAGAATTGAAGCCTTTAGCTTGTGGTCTCACACATGGAAGCCCCTTGCCCCTCTCTCAAGCCTGCTTCTGTACTTTTCCAGATTGAATCAACTCAATCTCGTCCTTCTGCATGGAATTACATGAAACAATGAATGGGGATTCATTATTAGTAAGCAAGTAAATGGACATGTATTGTTCTTCAAAATGATTGAATATACACCATATCAGGAGCCTGTTGGTCTTTAGGAGTGAGAATTTGTTGATTTACTCCCAAAAATTAGCCCAGGAAAAATCTGTGAATTGTCACAGCATGTTACCTGATGCAGTGCTGGGAGACGAGTTCTCTAGATTGGAAAACGAACAACAAACCAATGATCAATGGCCACTGAGCCAATTCTGACTTCCAACAACTATACAAAGACAGACCCGAACTTCGGCCTAGGGTTTCTGAGACCCCAAATCTTTATGCAAGCCAAAAGCCTCATTATTCTCCCACACAGCAGCTAATGGTTTCAAACTGCTGATCTTCAGGATAGCAGCACACGCTACACCGCCAGAGCACCTTTCCTACTCTGTAAAGAATAGAAAATACACAGTGACTGCAGAAGTGACGCTGACGCGCCAACAATGGTACAGCTTGGGCGGTATCGGACCGTGCTCAGTTCTGTTGGGCACGGAGTGCAAGTGAGCAACAGCAATGGCAGACACCATTCACAATGGGGTCCCGTATTTCCCAGTGTCAGCCTCCCCTTTACTCAGTGGCACCCACTTTTGGAAAGTGGGTCAGCCTCGAGAGTATATTTCTATGTTAATTTTGTGCTTCCCAATTAATTTACTGCCTGGTTGAAAGGGGAGCTTATAGAATGTCATCCTGACAAACCCCTTCCTTGTCCTTCTGGGAGACTGAGTCTTAGTTGTAATAGTTCACTCAAGAGTTTGATTCAGGAACACAAGTGGTCGGATAGAAACAATCCAATGACTACAAGCCACGTTAATTTATTCAGGTAAATACTCATGAAGCTATATTTTTGCATATTCAATAACATAATTATCTGCAAATGTGCATGGTCATCGTGAAGATTCCATGACTGAGTATGTTAGAATGCTTAGCAGAGTGCCTAAAAGACATAACAGAGATGTCTAATTATGAGCTATCGTTCTAATTGATCTTCATTTAGTTAATATGGGCCTTACAATTTCTGTATGTATGTGAATCAGAATTCTGTAGAAGTACATAATAGGAATATGTAGAGATCGAATAGTGCTGGAACTATCTAGTAGGAGTTCATAGAGACTTAGCAGATGAAAAGGGACTGGATTTAGGCAGTTGTGATCGATGTTGGCATAAAAGTTGAATTCTGAAAAACAGAATAGAGGTTAAGACCAAGATTACATCTACTTTGTCATAGGTAAGCTCAGAAAAGCGGTCTAATCTTATGGAGAACGGCCAGCTTCTCTCAGGGCCTGTCTGGAGGCAGTCCATCTTCTGCCTTGTAAGGCTCTGGAAAGGAGTCAGCCCGGGTGTGATAAACAGATATGAAGGGGGGGTAAGCAGTGGGAGAGGAGTCCATGCTGGATCCCAGACGGAGGAAAATCCAGCTGCCTAGTCCGAGGTGATGCTCTCCAGGCAGACTCTGTGTTCTGTGGGCTGAGTGTCTGAGAAGCAGTCTGGAGCATGGGGAAAGTAACTAGTTTATAGATTTATTGTAAACAGAGATTGTCCAAACTGATTTGTATCATTACCTGAGCCAAAAGAGCAAATGCTCGCTGTTTCTCATCTTTCATTTCCTTTAATATCATCTCCCCAGTATCAACCACGTATCAACTGAGTATAAAAACCAGGAACAAGGGTTCATTCTGGGAAAACTTAAGTAAAAGTGCAAGAAGAGAAATCCAAGCATGTCTGTCAACCTAGTTTTTCTCTGTGGGCAACTTGGCCCACACTTGTTCCCAGTTGGGGTCATCGCTAGATGGGATGTTATGAGGAAGTAATATGTTTGATTTTTAAAATGATATTGATTCTTAAAATTGATCCATCTTGTGCAGCTATCTCTTCTACATATCATTATTGAAAATTGGTAAATGGTTTGAAAATTGTCAACATTTTATGGTTAATTCGATTTTGGGAAAGATTGAAACATCACCCACAATAATTTCTGATGAAATATTTGTATGATTAAACAAAGTGATCCAATACCTAATATTATCACTCTAGGTTTATTTATTTATTTACTTATATTTTTATTTATTTATTTATTTTCACTCTAGGTTTATTTAATCAAGAACTGTTTCAATATTCCACTTGAGACATTCTTGGAGTCAAATTTTGAAAAATTCTATTGTACATTAATTTTTGAATGAAAGATCCAGATATTGGGTTATTTTGTTTAGTCATAAAATTATTTCATCAGGAATCACTGTGGGATCTTTAGCTTCCTCTGGAAAATATAATTCACCTTCTAATGTTAATGATTTTCAGGTATTTTGACAAATTTTCAATGAGTATGTATAGAAATGATGCCTATAGATAAGGATAGCATTAATTATGCTTTATGTATATTGTAATTTTATAGGTAATTTTATGGACACATCTGTATACCTTCCTTTTCTTCATTGTATTGGTGACTTTGAATTTGTACACAGAATAAAAGACTGATTTGACTTGTGTAGTGGTTATGGGTTGGGCTGCAATTTTCATGGTCACCAGTTTGAAACTACCAACAGCTCCCAGGGAGAAAGACTGAACTTTCTGCTCCCATAAATAGTTCTAGTCTCTGACACCCTCAAGGGGGTGGTGGTACCCAGGTTGCTATGAGGCAGCATTGACTCAATGGCAGTGTTCTTTTTTGATATACTTAGAATGTGTCAACATAATTAAATAATTACTCTTTAGCTATGATTTAACTAATTTGACTACATAATCAGTAAGTTAACTGAGAAGTGACTACACATTTGCTGCATAGTAATTGGCTTGCAATTTTTGTAACTACTTCAGTGTTTACACAACTTCCTTTATCAACATCATCGCATGGGATTCCCCAAAGCATCATCGACCTGTAGGATATGAAGTATTTTCTATATACATCCTAATGAGAAAACCGGAGTTCTCTAGAGAACTGTACTGCTTTGCAAGGTCACTTTGCCTTAAAATGGAAGTCTCATTTCTTTTGACTCTAAATTAAGTGAGCTTTTCCAAATCTCCTTTGTGGTCTACAAGACTTATGTGCTTTGAAAATGAAGGCAATCATAAAAGAGCAGATCTAAAATTGCATATTAAAAGTAATCTAGTGAATATTAGATAGCAGGCTATTTTTTAAAAGTATGTGCTGACATGTATGAGTGTGTGTGTGCATGCATGCATGTGGTGTGTGCATATGTGTATTGGGAGAGGTATATGGATAACAGATTTAAAAAACTGAGATGCTTAGTTTTGTGCTATGCCAACCTTTAAAAGTAACGTAGGAAAAAATGAATTAATATTTCCATTTGGTCTTGGCTGCAAATAAAATGGGCTTTAAGAAACTGTACTCAAATTAACATATCATCCTCAAACCAGAATCCTAACTGCCGTCAAGTCAAATCTGACTATCAAGTCAAATCTGACGAATAGTGGCACTATAGCTCAGGGTAGAACTGCCCTTGTTGTGACTGTACGAGTTTACAGGAGTAGAAAGCCTCTTCTATCACCTGCGGCGCCACTGTTGGTTTTGAACTGCTGATCTTGCAGATTGCAGTCAAATGTGTAAGCACTGTGACACCAGGGCTCCTTTAACATGTAATAGTTCTCCACAGTGTGTTCTGTCTATCTTCTATTAATCTGTAGCCTATTCTCCCACAACACACTATAGCTTGAGCTGCATTGCTTTCAAGAACTTTCTCAAATGCATATATTCATTTTTTTCTTCAACTTCCAATGGATTCCTTCTTCACAGATTAATGCTTAATTATTGTCAAATTATTTCTCAGCTATCATTTTTGTTCTGTTCTGTTTTTGTTTTCATTTGGGAAACAATTATGGCAGAGTCGGGTAGTATTTGACAAGAGAAACCTGCATGTATTTTGATATATCTCTATGATCTGCACATAAGCGCATGCTGGGCAACAAAATACTTACGAGTCCGAATAAGCATATTTCAATTTGTGCCCACTGCACCTACAGCAAATTATTCACAGACTTGGAGATATATGATTGCTTAGTTGATTGATTATAATCATATATCCAATACTATCATATGATTAAAAAATATTAGCACATGTACATTTGAAGATCTTTAATTTCTGGTTGTAACCTGAGTTTTAATTGATGTGCAAGTATCTCTAAACACCCAGGAAGATATGAAAGGGAAATAAAGACAGTTATTTTCGGATAAATTTAAATAAGTCTCAAAATATTATTACACAATGGATTTTATAATAGATCATTTATTTAAGTCATAAATGAATAACATTCAAATCAATTCCTTTTTATACTGTAATTAAAAGCTGCCTATGCTATTGTTTGTGTGAGTGTTAAATATGTGTGTCTGTTACAAGTTCAATAACAAACATATTTCTGAGGAAATACACCAAAGGAAACAAGGGAAGGAGAGTATGAACTTCCCTTTATAGACATGTGATTATATTTTAGTAGTCAATCATGATATTTTATTGTTCAATACCTTTCCCCACATAAACATCAAGAGCCTAGAATGGATTTAAAAATGCATTTCACTAGTTAATTGCCTTATCTCCTACCAAAAGATTACCAAATTATGCACATTGGAAAATAAAGAAGGGTAATTCTTGTAATTTGGTTGCCTGTGTACTCAGGATACATGATGGGGAAGAGGAAAGAAAAAATAATATGTGGTTACAAAACTCCACTGGGACACAAAATACCTGTGTAGAACTTCAAATTCCATTTGCATTTTAAAAGAACCACCCTCTAAAATAATTTTCTCTTCCAACATTGTTAAGCCTGAGTTTGTTTTATAGAGCCCTCAGGAGACACTTGCCTGGTAGCTTATTGAGCTCATTTTCTTGCTCTAATGCTAAAGCCATTTCTTGAACATGTTGTGCCAAAAATATCTATCAAAACTATTTTGAAGTGTAAAAATATTGTGCCACCTGCTTCTAATTCCAAAGTAGTCATAGTTTTATTTTATTTTAAAGTACTGGCCAAAATATGCACTCAAGAGAAAAATAGAATCATTAGTTAAAATGATCACAATCTGAAAAATGAATTGCAACTGCAGCCATGAGACTTGCAAATATTTCTATATATGTATGGCATTTCAATGTCCAAGACTCTAGAAAATCACTATGCAAATGCCATCAATTGGGCCAGACTTCACTATTGAGAAACAGATAATAATATTTTTCTGCTGAACCCCAAATATAAAACTAATCTCATTGCATCGAGTCAATTCTGACACATAACCACACTTCAGGGCAGAATAGAGCTGCCCTTATGGGTTTATGAGACTGTAACTTTTCACAGCACTAGATAATATTGTTTTTCTACCACAGAGCAGCTGGTGGTTTCAAACTGCTAACCTTGTGGCTAGCAACCCAATGCTTAAACACGGTACCTTCAAAATCAGAATATTACAGTTGTTATTGTTGTTAGATACTGTTGTGTTGATTCCAACTCAGAGTGATCCTCTGTACACCAGAAATAAACAATGCCTAGCCATGTGCCATCCCCATAATGGCTGTTACAGTGTGCCCAGGATGTCAGCCATTATGTCAATCTGCCTCAACCATCTTCCTCTCTTCCTCGGAGTCTTGAATTTACCAAATGTAACAGACTTCTTCAGACACTGGTCCTTTTTGGTAACATATCCCAAATACACGAGATGAAGTCTAATTTGGGCAGCAAAGAAATATTGATGAACTCTATGGGAAATGATTTTATTCACAAAGCAGCTATAACCCAAGGCAACTTGGCATTGCCTCAGGGACCAGAGATCCTTTAATCTATCTCCCTGGCCATTGCCAGAGACACTTTGAGCATCCAGTTATGCTGGCTTTCTGCCCCCTGATACATTTGATTCCAGGTCTTCTGTTTTAGCTTCTACAGCGGTCAACTTCTTAGGCCAATATGCTTATAGTTCTTGTATCATTCATGGGTTTGCTTCTTCATTGCGTTAAGTGGTAATGCCTTCATTTTGAGAACACCAAGTTGTATATTTCAAATCAATTATCAGATGATGGAGAAAGCAAACAAACTTACATTCTAACTATTCATCTTCAGTAGCAAATTTGTTAGGTTTTAATTGAATTAATCTTATTATTAGCAATAATTTTAAGGCCATAAAATGTTTACTTTTCATAAAGTAACTGGCATGTTCCAGGGATCTCCTTTCCACTTACAATTACCCAGGAAGAATATAACTGTTGTAGAATGATGTAGCATTTTATTAGTTACCCCAAGTTACGGTACAGTGTTAAGCGTAGAACATGGTGGTTAAGCTCAAACCCCAGTTCTACTCTCTTACCACATGTGTGACCTCCAAGCAATTTACTTGACCTCTCATGAGCCACAGTTTCTTCATCTATAAAATATAGATTTGCCACTATTCCTTAGGGTTGTTATATGCAGAATTTTAACAATGATAGCTGGTTCTTGGAAAGTTCTCAATACATGTTAAGTATTTTAATTATTATGGCTACTTGGCATTCATGTTTATATCATCAGTCACAGGGAACAGGATTAGTCATTTAAAAGAGAAACTATCTTTTGAGCTTCAATCATGAGTCTGGACCTGTTATCTCTTATCTCTCTAATCTAGGGATCTGCAAAGTTGCATCTCAGAACACAGTGGAAGTTAAGGAAAGATGTTTTAGCATTAGAAATACCAACTATATATTATCAAAATTCCATTCTATTTAAATGTGTGAAAAAAGAGTCAAATATTTTATATGAAGGAACAAATTATTTTTTCTTTACTTTTTAAAGTACTGTACCTTATTCCCATACAGCAATTGCTTTGTAGCATCTTTTTTCCAGGCAGCCTCAAATTCCCCCTCTGAACAAGACCCATGTTATATTTTCACTGGTACCCATTTTACTTTCTCCATTTCCAAATATTGATCTAATGCGCTTCTCACTTGCAAGAACAGATGCTATTTCTTGAAGACACCTAGTGATGAAAGATTAGGGAGAAGGGAAGATGGATGTGGACATGGTTCTCTTTGTCAACCTGAGAAAATAAAAGAGAAATATCCAAGTGCATAGTGCTTTGTCCAAAATACTTAATTTCTATTTTAATATCCCTGTGCATTGACCACTAGTGTTGGTGAGGGGCAATGAAAACAAAGGAGAGTCTATGTCACTGTAGTCAACTCTTCTTGAAGAAGGGAACTCCCCCTCAGTCATTTAGTGATTGCCTTCTGATCTGAGGGTTTCTTCTTCCAGCACTACATATTACAATATTCTTCTGCTACCCTTAAAGTTTTCAATGGCTAATCTCAGAAGTAGACCCCCTAATTCTTCTTCACAGTGTGTTCCTTGTCTGGAAGTCCTGCTAAAACTCTGCTGGTATTTGAATTATTAGTGACAGAACTTCAAGGAACACAGCAACATGCAAGTCACTATATCCTGACAAACTGACAGACAAGTTGTGAACAAATCCTAAACGTGAATTATAAACTAAGGAATCCTGTTGCATGTGTTGTAAATCACTTATGTGGATAACCAACAGACCCAAACTTGCAAAGCCTCTTATGTTGCTGCAGAACAAATAATCATTGTAAACTGTTTATGCAGGTAGCAACTGATCAGTGCTTTGGCTGACTGTTGGCAGATCAATCATTTTCAGAAAGTCACAAATTCCAAGACCAGAAAGTTCATAGGTGAGGGGAGTCTACAATTTCACGGAGAGATTACATTATCTTTTGATTCCAGTTTTCCCTGAACCTTGGAAACCCCCATGTATAAGAAATCCATTATTACTTCCCTCCTCTATATTTCTCATCTCACACACAATATGATACATTGGCTTTATTTTGACACTGAAAAAAATCGTTTTAGGTGCTATGAAGGTGGTTCTGTCTCACAGGGAATCCGTGTAAGCTAGACTTAAAGACTGGTCAGTCCTTCGACCTTCTCAAAATTGTTTCCATGTTTCAATTGTTCTTGCATCCATTATATCAGTCCATCTAGTTGAAAATCTTCCTTTTTCTGCTGATATGCTACATTGAGTAGCACACTGCCTGTCCCCGGATACTGGACTCTTCAGATAACATGGCCAAAATCAGTGAGAAGTCTCACCCTTTTTAGTTCTGAGGAGTTGGCTGGCAATATATCTTCCAAGGTGTGTGTTTTACCATAAAAGTCACTCAATGGTTTTGACCACAGCTATGACACTTGTGAATTACCACTTGCCTTTTCTGTCCCCCCAAGTAATTTTGACTTAGAAATTTTGCACTTACTGTTCCCTCTGCATGAAATGATCCTATTCCAAATGACATCATGACTCTCTCCCTTCGTTTGCTGAGAGCCTGGATCAAATGCTCCTTTTATGGTGTGGGGCAAGCGGTGAGGGGAAAAAGGCAAGAGATTTTACGTCCACGGAGGTTACACTCTGGAAAATCTTGTGGAGTAGTTCTCGTCTGTAACACCATGTTCCTCATGACTCAGAATTGATTTGATATCAGCAGGTTATGGTGACTCCCCAATATAACCTCCCTGGTATTCCCTCACTCCCACCCCCGTATCTAGTCTAATTTGTTTTGATAGCATATATAATAAGGACAGAGGCTTGTCCCATACAAGAATTGTGTTTGTTTGTTTGTTTGTTTTTAATTACCACATATATATGTGAAAGGAAATAAGGAAATAATAAGGAATAAGGAAATAATAATAATAAATAAGGAAAATCAAAGGAAGAATTGATGTTTGGGATTCTGGTGTTGGTGAAGAATAAATATATTGTGGGCTGGCAGAAGAATCTGTTGTGGAAGTAATAGATTGGTTCTTATAAGCAAGAATGACGATACTTTGTCTCACATACTTTGGACATGTTAACAAGAGGGACCAATACTTGAAGTAAGACATTATGGTTTTTGGAGTAGACAGTCAATATTAAAAGGAATACATTCAACAAGGTGGGTTGCCACCATGGTTATAACGATGGATTAAAACATAGGAAAGGTTATGAAGATGCTATAGGAAAAGACAGCATTGTGTTCTGTCATGGACAGGGTTGATTTGAGTTAAAAATCAAACTCATGGCACCTAAAAACTGTAACAACAACAAGAACAAAGTCAGGAGAATATCCCAAAGGCAATTCTGTGAGAGAAAAGATCTGGAAATGGACTCCTGAAAAGATTTCAGCCTTGTGAATTCTACGGGGCATCTCTAGTCTGCTCTCTAATATTATTATGGGTCAGAATCAATAGAGTGGCCCGCAGCAACATCTACAACACTTTCTTCTCGGTATCATAAGCTTCATGAGAGGGTTTTATTTTGCATATTTTCTCCACCATAGTGGTGAGTCGTTAATTAACATTTTGGCAAAGAAATTATTCAATCAACAAGAGTCTAAAATGAATGAAGCTTGCTTCATATTTGGACATCAGCCTAATTCCTACAGGGGAATAATTTGTGGGGGCAAAAAGGAATCTCCTGGCCTAGATTTCTTTGAGTTAGACATTCTGACAATGCTTTGTCCCCCCAGTGCTAACAACACAGTTACTGTAGGGCCATTGGTCATGGTCAGCATTCCACGTGCAGTGTGAGGAGCAAGCCACCATCGCACCACCTTCCCTCAGTGACCCAATACGATACCAGATCCCACCTAAGAAATTCACGCCCACGAATGAGAGGGCCGCAATGCTAGCCAAGATATATGGGATAGATAGAGGTTGCCCTGCTTCCAAAGAGAAAGGAATGTCCTGAGCGTTCTGATAAAAGATTTATGATTATGAATCTGATAACTCATCAGCGATAAACGTGGCTTGTTTTTCTCTCCCTTGCCAAAGCTTATCCCCCTCCAGACTGCCATAAACATGCTCAGCTTGCACCATCTTATCATCGCAAGATGTGGTAAAACTATGTGAAAACACTCACATTCCCTTCCACCATCCCCATCTTCTTCGGACTCTTCCTTCTTAAGGCATTTCACTTATTTCCCTTTCATATATGAATACACACAGACAACCACTTCAATAAAATCAGTTTTGATTTTTTGCTGGTTAATTTTTGGAACGCCTTAGAAGAGCAATCTCAATTGTGAACTCTGACCTGCTTCTCCAGGCTCTGCGTTCCAGGTTCCAGTGAAAGAGCTTCGCAATGAAAGCACCGTTTTAAGAAAGCAAGTGGGTGGTGACTTATCCAAACATATATCATTTGAAAAGGGTTACCTAAACAATCTCTGAAGTGATCACAGTCAATCCTATTTTTCTTTCCGTAACTGATTTTTCCTCCTCTTTCTCTCTTTATAGATGTGCTTGTTTCACGAGGAGCTCTGTGGGACTAGAGCATGCAGTGGGACGTGTGGGTTAAACACATTAAGTTAGCATCCCTGGAAAGTTAGCCATTGGACATCTCCTGTGTAATCTGAACATGGGATATTTATAAGTTGCACATTAACATTTTGATATTTAATTTCAAATAACTTTAAATCATAAAAATTCCATATTGTACAGAAATTTCGCTACTTTGGCAGTAAAGAGGGAGTGCATCTCCCCTCTTCCCCAAATCAGATGCCAATACTTCAATGTCCAATTCCTGGAATGTACGTGTTCAAAAACTTGAGGACTCAAAATATTTATGAATTATAAGTAATATTGGAAGAGGAAGCAGACCTATAAGGCATTTCAACTATTGTTCTCACTTCAGTCTCACCGTTCTTTTGTCAGGGAAGGGAAGGCTAATAAGCTCAAGTAAGAGATGAGAAAACTAATAACTAAAGTTCAGACAATTGAACTGATATGTTTCAATGTTCCTCTGTTTGCATGTGGTAGATCTAGTGTTTAGAGAGAATCTAACTTTTAAACTGTATACAACATACAAGAAATCCCTGAGTGTTGGATCTACCACTATTAGAGTTAGGACCCCAATAATATTATGGTGTTCAATTTTATATTTTATTGAAATATGAGATCCAACGGCATTCTGAAAAAATATCTTTGTACAAGAAGCAAATTTTGAATTGACTTTAATGGAAGAATATTTCTAAACGAAGACTAAAATAGATCATAAAGAAGAAGAAAGGGATACATTCTCTGGTGATATCAAGGAAATATACTGCTGGGTCTACTTAGTCTAATCAATTAGAGCTGTTCCTTTGTGAAAGAGAATCTTCCAACTGAAAATAGTGTTGGCGTTTGGTGTGGGGAGGATTGTGGTTAAGACTCACCGGTCTTTTGAGGATACAGAGGAGAGTGAAGATAGAACAAAGAATGGTATAAGCAAAGCAGTGGTTTAGGGTTGATCATTTGAACATTGAGTAAGAGAAAATTGAAAGATTTAATAGAGTTAAAAAATACAATTAAAAGCCTGTCTTTATAGACTAGACCAGATGGCTGCAATTAATGCAACTTCGTGTGTGGGGTGTGTCTACCCCATCAGGAACAGAGCATGTGTCACAGAGAGATGATTCATTCATTTTTACTACAGTTCAGTAAGCATCTCCTCCATTCTTAGAGCTAGGAATACTTAATGGGAAGATAGAGCCTCTGCCCTAAAATAACATGTTTAGTAAGAAAAACAGAGAAATATCTAGTATGTAGCAACAGGGTGTGCTTATTGCGCCCTAGGAAGTTCCTATGGTGTAAATAGGTAAGTGATGGGCCGCTGACCAAAAGACTGGTCGTTTGAATTCACTGAGAGGCATCTCAAAGGAAGACCAGATAAGATGCTTCCAAAAATTCACAGTTCTACTCTAGAGGAAAGCAAACTAAAACTTTGCTCTAGAAACACAGAGTCATCGTGGGTAAGAATGAACGCAACAACATCTTTTGTATTCTTCTAGTCACTCTAAAAGAGCGTACCTTAGAGGCACGAGTGGAGAAACTTCTCACATATTTTGAACGTGTCAGGAGAGGCCAGTCTTTTGAGAAGGACATCACGTTTAATAAAGTAGAGAAGCAGAGGAAAGCCTTCGGCAATATGGATTGACATACATTTCAACAATGGGTTAAGTATAGAAATAACAATGAGATTGGCACAAGACCAGGCAGTGTTGTGCACAGGGTTGCTATGTATGAGTTGGAACCAAATTGACAGCATCTAAGATCAATCACAAAAATACTAAATTCAGATCATTTGGAGGATATGTAGGCATGAGTCAGAATTGTAGTTTCATGGTTTATTTTATCCACTAGTTATTTGGGACCATTGTGAACTGATTTTAGTTTGCTGTCATCTATGTATACATAGAATCCTACCAAAGCATAACAGTTGTAATGAATGAGTAAACTCCCCAAATATTACAATGGAAACAGAGAACAGTGTGCACCTACACATGGATTATATAACTCCATCCACTCTTCCAAACAGCTGGTCAGATAGTGGCATTCTAGTATTCAGGCTAACAATAGGCAGAGTTGTAACTTAGAAGCAAAACCAACTATCAAGAGCAACAAATCAAAAGAGGCAGTGTCGTGGCAAATTAAAATTTTTGTTAGTGACATGGGTATTTCATTGAAATAACTTTACATTGAAAGTAACTCAAGCTTGAATTTGAAATTACAGTGACCAACAATAACAATAAAAGTGTAGAGGTCTTCAGCAATATTTTTATTAAGATAACTAAGGGCAAGTATAGAGCAGTCACATTTCTTTATTTAGATTTTCTACCCAAGTTTCTGTAGCCCCCACTAAATAATTGAATGGAACCACACAAACAGTGCACTTGTAACATTAAGAGAGGGGATTAGTCAGTTTTCTTTACCACCTGCCATGGTTGTGAGGTTCAGTCATCTTTGAAGCAGCAGAGTTGCAGGGAATCTGGAGGAAGAGCACATTCAAAACCACTCTCTGAAGTGGCAGGAGCCACAGACACCAGCCACAGACTTTTGACATGGAGACACAGGAGGAACACTGAGACTATGGGGCACCTTCTCCTTATTTGGCCTAACACTATGGATCTGTGGACAGTGACCGGAAGGTTGGCTTCCTGGCCCATGGAGACAAATGCCAAGGGCCCATATGGCTGAGAAACTAAACCTGAGAGAGAGTTAGCTGCTGGCTGAGGTGACCATTGACCATATCCTGACTATTAGCTGATCCTGTCTTATATTAATCTATTAACTTTATGAATACATCTGCCACTCCAACTCACTGCCATTGAGTTGATTCCTACTTATATCAACCTAACGAAGGGGAAAGTTGAGGTTTTCCACTCCTGTAAAAATTAGCAGTCTTGGAAACCAACAAGAGTAGTTCTACCCCGTCTTATAGAGTCCATATGAGTTAGAATTTACCTAATAAATGTCCTGAACCATGAGTGTTGGTTGAGTTCTGTATAACCACTGAAATGAATGATCAAATCCAGCACAGTTGAAGAGTGGCGTTGGAAGAACGGATGGTGACATGTAAAAAAAGGGATGGAGTGTGGAGGTATGGCTGACACCTTCCTAATGGCAATAGAGACGCCAAAGGAGTTCAGATATGTCACCCTCCATTGCCAGGTATTGCAAAGGACTTCAAAAATACGTGAAAAAAATCCATTATTTTCCATGAATTGTTTGAAACCCACTTATATAGTAGTTTTTGAGAGGCAATGGAATGAGTTTAAAATAAGAGTAGGTAGCATAATATCTGGAAAAATAAAAAAACAAAAAGTAGAATAAATAAGGATAATAGATCCAGTGCTAATAAATAAATAAATAAATAAATAAATAAAGATCCAATGCTGACTATATAGTAATCTAGGTGGTTTTAAGAATTCATAATTATGTAATGCCTATGGAGTTCCCCTTTCTTCGTGCACCTTTTAATCAATCCT
This sequence comes from Echinops telfairi, assembly GCF_000313985.2. Taxonomy (NCBI): domain Eukaryota; kingdom Metazoa; phylum Chordata; class Mammalia; order Afrosoricida; family Tenrecidae; genus Echinops; species Echinops telfairi. The sequence goes on along the minus strand of NW_022111370.1, from coordinate 3,639,030 downwards.
CAACACTCATTCATGGTACATGTTACAATTTACATGTATATTATCATTTCTGTGGAGAAAAGAGTTAATTAAAAATTGAGGCTTCAGAGTCACACATTCCTCAATGGAATTGAATTTCTAATTTTAAACCTTCTCTACGGAAATATATTTTATTATAAAGTGAGAAGAGTATATTGTCTATATTCTAAAGCAGTTTTAGAAATGACAGGCATAATTTATAGGAATTTCTTAGCAGAGATCCCACCATCTGGTGAGAACCCAATCATACTTTTCTAATGGTGGTTGTTAGGTGCCATTCCAGTAGTTTCAACTTAGAAAGACTCAATGCACAACAGAATATAAGGCCCGTCCCAGTCTTTCTGATGGTTGCGGCTGATTTTGAGTTCATTTTTGCAGTGACTGTGACACTCCGTCTTGGTGAAGGTCTTCCTTCATTTAGCAGGTCATCAACATTTATGTTATCATTCATGGGACTGGTCCTTCCTGAAAACATTCACAAAGTACATGAGACAAGGTCTTGCCATCCTTTGTTCTAAAGAGCTAGGCTGTACATTTTCCAACACACTTTTGTTCCTTCTTCTGGCAGTATATACTATATTTACTATTCTTTGCCAACGCCATAATTCAAGTGTGTTCATTCTTCTCAGGTCTTCCTTATTCATTATCCAGCTTTCATATGCATATGTGATACTGAACAAACCTTAGTCTTTGAAGTGGCATCTTTGCTTTTTAACATATGAAGAATATATAATGTTTGTCATAAATTTGTCCCAGTGTAATGCATCATATCATTTCTTAAATATTACTTTCCATGGGTATTCATTGTGGATCCACACTAAATGTAAACCTTGACAATTCCAATATTTCTACCATTTATCATAATGGGTCAGTTGTTATTGAGAATTGTTGTTTCTTTATATTGAGATGTAATACTTACTGAAGCGCTAGGTGAAGATTATCAGCAGGTGCAAACAAAGTGCATACAGCATGGCTTAAATTAGGAAGGGTATGTATCAGGTTGTATCCATGGCTATGTGGGGGAACTTGAAAGATATTGACTGGATTCATGGTCACAGGTGGTAAAGCTTTAAAATTAGAAAGTGTGGGTCAGAGTTGCATCCACTTGCCATATTTATTCACTGTATACTGAGCAAATGATCAGTATAGCTGGATCATATAAGGAAGAATGCTGTATCAGGATTCCAAGATATGCATATGTCACAACCTGGCTTGCTGAAATTTAGGAGGACTTGAAGTATTTGCTGATATGAATATCAAGGACTGACACTTTCAGTATGTATTACAATGCAATGTACAGGAGGCTAAAATATATCTGGGTACTTTAGAGAAACAAATCCACAGAAACTCATATGGGGAAGAGAGAGTTTTATATAAAGGATAAGTGCACATCAAGAAAACATCCCAACCCAGTGCTGCCCAAGCCCACAAGTTCAACATTAGCTCATTTGTCCAGCACCAATCCACAAAGTCCTCCTCCATCTCACAAAACACGCACAATGATGCTGACTGGAGGAAGACAGCTGAATCAGTGAACGTGTAAGCATCTCAGAGCTGGCAGGGGTTTCCACATGGTTTCTTCAGCACCCAGGGCTGCATCGGGGTAGGTCCATGCGACTTCTCCTCAGGGGTCTTGCAGGAAGTGAGCCTTGCAAGCTGAAGCAGGGAACTAGCTAAGGCAGCTGTACCCTGGTCTGCCCATCACAAAGAGACCTGAGAACCCAAAAGGCGAGGCTCATGGAGCCATTTATCTCTCTGCCCTCCAATTAACCCCACTTGTGCTTATCGACCAGGTTGACACAATAAACATTAACTATCTCAGTAGGTAACATCAAGACAAATGGAGTAAAGGTTCAAGTTATCAAGGATTTCATCTTGCTTGGACACTCAACTAATGCTCATGGAAGGAGAAGTTAAGAGATCAAATGATACATTGCATTGAGTAAATCCCTTAAGATCTCTCTAAAGTATTGAAAAGGAAGCTTGTTACATTATGAACTAAGGTGTGCTTGACCTTGCCTCATTTGTATGTGAAAGTTGAACCTTGGATAAGAAAGATGGAAGAATAGATTCATTTGGATTATAGCGCTGTTGAAGAGTACTGAAAGTACCACAGACGGCCAAAAGAACAAATAGATCTGTACTGGAAGATGTAGAGCCACAAGGCTCCTTAAAGGCAGGAATGATGGGACTTTGCCTCACATGCTTTTGGACATATTGTTAAGAGAGATCAGTCTCTGGAGAAGGACGTTAGGCTTGCTAAAGCAGCTGAGCATCAAAAAAGAGGACTACCTTCAAGAAGATGGTTTGACCAGTGGATGCATTGATAGGAGAGAACATAAGACTGATTGTGAGAATGGTGCATGACCCAGCAGGGTTCTGTTCTGTCTTACACATGGTCACATGAATAGGAACCGATTGGAGGGCACCTAAAAGTAACATGTGTGTAAGGTCCTCTTCACTTTCACCAAGCAAGGTTATACCATCTGTGCATCATAGACTATGAATTAGTCTTCTTCCTAAACACTCTCTTTGTTCCTGTTCACATCGAATGTAAAAGATAATGGGATCACGTTTGTTAACTCATTCTTGCCTTGGCATGACTTACAAGCAGTGCAGCACTTGTCAAGAATGGAAACTAATCGTGGATTTTGTAATTTGACCTAGTTGAGAGCTATCTGGTCTATTTTCTCTTTAGTTTATGTGCTCTGCTTTTAATCTAGCCCTCTTAGGTAAAGCCTGCCTTGATGCACGCATACACTGTTAGACTGTTTTGGAGTTCCATAATACTGTCTACTCATTTTCTGAACTGATTTCATTAGCTCTCAAAAAATCACCAATTTATGGTTTAGACAATAATACTGTCTTCTGAAGTTGAATAAATGACCTCAGATATCTAAAATTTTCCTTCTCTCTCTATCATACAATGTAATCAACAGAGCTGATAGAGTCTTAATATATATTAATATAGATATAAATTGATTTTACTAACTTGATAAAGAATAAAGGAAACGAGATCTTTTTAAAAGGAGGAAACTGGGGCCACATGAAAATATCCTTTTGCCTCCTCTTGGAGATGCACTCTACCCTTAAACAAGACTTTTAGAGACAAACAGGAGATAGACCCCACGGATGAACAAAGAAAACCAAATTTAATGTAAATTGCACATGAAACCCAGCAACAGGTCAAGCCCTAGTAAAATGAAAATGGAAAATTCCCAATAGGAAATCTTGGCCCGAGGAAACAAGATCCTACTACTCCCACCTGCCTCCCCTGTAGTCCGTAGTGTACTGTTCACTTCACGGTTGTCTCAGCAAAACGTCTTAGTTCATGAACGAGCTCATGAAAGCATTGACAGAGCCAAAAGCATCCAGGCTGAGGAAGCCATAGAAATGATAGCATTGGCAAGACAGTCATTGTTGTCTTTGTGCCACCATCTTTCTTTCTTTCATTTGTTAATTCTACCCCAAATCTTATTGGTCCCTGGCAAGAACTGGCTTCTGTCTAATGAGGGCTGTCGTGCTTGCAGGTGACTTTACACCTGTGACCATGGAGATCTAGCCAAAACAGTTCTCTCTCTGGATCAGTTGCCTGGGGACTTGGAGACAAATAAAAGAATCTGGAGACAGAGGAGGAAGTAGAGATGCATGGAAGATGGGGAAAGAGTTGGGGTTAGTGGTGAGTGACTGGCAACTAATACACGTCAGTGCCTCTCTCCTTCTTCCTGCCTCCTCTGTCTGACCTCATCCCTCCATATGATGAATGACTGATGAGACAAAGGCACTCGACTTTAGATAGTGCAGTCTTATTAAGAACAAATGTCTAAGACCTGAGGTTTGTATGTGTAGCTTTTATATTATTTTCAAGATTGTTTCTTATATTTCCTACTGAATCTTTCTCCTGGGCTTTGCATCTAATCCTTCCTGTCAGGAAGATTTCCTTAGTCTACTTTCCCTCCTGGGATGCTACAGGCATCTAGAGAGAAGAGTGAGACAAATCACCGAGTCCTTGTTTTAAAAGGTCAGTAATAAAAATAACATTTTTTGCTGTAAACTATGGCATATATTTTGCATGAATAATTTGTAGTCACCACAAAAAATCTGCAAGTGAACTTTATTCTATAAATTTTAGTTGAAAAATGAGACTTACACATAGAAAATGACTTGAAAATCTCATCTGAGAGAATGAATTACAATGATCTCCCCCGGATTACTAAATTTGGTGAGAATGAACTAATACTAAACATTTAGGGATCAGGTGATGGGTATTGTGTGTGTTCCACATAGTTTGTATATATCAACCATTTTCTTGACACCACTGTTGTATGAGTTATTATTCCTATTTAAACAGATTAGGATACTGCGATACAGTGAACTGAACAGCATGTTGATAATAAACATTAAAAAAAAATACAACCTTTGATCCTCACGTTGTAGTTTCAGAGCCTCATCCTATCCCATTAGCTATTGCTGTCTCTCTACACTTACGACAGTCTCTGCAATTTTTCAGTAAATGTGATAATCACAATGATTATATCTGGGGATGGTGGTAGTCCAATAAAAATGCATGATTGTCTTTTCATAGTATAAAATGGTTCTTGGGAAAAGATATCCCAGGCAGAAACTCCCTTTGTCAGATTTTTGTTTGCATAAGTGAGGCAAGCTCCTGAATGGGAGCAAAAGTAACCTCAAAGCAGAGTGAGATGGGAGGTGGACCTGATCAATTCTTTTTCCTACTTCTATTTGATAGCTACAGAAGGAATAATAGATGCACAAAAAATAAAACGATATTAAATTCCTGAATATCCTTCTGGGGTAACTACAAGAATAAAAATAATTGTTTACCATGTGAAACAACTAGAATATGGTGTTTACATTTTGACTTGCTAGTTTAAATTAAAGGGTGATAAAATGATTATGGTGATGTTTATTATGCAACAAATAATATCTATCCTCAGGTATATATATTTAAATCCAGTCAATGGTCTGTATACTATGTCTATATATACATACATAAAACTATGTACGTCTTTTCCTCAGTAACAAACAACAGCTAATATTTCAATTGCTTGCAAATATATGAAGACGCCGTCAAAAAGACAATAAAAATGTTAGGCAGCTAGCTTATGGACAAAGGAGTGGTTGTCCCTCCCATGCCTGCAAAGGAACATGTAATGGGGTTGGAGGGAAATCAGGCACCCTATTAGACATCTATGGGAAGATCCAGAACTGGGCATGTGTAGACTAAGCCCCCAAGCACAGATGTATCTTAAGCCTAAAGCCACTTGGGCCTATAACACCACACAGGTGGACCTGAACTCAGCCAATGGACTCTTCCAATACTTTCTACCATGCCTCCCCCAGCCAGGGGATGGAATAGAATTAAGGCAGGAAGCACCTCTTGGTAAGCTCTCTTGTCTTGGCCTCTTGGTGCCTGGGCATTCCCGAGTTCTGTAAGTGTGGGTGTTCTTTTCCACATGATTGTTTGTGCCCAGCTGTGAACCCCAGTAGGGCTTCTGGGCAGCTTGACACACTTTCCAGAAATAGCATGTACCTGTTGAGACTGTAAACCTCACACTTTTCCATTCCTTCATAAAAACTCACTTGAGCTACAAAACGCGCTTCTGAGACGTGAATCCTTTCGGCGTCGTGTAGCAAGAACTGTGGTTACGCCACTTCAGAAACCTAACAAACATATTCTGTTATCTTTCAGTTCTGTGTTTCCACAAACTTTCTCAAGTACCCTTGTACTGTACTTACTTATGGACACATGGCTTGGTGAGGTTGGAATAGCCTCTCCTTATTCAGCAAGGCTGGACTAGGCAGCACTTAGCCCCATTGGTCACTTATCAGAATCAAGGTTAATACTATAGCATGGCCTGAGTCATGGTTTTCTTTTTTCATTTTAATAACATTAATTAGGAGTTAATACATGTGTCATATCACTCCATAGCTCAATCACACCAACCAGTATTATACAATTGCTACCACAGTTTCCAACCTTCTTTTTTCTTCCTGGACTTCTTGACACTGTCTCCCTTTTACTAGACTGCATGCCACTCCCTGCCAAACCCCTCGTCTACTTTCTGTCCCCTTAGGTTCATCAACCCTGGGTTTCATATACCCAAACACAGAAGGACTTGTAGCACAACTTCAAGAGGGTGGCCACCAATGACATAACACCTATAAGCCTAATGCTAATATGAACAAACAAAAATATAGAAAATATTGAAAACCAGATCTGTTTTCTTATGATGGGAGACAAGAAAAAGGAGAGGAATCACCCCTCCCTCCCACACACCCACACACATACTCACACACAGGCACACACACACATGATAATTTAAAGCATTGGCTTGATTATCTGTGGCATATACTGTAAGTATGTCCTTATCTTTAATCACAGAGGAACGTGCATGTTTAATCCCCAAAGTAATTGGTGAGAAAAATATGCTCAATCAGCTGGAAAACATGGCCAGTTGGCAAGGAAGAAATCAGTAGTCGTGAAGCCGACTACACTCTACTGCGTTTTGAGGTTTGTATTCTTCACTTACAAGCTTCCCTCTTCATCAACACTTGGGAAAGAGAAGGTTGAGCAGTTTCTAATGTTAACTTGAGAGCCTAACTGACCTCACGAAAAGGCAGTCCTGGTCCTGACCTATAGTTTCCTTCCTATAAAACAGAAAATGTTGAAATAAAGGAATATAAGGAATAAAGAACATTTATAAAGAGTAAAGAACATTTATTTGTTGGTTGCCACAAAAAAAAACAACAAGACAAAACAAAACAAAAAGCATCAACCATGTTTCTACTTGATGTGGGAGGATAAAAATAACTAAGATTTAAAGTAATCCTGCAACTCTCCAAGTCTGTGCTATTCAATATGGTCACATTTACCCACTCAAGCTTCACTGAACCGAACTGAGACTGAAAAGATACTGATTTTATATTTCAGATATTTGTACTAATTGTCTCCACCACACCTACAGCCCAAGCAAGATTACACTCTTCTTTTACTGTATATCCTCGAGTGTAAGCCCACCAGAATACCAGCGAAAGCACTTTACCAGAACACCTGCATAAAAAATGTGCTGAAAAACCTCGGCTTATACATGAGAATATATGGTACTTTGTTTTTAACGTACAGTTAAAATAGGCCACATGTCTTTTCTTCTTTCCTAAAAACCCATTGGTGAGTATGGTCTGTTATCATTGAAGTCTTTCATGCGGCTTAATCGATCTGTGTTTACAAATATCACTTGTTTGTTGGAATAAAATCTGGAGTCTGGGGTCTGCTTTGCTTCTACTGCAAGTCAAAGTTTGTGTGTGTGTGTGTGTGTGTGTGTGAGAGAGAGAGAGAGAGAGAGAGAGAGAGAGAGAGAGAGAGAGAGACTCAACATAAAGGATCACAGAGCAGAAGAGTTAAAGGCTTGACTGATAACTAAATGTTGACGGTTTGAACTCACCAGCATCTCTACCAGAAAGTCCTGGTCATCCGCTCCCATAAAGCTGACAACCTCTGGATCCTTTGGCAGGCAGGGCTCCTCGATGGCACACAATACCAGCACCACATTAGACTTAGCAATATCAGTTACCTGAGAGTTTCATCTAATGAAGACTGAGGAGCCCTGTAATATTGAGCACCCCAGACAGCTTGAAGCCCTGGCAAGTTACATACTGTGAATAAACATAAACAAGACATTTTCATTGCACTGCAAAACATTTGCAATGCAGCATGAATCTCCAGACCAATGGCTTAAAGTAGGATTAGGCAATAAGCTCTGTTTCTAAGGACAATTATCAGTTGACCTCATTCTAGAATTTCACTTTTAGAATGAATTGGAAAAGATTAGGTGAGATGCCTTCTTGCCCTTGTGAACTGGCATATAATGCAAAAGTTTAAATCTAGAGATTTTCAAGACTATAAATTTACCAAACTTAATAGCATTATGAGAAGAGATGGAAGAAAATCATGCCAAGCAACTGCATGCAAGGAATAAAATATTAAAATAAATTATTTGCTCAAAAATTTATAAAACAACTGATTCTTTGATTTCAGACAAAATCAGCCTTGTTGTGTCCATGAATAATTACAAGGATCCTAAGTGTATATTGATGCATCTATAAAAGTTAACATTAAGGAGTTTGGAATATACTATCCTCTTTTTAGATGATATGCAGTGTGAACAGTGCAATTTCAATCATTAAAATGTACTGACAATCATGTCAAATGAGAAGGGAAATATGAAATACCACCATTTCTTTGATTTACAATAAAATTGAAAGCTTATTGTCATTCAATTGATTCTGACTAATAGTAAAACTGCCCCTGTGTGTTTTTGAGACTCTAAATCTTTGTGGGAACAGTAAACCTCATGGGTTTTTTTCTGCTAGCAGCTGGTGAATTAGAACTGCTGACCTTGCAATTAGAAGCACAACTTGTAATTTACTATGCCACCAGGGTTCCATTCTGAGTAATAGGAGCAATCAAATATACTTTAATTTAACAAATACTAATATACTTCTTACTTGCTGACAGGCATGCTTCTCTATATGTTATGAAAATTGATTTACTTTATTAGCCATTTAACAATATGGAGGAAAGACTGCATGTCAGTTTTTGAATTCTGAGTTAAAGAACAATCAAACAAACACAAATGTGGACGCTTGAAAGAGCACTCCCTTATTGTGGTATGGTTTCTTCGGTGAGTAGTCTACTGATTTAGCTGTGTCCTTTATTCCGAGCTTCAAAAGACTGAAAATGCAGTGTCGCTGAGCTATATGATCATCTGATAGCTCAACTAGAGAAAGATAATTACATGTCTTTATAAATGGCAGAATTCCATCTCTTATGACAATAGGATTAAAGACCGGAAAGTTCCTTCTTAATATCACTTGGAAGCCACTCTTCGAACGTCAAGGAAATGTGCCATTTTCTGCCATGTGGCCCTCTCACTAGGCAGTTCACAACCTGACCCTTTGTCGCTTCACACTCTGTTTTGCACTACAGTTGGCTAACATTAATTTTATAGAATGAAATATAACTGTAGGAGTAACATTCTATTGTCTTTGTTATGATATATCCCAATCAGGAGGGTGGAAAACTGTCATTTTGCCATATTTTATTGACACCAAAGCAGCAACAATGGGACCAAGCACTGGAACAATTGTAAAGATGGTGCATTACCAGGCAGTACTTCCCTCTTTTGTGTACAAGGTCGCTATGGGTCAGACCTGACTTGATGACATCACGTCTAACAACAACAGCATCGACTGGGCAAAAGCTCTTTCTCCACTTAGGGGGAGAGAATCATATAAGGCTACGTCCGGCTCATCTAGGGGCACTTTAGGTTGCATCTGCCATATGCAAACCCACTGTTAACAAATTAACTCTATGCCAAACCAACTCTTAGAAGGCTTCTGAGACATTGAACCTTTATAGGACTAGACAGCCTCAGATTTTTCCTGCTGATGGTTTTGAACCAGTATATTGAAGTTAGTAGCCCAATCCCTCACCTATCGAACCATCAAGGGATTCTTTATAAGAGCTCTTTGAAATATAACTCATAAGCCATAAATCTACCATTTAAAACATATAATTAAATGATTTTAATATATCAGCTATCCACAGTTCAATTTTTGTTTTTTTCATTACTCCCAGTAGAAACCTATACCCATTATCAGTAACTCCTGAACATAATTGTGAGCCCAGTACATTGCTGGAAGTTTTTAAATTAGCTCATCTGATGTGACGATACTCTGGAAGTCCATCAAATGTTTAAACTGAATGACTATGGACCAACAAAGCATGAAAAAGCTTGAAAATGATCTTCAATTATTTGTCTGTGCAAGCATCATAGTTACTAAAAAGAAAATGAAATAGGAGTAGTTTCCAAGAATTCATGGAAAAATTCTATTGCCTTTTCCTTTCATTATTCAACTAGCTGTTTGAAAGCTTTTGAAGCTTTCTTGAAGCTCCTGTACATATGTCCGTACAAATACCAAGTACAAGACGGTGTTTAGCAACATTATTCGCATTAATAAAAAAGATAAACATTCAAAATTTCCATTAGCTAATGAATGGATAAACAGATGGTGTATCCACAAAAGGGACTACTATTAAGCCATAAAAAAGAATGAAGTTCTGAAACATGTTACCACCTGGATGGGCTATGTTACCAAATGATGCTAAAATATGCTAGTCTGTAAATACCATAATGCCCAAACCTATGTAAATGGCATTTTTGAAAAGAAAAAAATTGTATATGCAGAAAACAAGTAAGTGCTTGCTATACACTATTTTATCATCATTTTACATATGAGAACATTGAAAGATTAAGTAGCTAGTCTCAAAGTTATTGTCAGGTGTCATTAAGTATGTTCTGTCTCATAGCCACCCAATGCACAACAGAATGAAACGTTACCAGGCTCTGTACCATACGTCCAATTGTTGTTATGTCTGAGGCCATTGTTGCAACCACTGTGTCTGTCCATTGCATTGAGGATCTTCCTCTTTTCTTTGGGCTTCTTTTTCACCAAGCATGGTTTTCTTTTCTGGGGGACTGGTCTTTCCTGACAACAAACCCAAAGTACACAAGGCTAAGTTCTGCCATCTTTGCATCTAAGGAGAATTTGGGGGTGTACTTTTTCCAAGGCAGATTTGTTTGTTCTTCTGGCTGTCCATGGTATAGCACACTAATTCAAATGCATCGAGTCCCCATTGATCTTCTTTACTGATTGTCCAACTTTCACATGCCTATGAGGCAATTGAAAGGACCCTTGTATGAGTACCCACATCCTCCTAATAATAGCCTCACTTTTCAGTGAGTTAAAGGGGTCTTGTGCAGCAGATTTATCCAATGCAATATGTCCTTTGATCTCTTGGCTGCTGCTTCAATGAACACTGGCTGTGGACCCAAGGAAAATGAAATCCTTGACTTCATTCTTTTCTCTTATTATCATGTTACATATTCGTACAACAATATTTTTTTGTTTATTCTCCTTTAAGCTATAGCCCATATTGAAGCCCACAATCCTTGATCTTAATCATCAAGTGTTTCAGATCCTTTTCACTTTCAGCAAGCAAGAAGGTTGTGTCATCTGTATATGACAGGTTGTCAATAAACCTTCCTCCACTTATCTGTCACTGTGTGCTATTGTGATGACTTGCTGGTTGCTGTGATGCTGGAACCAATACCAGTGAAGTCGCTCAAGGTGAACATGTTAAAAGGTTTCAGCAGAACTTTGATACTGTGAAAAATTAATAAGCTGTCCACTTCTGAAGAATTAGCCCTTCAAAACATAATTCAAGAAGATCTGTCCTTTCAAAGCAAAGCTGGCCATAATGGAATTGGTGGAGTAAGCTTTGGGGACTTTCATTTGCTAGTAGGGCATGATAAAAATGATAAGAAACAATTTCAAGCCATCATTAGTAATTGGAACTTGAAATATAGGAAGTGTGAATCTAGGAAAATTGGAAGTCATCAAAAATGGCCACTTAGGAATTCTCACAGCTGTTGAGTCAATGCCAACTCTATAAGACAGGATCGAACTGCCCTTGTGAGTTTCTTCACTTTAACTGTTGATGGAAGTAGAAAGCCCTGTCTTTCTATTGTTGATCTGGCTGGTGATTTTGAACTATTTACCTTGAGGATAGCAGCCCAATGCATATCCATTATACCACCAGGCCACCTAGCTATTAGGGAGCTAAAACAGGAGCCCTTTGGTATGTTGGATTGTATGTTGGGCTGCTAACCAGAAGGTCACCAGTTCAAAACTAACAGCCATCCCACAGGGAAAGATTGGGCTTTCTATTCCCATAAAAAGTTACAGTCTCAGAAACCTACAATTGCAGTGCTATTCTGTCCTGTAGGGTTGCTGTGAGTCAGAATCAAATCATTTTGATTTGATTTTGTTGCGTGAGCTGAAATAGCCTGGCATTGACTTAAAACTTGTTAAGTGACTAAATTGAGATTTGAATTCGAGCATTAAGAATTCATACTCTTAACCATTATGTTATACCTCTCATAAATATCTTATAACAGTCAATATTTATTCAACATATATTTATTAAGTTCCTTCTATGCACTAGATATTATGATACACATAGAAAATGTGGCTGAAAAATAAATATGGTTGTTGGCATCCTAGAGTTTATCATCTGGTGAGAATGAGATATAGTCTGATGGACAGAGAATAGAACGGGGAATTGACTAGAGTACAAAATCAATGCCGGGGGAAATGCAGCCCCATGTGAAAGCTCAAAGAGAGAAGTTGACCTTGGCTTGGAAAGTTAGATGAAACTTCCAGGTGGGGGGAGAAGGGGGAAACAGTGGCTGCAAAGCTATTTCCTGAAGAATTACGAGAAAGCAAGGCGGAGTAGGGAAAGGGGCCTATGTAGTAGGTGGGTGAAATGTCAGGAGATGGGAACAACAGTGCTCAGTGGTCCTGTGCAGAGGGAGAATGCCCTTCTTACACAAAATAAAAGCATTTCTACACCTCCAGCTAAAGTTTACGAAAGAGTGAGGGTTCTGAAAATAAAAAATCTCAGGATAATATAGGAAATCATTATGTTTTCTGAATTTATATTTAGGCAATAAAAATCCAGAGTCTAATTATAGATTTTGGAGGACTCAAAATGCCTTCTACACTGTGAAAATATAGTGGTTGCAACCCACTGCTATTAAGTCTATTTTAAGGCAGGGCAGAGTAAAACTACTTCTTTGGTGTTCAGAAATGTAAAATTTGGGGAGCAGACACTTGACTCACTGCCCCACCATACCAAACCCCAAACCATACATACCAGCTGCCATTGAGAAAATTCTGATTCATAGTGACCCTCTATTAAGTTTCTGAGACTGCAGATATTCATGGAAGCAGATAGCCTGAACCCTCTCCTGATACACAGTTGGTGGGTTTGAACTGACAACCTAAGCTTAGAAGTGCAAAGCTTACCTGGGAACACCACCTGAGCTCCTTATTCATAAATAGGAGGATATGCAGCAGTCAGGGAGCCCTCGCCACAATTAAGTTTGCAAAAATCCCAGTACGGGAGCCCAAATGGTGTAGTTCATATATATAAAATTGGGATGAAAAAAATATATATACACACACACCACACACACTAGGAGATACACAAAAGAACCTGAATTTTTGTTTCAAAGTTATGTATTTAAAATTTGTTACAAAACAACCTTATCGCCTTCAAAGTACTCTCCATTACACTTCATACATTTGTCAAATCTCAGATTCCATTCTTGAACCCATTTTTAAAACTTATCTGGTTTTTTAAAAATCATTTTATTGGCAGCTCATACAACTCTTATCACAATGCATACATCAATTGAATCAGGCATGTTTGTACATATGTTGCCCTCATTCTCTTCTAGACATTTACTTTCTGCTGATACCTCGGTAGCAGTTCTTTTTGTTTTTTTCTCCACGGCCCACTTCTGTTTTGATGGCTCTTTTTTTTTTCATTCTCAGAGACAAAAAGAAGTTACATGGAGCCAGATCAGGTGAGTCAGGTGAGCGGGACAAAAGAGGCATTCTGGGTTTTTTGCCAAAACTGGCACATTGGTGGCTGCGTGAGCAGGTGCATTGTCGTGTTGGCAAAATCAGTCTCCTGTCTGCCACAAATCAGGTCTTTTTTGTCATATACTGTTATGAAATTTTTTCCAGAACCTCTAAATAGATAGCTAGATGAACAGTCTGACCTGGTGGAATGAACTCCAAATGCATTAGGAGTCAACATTTTCATCCATTCAGGAAGTTTCCATGTCCAAAATGAGGTTTATCATCAATTGACATTCTGCCTTTTTGGAAATAAAAAAAAAAAACACTTGTACACTTGAGTTTTCCCATAGTGCCATAAGCTGTGTTCAATATTACAACGATTTCTACGACATTTTTCCTGAGCAGGAAATAAAATTGCCTAGTCACTCGCTATTGTCTTAAATTGGCCATTGTGAAAAACAAGGCTTGAGCAAAACTGATTTTATAAAAATTTTCACTGTGACCAGAGAGAACCTTCCCAGGTGACACCACTGTGTGCACTAGCTCAGAGCAAGTTCTTCATGCTGACCTAGCAGGAAAAATGCATACTAGGAAAGCTCTGCTCTGCCCAATGCAATTCTGGTATGTTTTGTTGTTGCATACCTCTTCATATATATAAATATAAATACTAGTATAAATACAAATAATAATAATATAAATGTATAAATCTAATTCTAGATCTAAATCTAAATTATATATATCTATAATTCTCCCCAAATGCTAATTCTTTTTTTTAACTATTTAAGATAAATTTTGTATAATGAACATATTTCATTTTAATGAAAGAAAAATGCATTTTATCAGAAATCATATCAGAAAAATAAAACACATTCTCCCACAACACAATACTCAATTGATGTTTTTATTAAAAACCAGGAAACCAACATTACCAGGGGATTACAGATACCCTACACAGTTTTTCATTCTTTCCTACGTTTTCCCCTCCTAAGTGTTAAGAGTTTTATAATGAAAAACTGTTCCATTAATTCTAAGACTTGTCCTATCAGGTGGATAGATCCAGAACTCGTTTTTCATGAATATGAGTAGGAAATTGAAAGACCCAAGAACTTCCCAGAAACGTCTGCAGAGCTTGTCTTTGACACAATCAGTCATGACAGGTGAGCAGGATGAGAAACTGTGCATCTCAAGACTGTCTCCTCCCAATCTGGTCAAATAAGTGTAGGGTAAAATAAGCAGCACAGAGAATCGGGCGTTCCAAGTTTGAGAACATCTGTTGTATTGGCATCATCTCAGAAAGTTCTAACAGCTCGTCCTGTAATATGCATTCCTCTAAATTTTAAAAAAGTCCCATAGAAAGTTTCAAGTCCTTGTCCTAGTTAACAATAAGACCAAGATGTGTTTGGAGTGTTTATATCACTGTAATACACTCTGCTCAATCTGTGAGCTGGAACTCCCTGCCATGGTCAATTCTGATTCAAAGGGACCCTATAAGAGGGTAGAACGTCTCCTTTGGGTTTCTGAGACTCTAACTATGGGAAGATAAAGCCTCTTTGTTCTCACAAGGAGCAACTGGTGGTTTTGAGTTGCTGACCACGTGGTTAACAATTTAACAAGGAACCCACTATGCCACATAGTACCCTGACAATTAGATTGTTACTTGGAAGTAGTTTGAAAGTACTGCAGGCTGACTAAGAATGGCCCCTAAAGATATAGACTCCTAATGGCTGAGACTTAGAAATCTGATCTGCTTTGGAAAGCTAAGCTGTGTCTGTTAGATTTTTTGTCAACTTGCTTTTATGTGAATGGGAAGGAGTGGAGCTCAAAATGTCAGTCAAGTATTAGCCTGACGAACACACCCCTCGGGGGTGTCTGTTTTTGTGTAAGAGTGAGAGACACTTGGACTGTCTTTGTCTTGGCCCCTATGTCTTTGTCTTTGTGCAGGCGCTGTGCCTGTGTCCCGAGGCAGCTCCACGTGGGCTTCCTGACTCGGAAAGCTCTCAGCACTTGCCATGTTTCTGCTGAACTTGGATCCACCAGCCTCGGAACTCACTAACCTGTGATCTCTCTCCTTCGCCCTTGACCCCTCTGAGTCATCAGCTTATAACTACGTGAGTTTGAAGAGGGCCAGGATATCACGAGACCCATGGACTTGAGTTGGATTGGAAGGGTGCTTTCTAGATGTAGTTCCTCACTGATACAAAGTTATTTCCTGTACATAGATGAATGTCATTGTTGCACTAGATAACCTAGCTGAACACAATCAATCTTAATGCAATTAAGTTAAGGACCTTGAGTTGATATCACCAAGGAGGACTTGTGTGGGTACAAATCCAAGGGTGTGTCCTCACAAGAGAAAGACAGAGAAGGCAGCTCCGATGGAGGATTTGATGTGATGACAGCAAAGACATATGAGGTACAAGGTCAGGAAACCCACCCCTGCTTGAAATCACAAGGAGTAAGAAACAGATTCCCTCCTCAAGCATAAAAAGTCAGTAAGATCCTGTTGACACCTTTCATTCAGACTTCTGCCTACTACAACTCTATGAGAATACATTTCTGTTGTTGTAAGGCCTCTAGTTCATGGCAATTTGTTGCGCCAATTCTTTGGAAAACAACAGGAAGGATATGGCTAGAACGTGTTTTATGCAAAGGAGCAAATTACTTCTGCTTTGATAGAACAAGATAAAGAGGTAGCATTTGAACTGAATTTCAGCCTCAGTGTGCAAACAGTAGCTTTGTGGAGTGAACAATCTTCACAACTCCATAAGGCAGCTTCGTGAATGGTTGGGAAAATACGATGGAGTTTAGAGAGTGATCAGACACAAAAGGAAATGGGAAAAAGTGCACATCCAGGAACTTGGTGCCACGGAATACACACTCTGCATTCCCACCTCCCATTCCTCATAAAAGATGACCACGTTTATAGCACATTTTCAGATGTGCTATAATATAAATATTATATGTCTTTTGAGGCATGTTAGCTAACATGGCCTCTGAGCTGAGATTGGTGCTCTCAGAAGGTAAACATCAATGCCTTTTCTGTTCTTGTCACTGCCGGATTGACTCGGGAGAATCATTTCAATCTGCAGAGAGTTTAATTAGGCAATTCTTTCAGGGAGCCTATCAAGTCGAGATTAATTAAGATTTCTTTCAGAATGATACTTAATTGGGATAATGTTTTAAATTGGTTATTGATGGAGGAAGATTTGATTGTGGCTTGCATAATTCCCTCTAGAGGAGAACAGAAAGCTTTTCGAGGCTAGTGTTTAGTTCCTTAGATCACATAAGGGACATATGTGTGTGTGTGTGTGTGTATACATACATATATAATGAAAATTAGAAACTGTGATCATGCTTGACTAAGGTGAGAAGATAATTGAGTCAAATCACTGGGAGTGTAAACTCTCTAGAGGGTACATACTCTGAGTGACAAGTTAATCCATTTCCAAGGAGCTGGCTATGAGTTTCATGCTGATTTTGCTTCTCCATAATGTACACGCAGCATAAGAAGCACTATGAACAGGGTGAACAGAAGCTAAAATGTCAAGAGCCCTGACTGTCAGGACTGGGTCTTAACATGCCACCTCTTTAAACATTACAACTCTGAGCGGAAGCCCTCATCATCCACATTTAACAGAGCTCTCAGGTGTCAAATTACTAGCTCATGGAATATGCAAGTGAGTGATGAAGGTGGCTTCAAACCCCAGATTCCAGGACCTGGAAGACTAACTCATCTGTTTCAAACCCTACACCCAAAGTCACCGCCGTCATATGAACCCTGACTCACAAGGATCCAATAAAACAAAATAGAACTATACCTGTCCGTTTCAGAGGCTGCTGTCTTTACAGAAGCAAAAAGCTTCCTCCTCCTCGGTTGGGTTAGCAGGCCAAAGCGTAAGCGGTTAACCTGGGATTCGCAGCCCAGAGCAGAAGGCACAAGCCATGAGAGCGCTGAGGTATTTATCCAGCAACTGTTTAATAAATACCTACTGTGAACGAAGTGTTTTCTGGACACTTGGGATAAAGTAGAACAAAACAAGCCCTGTCGTCAAAGAGCATACATTTAACTGAGCATGAAAAGTCAATGAATCAATACAACAAAACAAAAATAAATGGCAAGTCAGAGGGTGGAAGTAATTGAAATATGAAACAAACAAAAATAACAAATAAAATGACACACACTGTTCTCTTTTTCATTCATTTCTTGCCTTTTGTAAGACTATGCAGGCATGATCAATGAGGACACAGGGACACGAATTCAACTGAGAGCCGAAAGATAGCCATCTATGTGAGAAGCAACACAGCCCACGTGGAAGAAGCACAGCAGCCTGTGTGATCATGAGGTATTGATAGGCTCGAGTATCAGGCATCAGAGAACAAAAAATCATATCATTGTGAATGAGGGGGAGTGCAGAATGGAGAACCAAAGCCCATCTGTAGGCAACTGTGCATCCCCTTACAGAAGGGTCAAGTGGAGAAGAGCCAGTTAGAGTGCAGTATAGCAACGATGAAACATACAACTTTCCTCTAATTCTTTAATGCTCCCCCTCCCTCCCCCACTCTCATGATCCCAATTCTACCTTACAAATCTGGCTAGACCAGAGGATGTACACTGGTACACATAAGAGCTGGAAACACAGAGAATCCAGGACATATAAACCCCTCAGGACCAATAATGAGAGTAGAGAGAGTAAGGGGAAATTGGGGGGAAAAGGGGAATGGATAATAATGATCTACATATAACTCCCTCTCTGAGGTATTGACAACAGAAAAGTGGGTTAAGGGAGATATCAGACAGTGTAATACATAAAAAATAATAATTTATAAATTATCAAGGGTTCCTCAAGGAGGGTGTGTGGGGAAGGGAGGGGAAAAACGAGGAGCTGACACCAAGGGAGCAAGTAAAAGAAAAATGTTTTGAGAATGATGATGGCAACAAATGTACAAATGTGCTTGACACAAAGGATGTTTGTATGGATTGTGATAAGAGTTGTATGAGCCCCCAATAAAATGATTTAAAAAAAAAAAAGAACCTAAAGATAAATTTTCAAAAAGGCATCATATAAATAGACAAGAAGATCTTGAAGATCAGGAGGTTTCTATGCAAGAGTTCTGAAAAGAAAATTTATACATTGGAGTTTCAATAATTCACTGGTATCTGACTTCTCACATCACCACATCTTGTTGCATTTATGACCCTAAATATTGACTAATCATTGGAACTCTGGTATAAGTGGACATATCTTACCAGGGCATAATTTTATATCAGTGTGTTCCTAAATGGTCGATTCTGCCCACTGGAGTGGCTGAAATGATCCAGAGGGGCTACAAAAGCCAGGATGTAGTACAAAAGGTTTTAATTGCCAAGGAGGGCACCAAGTTTGTTTTGTTTTCTGAAAAGGTGCAAACCTATGGTTTACATGGTATGTTTGTTTTCTTTTTGTTTTTTGAGTTGAATTCTCACTTTGTCAGACATTTTTTGTGGCTCCACTTCCTTATATGGGAAAATCTCTAGCTCACCACCTGGGCATAGTGAACGTTCAAACAAGGCTAGTTCAAACACATTTTGTCATCAGTGTTTCAACAATATTGAAGGAAGCAAGGAGGAGGTTAGGAAAGATCTTCAGGAAATAACCCAGCTCCCTATCGAGTTCTCTGAGGACTTCTCTCTCTTACCGCCCTGGTGCCTTAGTTTGCCCGGTCAGAACCTGGCCTGTTCATCCTGAACTTTGGGAAACTGGAATCTTGGCTTTATAGCTGAGTGTCTGTGTGGCCTGGCGCAAGTTTGCTAACCAAGTCGGCCTCCTTGGTCTTGTGTTCAAATCAGGAGAATGATTCCATCAGAGCAACTTTACGGAGCTTTTTTCATTGCTCACACGACTCAACGTGCTGACAAAGCTAACATGACTTGCTAAGGTATTTCTATCCAGCTCTGAGAAAAAGCGCTTTAAAAGATGGGTCATTAGTATTCACCATAAAGCTATCGAGTGGTATGTGTGGGTCATTAGTCACCTCCAACGCCTTCAACTCCATAGGACAGAGTAGCCCTTCCCGGTGGTTTCAGAGCCCGTCCCTTTGGATGAGCGAAGGAACACCCGTGTTTCTGCCTGCAGTGTCTGGGCGTTTCTAGCTGCTGACTTTATGGGGAGCAGCCGAATGGGTAACCTTTCTAAGGTGACACCCAAGAGGTAAATGGATATTTGGTGATTTAACAGAATCTGAGACTGGATATGAAATATATTTCAAGATTAAGTAACAGTAAATGTGATCCGACCAAAGAGATATAATATGCCGCAGAGGACTGGCAATGGGCCTTTGCACTATAGCCTCTCCAAAGAGCATTATGATTTATTTGGAGCCTCAAAAGGCCTGGGTGATATTGTTCAGCCAAAGTAATAAAGGGCACATGTTTTAAATGACTCCATCACCACACATTTCATTTTCATATTTAAATATTTCTAAATATATATATATATATTTCAAAATGCATGTATGTTAGGTGAGGATATTTCTTTTTATATCTAAAAAAGCTATGATCAAAGCAATGATTTATACATATTTTATATATTTATATAAAACATAGTTTTATAGTTAATGGTGGCATAATGTTTATGTGTTAAGCTGTAATCCACAAGGTCAGAAGTTTGAATCCACCAGCTGCTCCTCAGGAGAAGGAGAGGCTGTCTGCAGTTCCATCCTGTCCCATGGGTTCGCGGTGGGTCAGTACTTATTCCATGGTAGTGAGTTTTGGTTTGGGGATTTAATATTCCTCAAAACCTACAAATATTTTCGTGCTTATCATATATATTTGGTCTCCCTCAATGAACTTGAAAGTAATGAGAATCATATACAGCTCTTAAATTTTTTGAACTAAGCCAAACTTCTTTCATACACATGTGACAGTGCGCTCCCGTTGTTGTCACGACACCACAATCAGCCCTTGACGCTCATTAGTGACTCGGTGATGTTCTAGGATTGAACTTGGGTATGGTTTAGCTCACCTGGGAAATGAAAACAATAGACCTGCCCAATGCATAACGCTGATTTCAGATTTAATAAAGAAAAAATTCCTCTGACATCTGAAATATTTTCTATTGAAGATTGCCAATATTTTTATAATTTTTTAGTCTATCTAAATCATTACCTTTATTTTCTGTAGCTTTGTTTCCTTGGGGCCCTAACACTCCTTATCTGTTAAATGAATACATGATTGAATAGTTGTTATGTTACAACCTTTTACACATGCCAAAGTAAAGTATATACACAAAATATTTGTGTTAATTAGCTATTGAAATGTAAAGAAGCTTTTAGGTTGGATTTATTTATTTCCTCAATATAGATGTTTTTCAAAGTTGTGCCCCTGTCTATCCAGTCAACTGAGAATACTCACAGACATAGAGTTAACTGTAACTCATAGTGACCCTATAAGACAGAGTAGAAACTCATAGCGACCCTATAAGACAGAGTAGAAATGCTTGCATGGATTTCCAAGACTGTAAATCTCTAAGGAGCTTCATCTTTCTCCCACCGAGTGACTTGTGGTTTTGAACTGTTGACGTTGCAGTTACCAGTTCAGTGTGGGTAACCCCACCAGCACTAGTGAACTGAGAACACAGTAGTACATAAGACACTTGGAAATGCTGCTTTCCAGGTCCTGAATCTGCTAATCCTCCATTGTAAACCAAAGGGCTTTCACTGGATAGCTTTCAGATATAGATCAGTGTCTTTTCCTCCTCCCCCTCCTTCTCCTCCATCTCTTCTCTTCTGTCTTTGTCTCCATGTTCTGCTAAAGCCCGCCCACTTTGCATGGCCTTGCTGGCATTTACCTTACTGATGGCAGAGTTTCCTGCATCACAGCAACAAACAAGCCACCACAGTACCATCTATGTTGTTGCTAGGTGACATCAAATCCTTTTCAACTCAGGACAACCCTATGTGCAACAGCACTCAACACAGCCGGGCCCTCCGCCATCCTCAAACTTGTTATGTGTGAACCCACTGTAACAGCTCCTCTGTCAATCCAGCTCTCTGTGGATTGCTCTCTGTTTCGCTGCCTTTCACTCTGCCAAGTAGTATCTCTCCACGAACTGGTCCCTCCTGATAAGATGTCCTCCAGATAAGTACCACCCTCACTTCTAAGAAACCTTCTGGCTGTACTTCTTCCAAGACACATTTGTTTGTTCTTTTGGCAGGCCATGGGACTTCCAGCATTCTCCACCAGCACCACAACTCAAATGCATTGGTTTGTCTTCAGTCTTGTGTTTATGCAGTGTTTATGTGAGAAAAAGCCACGTTGTTCGGTTTAAAGACTGAACTAAAGTCAGATGTTGTTTGTTAACATTCTAAAGCCTAAATTTCAAGGAATATTATCTCTCTTCAGCTTCCCTGCTTTTACTCTTTTCAGGCCAAATATACTATTTTTAAACTGTAACTAGACATAGTGTGTATATTTAAAAATTCCTTTAAGAGTACATCCCATTCTGGGTTAGATTGGAACATATGGCCTGTAAGACAGTTATATTGTTTATGAGTCTATGAACATTCATGGCATTTATAGAAGTTCATCCATATTGAACATTTGGTATTTTATAGTTTGTTGCTCACAGATCAATTATAAATATTTACTTTCTTTAAGGGGACACACCAGCAGGAATGATTTATCTCAGGGACCACCTTCAAATCTTGAAAGAACATTTTTGAGAGAAGAGATGATTTTGATGGTTTATTAGGCCTTCAGGGCTTTTATTGGGTTCTCTAGTATTTAGCCGAAGATAAGGGGCAAATGATATTTACAAATACAGATCATTGAGACCTCTATGTAGAAGTGAGCACTGTGCCTACCTTGAAAGTAGGAGAATATATTTCTTATCTTAACAGTGCCCCTGGACCTAAAAATACCTCTCCCAGTGACATGGAATGCACATGTTCCCTTCATTTAACTGATCCCCTATCATTGCACAATTTGATTCAAAGAAGTCTTCTCAAGGAGATCTTTAGCTATCAGACAATCTACAATGAATCATTTTCTATTATCTTCATCCATAGGGAGAATACCTTTTCCTTCAAAGCACTTACCACATGTATAGCTATATATGTAATTATCAATTCATTTTTGCATGAACTGTATATAATTATAAAAATGATATCATTTATCATGATGTTGTAAATTCATTATCGAGGACAGGATCCATGTATGTTTTTTGTTGTTGCGTTGTGTTTGTTTGTTTTTACTCTCTGTGCCCAATGCCTCTCAGAGAGGTGGTACTGACTATTATTTGTGGGAGGAATGACAGAAAAAGAAAATGACCTAGAAAGTGTTTTATAAATGTATGTGAAATGAATACACTGTGGAGAAGAGGAAGGAGATCGGTGGAAGATGACAGGGACAGACTATCCTACACTGACAGGAAGGGATGCAGACAAATAAATGCACCAGAGATATAAATAAAGATGAAGGAATTGAGCTGACCAATCTGACAGTAATTGATTCCATTTTATGTTAGGAGTGAACATGTCTAAGAAATATAAAGTATAGTTAATAATTAGATATATATGTTATTAATTTCATTAGAAAGAAACTTTTGACTGGCACACAGTATAGCAATAAGTAAATACAGTTGCATAACTCACCTACAAAATAATATGGTATATGTAAGATAAACCTTGGTTACTGTTGTCAAAGTGACAAGCCTCTCCACAGGAAAAAGTTGAGGCTTTCTACTCCCATAAAAATTACAAAAATTACAAATGTACAAAGAGTTCTGTATGCACAAGAACTCTCTAACACACTGAGGAGTAACAATGTTACTTCTAGGACTAAGGTGCGTTTGGCCCAAGCCATAATATTTTCATTGCCACATATTCATGTAAAAGTTGTGTACTGAACAGGGAAGACAAAAGACTAATTGATGTATGATTTGAATTGCGGTGCTGACAAAGACTAAACTATGAAGAACTGCAAAGAACAAACATACAAACAAATCAGTCCTCAAAGAAGTTCCCCCAGAAGACTCCTTAGAGGCTAGGATGGTAACACTTAGTTTCATATATTTTAGACATGTTCTCTGGAGAGACTAGCCTTGGAAAAGAGCGTTATACTAGGTTAAGTAGAGGGCCATAAAAAAGGCAGAAAACCCTGGACATGGCATATTGACGCTGCCTGCAACAATAGGTTCAAATATAAGAACACATGTGGCTATACAACAGGTAGTGTTCTGTTCTGTTATGAGTTGGAACCAACTAGATGGCAAGACTTTGTCTTACATACATGGACCAGGAGAGACCAGTTCTGGAGAAGGACATCACGTTTGGTAAAGTACAAGGGCGGTGGAAAAGAGGAACGCAGCGCACTAGGAGTTTGATTGATGCAGTGTCTGTATCAATGGGCTCAGGCATAGGAACAATTGTGCAGATGGTGAGGGACGATCAGGGTTTCGTTCTGTTGTGCATAAGGTCTCTATGGGTTGGAGCTGACTTGATGGCATCAAACAACAACAACAAGAGATGGCAACTAACAACAACACATGTAAGATTATTGATAGATATTTGTTAGAAACGCATATCACTATAGTTATTGCTATGTGACATCCAGTCAATTCTGACTCATAGGAACCTTATGTGAAAGCGAAGAAAACACTGCTAAATCCTATACCAGCTTCACAAGTGTCCCTCTGGAGCCCATGTGGAGGCCACATTGCTAATCTGTTTTGTTGAGGGGCATACTCTTTTTCCATGACTCTAGTGCGATAAGCAAGATGTCTTTCTTCTGAGATAGGCCCATCCTGATAACATGTTCAAAATACACGAGATCATGCGCAGCCAGTTTCACGTACAAGAAGCATTCTGGTTGTAGTTCTGCAAACATCCCAACACCGATTTACTTATTCTTTTAGAAGTCCATGATATATTTCATGTTCTTCAGGAACACCATAAGACAAGCACATGCATTCTTCAGTCCCCTGATTCATTTTCCAGCTATCGGTTACATATGCAGTGACTGAAAACACAGAGTTTGGGTGGGACACCACAGTTTTCAGAGGATTATCTTTGCAGCAGATTTGACCAAGGCACTATGTCATTTGATTTCGTACTGATTTTCAAAAACAAAGTAGCCCATCTTCTTTAAGGCAGTGGGTAGCTGATAGGTAGGGAGAGGGAGCATTCAAAAATTCAAGTTTGAGGAATCGAGGTCTCTCGTGAAGGATCAAGTGTGATCTAGAGAATACGTGTCTGGTAGTTAGATAATTTTGCATCAATTTTCAGATGTATAAAACTGTACGGGTAGAATCCAAGTTGTCTATCAGGTCATGGCTTGATGCTGTTTCCTTGAGAGCGAGGTGTTTTTATAAGGAGGATCCTGGGAATGGCTTTCTCTCTTCTAGGCTCTGTCACTGATCCGGAGAAATGCTGGTACCCTGGCATGTTCCCACCAAAGCATGCCATCTAAGAGACTTGCACCCCCCGGCCTGTGAACTTCATGTTTGCATTCCACTTCACCTTTCTGCAGCATTACAGGTGGCTACATGAGTCCAAAGAAGGATTTGTGGACTAATATTGGAGTTATGGGTTGGACTAGGCTGGGATTTTTTCTTGATATATAATTACTTCTTGATATAAACCTCTTCTTATACATAGGGAAAGTCACTGTATTTGTTTCTGTATTTGTCACTGTATTTGTATTTGTCACTGTATTTGTTTCTGCCTAACACAAGAGGACTGCATTTTTCCTGAGGGTTAAAGAAAGAATGAGAGAAGGAGAAGAGCGAAAGAGAGAATTATGTTGCTCTTTAGAAAATTAATAAACTTTATCTGACCAGTAAGTAGGGACTTCCAAGCTCTCTGTGGAGTAAACGGGCTAGGATTTCTCTTATCTTCCTGCCTGAAAGAAGTTAAACAAGGAGAAAGTTTCCTAAACAAACATAGTTTATTTTCCTCACTACAGGGAAACATGCTAGAAACCTGATAGAAAACAGGAAGCACCAGATGGTCCATCTTGCAAACTCAAATATTTGAGAGCATTTATACAAAGTAAGACTCCAGACTGAATCCCAGAGCCTAATGTAAAGAATGGAACGTAGCTGGAACCACAGTGTCCTCTTTGTCAAAGGCCAATTCTAACAGTCATATGAGGGCTACTGCAGTCACATGTCTTGCTTTTTCTTGTGTACTTCCCTTACCCTTGTCTTCTTCTTCCTTCCTTCCCTCCTTCCTTCCTTCTCATTTAAGTGGTTGCTTAAAGAAACCAAAGATGTTAAAACCACCTGAACAGATGCCTCAGCAAACTCTTTTTAGAAGTGGATAACGGGAAAAAAAATCTACTCACCATTTAGAATATACATGGCATAGTTATTACGAACTCATCATTAAAAAGTGATTACAATAAGGAGACGGAGGGAGGACTGAAGACTTGCAGGCAGAGGGAATTTGGCACAAGCATATGCTTTCTGCCTTTCAGAGAAAGGGGGTGGGTGCAAGTCTAGTGACAGCTTTATTCTCACCTAGACTTGTTTTCTACATATCACCGCCTATGAATATAGGGAATTGGATCTTCCAATTTCATACAAAATAAGAACTCCCAAGGGCAAAAATTAGAATGATTGTGAAGGAAAAAAATAAAGGCCATTATTTAGCTGAGGGAGTCATTTATTATGATTAGAAATATTTACTAATGATAATAGATAGAATTACTTTGCTTTAAAAAAAAACAACCTTATTTTATTTGAGGAGATTGCAATTAAGGTTCAATTGATTTCAAAAATTAAGCATAGTAGTAGTATTAAGTATTAATTTCAATTCATATTTGACAAGTTCCAGGCCCTCTTCCCTTGTTCTCTGGCTAGGCCACTGAGAGATATTTCTGGGTTTCCTCCATTTGGAGCCCTGAAGAGATCGGCATCATGGTGGGGCTCTAGGATAGACAAAGGACTGCTACTGATAAGGTGACCAGACGTCCTGCTTTTTGGCATTTTCACAAAGTCCCGATTTTTGGAAAGAATGCACGACAAGTCAGGGAACGGTCTATTTGGTCCATAGAAACCAAATTTTTAATCAAGAACTGCCCCCCCCTCCCCCAGGTCAATGGTGTCCCGCTTTAAATCTGGTCACCTTACTATGGCTGGAAGCAGTTCAAAAACACCAGATTTTCTGCTGGAGAAAGATGAATTGGAAGTTCTTTACAGCATCTGAAGCCACGTAGGGTCAGCATGAGGCAGAATCAGCTCTATGGCAGTGGGTGTGGAAAGAGACAGGAGCCCATTGGCAAACAGTCACAAGAGCAGAATTGTGATTCAGAGTATGGCAGGGTGACAGTCACTCTCTTTATTCCTAGCTTTCTTGAACTGAGTGCAAAATGGTCAAAAGCTCAGGCTTGATGCTGGTTGCCTAGTGACAATTATTCCCTCAAGATGGTTTATTCTTATAAACATTACAGCACATTGAAGTGCTACATATTTAAACTGAGGAAATTGGAAATGCTAAAGAAATAGAATTATCTCCACTTATTCATAGAAGATCCATCCTTTGTGACACAGTTGCATCAACAGACATCAGAAGGCATCCTTGGAACCTCATATTAATTGACAATTCCAATAACACTTATTCTTGGTGTAGCCTCTTAAGAGCACACTCAACTCCAAACATTCTGGCCAGACCCGGTCATCTGGCCAAAGACATATCTTCTCTCCTTGAATGACCTCTGTTCTTGCTATGATCATGATACTTCCATTACAAATCACACATTTATAAAAATTCTCTTTGTGCTCTTTATCCAATTTCATTTTGTCATTAAATACAAATACAAATGGTGGCACTAAAATCAAGCAGATAGAGTAACATTTTAGGGGTAAGTTATGAATTTCAAATACAGACCCCTCTGCTACCTTTATAACTATATTGATTACATAGGAATAGACTCATAAGCAGATTTAATAGTGATCTCTTAGGACCATCCGTACTTCACAAACACTCGAACACTTGTTTGGAAAAAATAACTAGCTGCTTGGACTGCTGCCAAGAGGATATGGAATCATAACGTTGCTTAGCAGTTTGTAAGCATGATAACTATGCGCACAATAGCTGTACTGATAGAGCTAATATGCTGTTGCTGGTGCTCTTAGGGTCCAGTGAGTCTGTTCCAACCCATCTCAATCCTATGAGCAACAAAACAAAACCCCTGCCCATCTTCGTCCTACTCCACCCTCATCACGGCCGCTGTCCTTGAGCCCTGGTTGCAGTCACTTTGTGCATCCACCTGGTCCAGGGGATTTCCTCTCGTTCTCTCTCCCTGGACCAATATGAGGATGCAAATCACAACAGAATGAATTACAACTTAGAGTCGATGTGGAAGTGAAAGCAAAGAAAGTCCCTTCCTTCTGCGGAAAATGAGGTCTTTCTTGAAGAACCTGCCAAGTTCTTAGTGGAAAGACAGGCTTCCAATGTGTGAAGAAAAAGTAAGGATTCCTTTTGATATCAGGACTAGGTTAACTTAGTAAACGGAGAACGGCGGGGCATCATAAGATTGTTCAAGAAAACAGCCAGCTTTCCAGGGTGAGGAAAGCCGTGTCAATCAGATCTGGGAATTACATTAGAGGAGCATCAAAAATCAATACCGGATGATGAGAAATCAGAGTGTCCAGTGACAATCCCTGGCAGGAAGCTACAGAGCTTTGGGGTGTGATGAGAGCTAGGCTTTAGAAACAGTTCCTCTGGCAAAAATGAGTATCGTTGCTTTGAGGGGTTAGGGGCTGACTTAAGTTTACCATCTAGGATATTTCTGTGGTGAAGCCAAGGAAGCAGTAGCAATGCAGTGGGGGAAATAAACTCACAAAGTTATGTCACCAGGAAATGCATGGCCATGGTGCCTATTCAGACCGAGAGTGACCATCGAGGACAGAGCAGAGCTG
The DNA here is from genome assembly GCF_000313985.2 of Echinops telfairi. Taxonomy (NCBI): domain Eukaryota; kingdom Metazoa; phylum Chordata; class Mammalia; order Afrosoricida; family Tenrecidae; genus Echinops; species Echinops telfairi. Next base: position 3,610,597 of record NW_022111370.1, on the reverse strand, counting down.
CCCCACGAGGGTCCCCTGCAGCACTATTTTGGAAGGAAGGCTGTCCAATCTTTCTCTAGCACTGTTTAGTACGTTTGACCCGCTGCCCTTCTGGTGAGTGGCCAAGCTCTTACATCTTGTGCAACAAGAATACTGGACTGGATGGAGAAAATAAGACCACAGAGAATAAAATATATGCTATTTTTTTTTTGTAACAATTCAGTTTGATATTTCTCAATACATATTCTGTTACATAATACTAGTTCAACACAGTCCCTACTTCTGACAGAACTCTTGATGAAATATGTATTTTTCTAGGTTCTTAGTGCCAGGGTTTTTTGGGGCCTACAAATCAATTTACATGCATTATGATTCTTAATGGGAAGAAGCTGGAATATATGAAGAGGAATTCGGTATTAGGATCGGAAGAAGGCTTATTAACAACCTGCAATATGCAAATGACACAACCTGGATTGCTAAAAACGAGGCCTTGAAGCACTTGCTGATGAAGATCAAGGATTGCAGCCTTCAGTCTGGATTACAACTCAGTGTAAACAAGACCAAAATCCTCACAGCTGAGCCAATTGGTAGACCCATGATAAATGGAGAAAAAGTTAACGTTGTAAAGATTTTGTCTGGCTTGGATCCCAATCAATGCTCAGAGAATCAGCAGTCAATATATCAAAAACAAGTTGCATTAGGTAAATCTGATGCACAAAACATCTTTGAAGTATTAAAAAAAACATGATACTTTGAGGACTAAGGTACACATGCCACACACCATGGTATTTTCCAATGCCTCGTATTCATGTGGAATTTGGACACTGAATAATAAAGACCAAATACAACTTTATGCTTTTGAAATACGAGGCTGACAAACTATATTGAAAGTACAATGAACTGCCGAAAGAACAAAAAAATCCGTTTGGGAAGAAGTACAGCCAGGATGCTCCTTAGAGGACAGGATGGGGAGACGTTATGTCACAAATAAGAACATCATATTTGATGAAGCAGAGGGGTGGTCAGAAACGAAATATCTGACATTCCATTATTTCAGGAAATAGCATATAGGCAAGAAACCACAGTATGAAAGGATGAAGTTCAAAGTGCACTGAACGCATTAACAAGAACAAGGTTCCAGGAATTGATGGTATACTAACTGAAATGTTTCAACAAGCTGATGAAACACTGGAAGCACTTATTCCTCTAAGGCAGGAAATTTGGAAGACAGCAATTTAGCCGATTGACTGGAACAGATGCATATTTGTGCATATTCCAAGTAAAGGTAACCCAAAGGAATGCTCAAATTAGAGAAAAATATAATATCACATGCAAATATAATTTTGCTGAACATCATTCAACAGTGGTTGCAACTCTACAATGACAGGAAACTGCAAAAGGTTCAGGAGATTCAGATATTACTTTGAGGACAATGGTGTTCCTGACCCACACCATTCTATTTTCCATTGCCTCGTTTGTATATGAGAGTTGGATACTGAATAAGGAAGGCAGAAGTATCAATTCATTTGGATTGTGGTGCTGGAGAAGAATATTGAGAGTAGCATGGACTACTGATAGGACATCCCATCTGTATTGGAAGAAGTAAGGCTAGGTTGCTCCTTAGAGGTTAGAAAGAGAAGACTTTGTCTTATATACTTGGGCCTGTTGTCAGGAGAGACCAGTTCTGGTGAAGGACAAGGAGGTGGATTGACAGTGGCTGAATCAGTGGTCTAAAGCTGGGGAAAGCTTGGGAGGATAGTGCAGGACTGAGCCGTATGTCCTTCTATTGTGCATAGGCTTCCTGTGGGTCAGAAGTGACTGAATGGTACCTAACAACAACAACAACAATCACAAAGTAGAGGGTCAGCGGATAATAGCAACAATTTTGAGAAGATGGATTGACACAGGTACTGGAACAACACATGCAGACAGTTGTGAAGAGGGGGTAGGATCAGGCAGTTTTTCTTTCTGTTTTACATAAGGTAAATATGTAAATACACATAAGATAAATATGCAAATATGACTGAGAACCTACTGGACAGCAACTCACAAAACCACATGATTCCCAAAAGGGTTACCCCAAACACCATTTATATACGTGACATTTTGGTTCATTTGTTTTTTCGGATCTCCCTGCCACCTAGCCAATTCTGATTCCCAAGAGGGTTACCCCAAATGCTATTTATATTTATTGATATTTTGGTTCTTTTTTTTTCAGATCTCCCTGCCATCTAGTCAATTCTGATTCATAGAAACTCTATAGGTCAGGATACAACTGTCCTATGGATTTTGAGTACTAACTTTTCATGAAAGTCGAAAGTCTCCTCTTTCTCCCTAGGAGAGGCTGGGGATTTGGAATGTCTGTCCTTGAGGTTCACAGTCCAACACGTCCCCACCATTTACCTACCCCTTCCCGATCACTTCATGCCGGAGTTGACTTTCTCTACCCAATGGATACCGTGTTAGTTGTGAGATACAAGGACTCTGAGGCAGAGGTGTTGATAGTTTCTACAAGGCTACACTATCTAGCCTTCACCTCTGATGCAAGATCAAGTTGTCTGAGAATAAAGCTGTTTGTGTTGACTGTATCTGAGACTGGATATGATGTAAAACCACAGCCTACCTGTGTAGGCCATGTGACAATGGAACCTGACACACATTTGAATAATAAAAACCATTAGATTCTGAGATTATCTCTAAGACCTGCAATAATTAGTTTAGACTAATTGATGAACATGCCTTCATATGACTCACTTTCCTTGTAAAGCAATTTGCCATGCTTAGCTAGACACAATTGAACATCTTTGAAAGTCCCTAGAGTTTGTTGGGATGTTTTCATATAAATTAACATTTTAATTCAGATGGTTCTCTGAGAATATGTCAAGCAACTCTGGGGAGAATATAATTCCTTAATCTGGTTACAGCCATGATATTATTGAGGGAAGTTTCAG
>NW_022111370.1:3601621-3607026 GCF_000313985.2 Echinops telfairi | reverse complement strand
GCTCTGGTCTGCCTTATTTCAAGATAGATACATTTGTCTTTTTAGCAGTCCATGATACATTCAAGATTCTTCTCCATCACCACTAGCCAAATGTAACTTTTCTGTATATCATCTGCTTATCCCAGAAACCATAATCCCATGGTGACCTTGGATTGAGTTGGCTGTCTTGGACTTATTGAGCTTGGGATCTGCTCACCTGTGATCATCCTGATTCATTTTCTTGCTTCCTGTTCATTAGTCTCGGCAGCTACAGGACACAGGAAAAGCCTCCAGCTTACCTCTGACCTTTGGACTTGAGCTGGATTGAATTTACCCACTTCTATAACTGGATAAGCAATTTATCACTATAAATCTCTTTCCTAATCCATAGCTATACAAACATCACTGGTTTTGCTTATCTAGACAACCCAGTGTAATACAAATACCTTTTAAAACAAAACTCCCAATGCATATAAAGTCCTTAAAATTAATTGTTCAGGTATGTATGTAAATGATAATGTGAAAGGGTCATTCAACCTCCAAAGGGGTCAGGATCCAGAGGTTGAGAACCGCTGGTTTTCACCCTGGCCTCAGAAACCCACAAGGACAGTTCTACTCCCTCATTTAAGGTCACTCTGAATCAGAATTGCCTGGATGGCAGTTAGTTTACTCTGTGTAAAACAGTGTGCCAAACACTTTTATGTTTGCAGTAGTTACATAATCTGGTGTCTACTTGTGAAGGGGTGGAGTTTAGCATGTCAATAAGGTTGTAGCTTTATGAACATCATTTGGAGGCACCACAGAGATAAATAGCTCACTGGAGGCCAGATACAAACAGACTTTCTATTTCATCTGCCTGCTGACAAGACACAGGGAGCCACACTAGAGTCCTAGAGCTGGAGAAGCCAAGTGGAGAACCCTGCCAGCATTGAGATACTTCCACTGCCACTGGATCCACAAGACTTTCCACCCACTGGCCTGTGATCTTCCTGCTTTCAGCATCATTGCATGTGTTGCATGAGTCTGTAGAAGAATGTATGGACTATTATTGGACATATGGGCTAATATCAGACTTAATGGACTAATATTGAACTTATGGATTGATGTGGACTGTGCCAGGATATTTTCTTAAGATACAATTACTCTTGAGTATAAAACTTTCTCTTATAAACATATGAGTATCTCTGTATTTGTTTGTGTAGACCACCCAGACTAACCCAGCAGGGGCAAAGAGGAAGGCCTTTGATGAGATGGATTGACACATGGCTCAAACATAATAACAATTGTGAGAATTGTACAGGACTGGACAGTGTTTCCTTCTGTTGTAAATAGAGTCTCTATGAATCAGAACTGATTAAATTGCACCTAAGAATAACAACAATTAAATTAAAATTTTAAGTGAAAATTAAATGCAGAAGAAAATATAGAATATAGTTTCTTACCTGGTTACATATAAATAAACATTTAAAGGAAATTTATTAAAGTATTAGCTTTTTCACATAGCTGAAGTGTTAATAAGTGATTTCCATTTTTTCTCTGTTTTTCTAGATATAACAAAATGAGGGTATATTACCATTTTACAGTCTTTCAGTCTGTGTTTAAACTTTTACTTTTGGAACCTAGTCTATGACTTTGATCTATTTTTTCAATAGAAAAGGCATAGAGAATAATCCCTCCTTTTAGTGTGTCACATGCAAGTGGAGTTTTTTCTTATCACCTTCCATGATTCTTAGAAGAAAAGTCAACCTCTTTCCAATGGTTTACAAGACAAAATTGAGGATTTGTAGTTGCCCATGGCAGCCCAGTTCAAGGAAAGTGTCTGTGTAGATGAGGCAGACTCAGTAAAGTTGGGCCAGAAGAAGGGAACCTAGATTGTGTGTGGATATATTTCTTTATAGGGAACTCTATCAAAACCATTGTTCCACCTTATTCCAGTCTTTATCTTCTCTGAGGAAGCTGACAATATTTCACGTTGATCTGATTTTTTAAAAAAATTATATACCTCTTTAACCTTGTTATTTATTTATTTAATTTCACATACAGCTAGCCTCCTAAGATAACCTCACATTTGAATTATTTCAGGTTAGGCATTGAGACAGTTGGAAATAACCTTTGAGACACAGGCACATTGTGCCTAGTAGGTCTAATCTTCTCTCTTGGAGTTAACTAAACCACCAGATCATTAATCAGCACTCCCTTTGAGAATAGAACACCCATGTTAAACCAGTGATTTTCTAATTTTTGTTTGTTTGCTTATTAGATATGTTAGCTTGTCCGTGGGGCCAAAAAGGAGAAGAGGTGTTGAGGGCAGGAACCTGGCAGATGTTGTTGCACAAAGGAGGGTGGGGGGGGGGGAGACATGTCTGCACATAACCGCTCAGCACAAAGGAAAGCCCAGTAGGACACGGTTCCTCATCAGTGGAAGAGACCAGAGATAATAGAGATAATCAAATGGCCAGGTGAAGAAAGACAGAATGGTCACACTGTCCCTACAATGACTGAAGAGACTCTTGAGTCTTGAACCTGAGACAGCACAGCATGAAGTCTGGGGTGTTGGGGTGCTAGGGTCCTGAGATGCACATACTTGGAAAGAGGAGGTACACTGCAGAGGACCAGTCAATCACGGAAGACCTGTTAGAAAGGCAGTCTATGGTGGGAGCTTCACCATTAGCTGAATATAAGGGCCAGCTCGACATTTTGCCCTGGCTTTCAGAGCTCTCTATCCCAGTAGAGAGCTACAGTCTCAGAAACTCACAGAAGCAGTTCCTACCTGTCCTACAGGGTCCTTAAGGCTTGGCACCATTTCAATGGCAATAAGTTTGTTTTTCTTTTTGTTTGTTTGTTTTAGACTAGCTACGGAGCCCTGGTAGCATAGTGGTTGTGCATTTGTCTGTGATCTGTAAGACCAGCTGTTCAAAACCACCAGCAGTTCTTTAGGAGAAAGATAGGGCTTTCTACTCTCATAAAGAGTTACAGTTTCAGAAACTCGCAGCAGCAGTCTACCCTGTCCCTACAGAGTCCCTGTGTCGGCATCGACCAATTCAATGGCAGTGAGTTTGTTTTGTTTTAAGGCCCCTTTGAATATCTTTTCCAAAGTATCCCCTTCCGTAATTGTATTCTTTCTCTTCAAACCATTTTTCTGATTCTGGTCTGAATTTTGTCCCTCTCCTGAAATCTTTCCTGGGATGAGACAAGAACCTAGGAGTGGAGAGACTTCAGAATTGGAACTTCCTCCTGGAATATTTATTTGGAGATCTACTTATAAATATTCTTTTCATAAAACTGTAATTCTTTATTTACATACAACTCCATTGAAAGTTGTCAACAGCAGCACAGGTGAAGCTGGATTTCTGGGCTTGATGTACAGATACTTCAAGTTAAATGATTAGCTTGAACCACAGAGTGAGTACCATGTTAACTTCCCTAAGGCTTTTGGTGTGCAGGGGTATTTTAAATTTCAAAATATGTGTTCCATTCATTTTTTCCATGTGTTTTGAAAATTACTAACCCTCAAATATTAGTATGCATACAATTTAAAGCAAATGTAATACCACCAAGAGTGAAATGGGTGATCAAAATAGGGAAAAGAGAAATGGTTGCTGAAAGTACACAGTAGGAATGAGCGAATCAGTAACTAACCATTTAATCTTCTAAGGATCAAGAGAGTGAGCCATCTGGATATAATCAGCATAAATCTATAGCTTACATGATCACCACAATTAAGATACTCATAAAAAATGTACTGTGTGGATAAGAGCTTTCCTGGTTCATAATTTAGCCATGCTACTATATCAAATGACTCTTTCATGCCTCAATTTAAGACCACAAATAAAACGCATGCATGAAATGGGTGCTGAAAAAATGGGGAAAACATTTACTAATAGGCTCATATTGTTTCTTGTTAGCATAGTGAATAAAGTACTTCATTTTTACTTATTATCAGGGAGTCTTAATAATGCCGATGGCACGTTAATTTGATTTATTACTACATTTCATCAATTAAAAACTGAAGGAAATTTGGACATTATAATCTTAGAAGAAATAATAATATCACAATAGCATATATAAGGCTTCATAGTCTCTAGACAGTGGTTCTCAACTTTCCTAATGCTGCAACCCTTTAATACAGTTCCTGATGTTATGGGGATCCCCCAACCATAAAATTATTTCTGTTGCTACTTCATAACTGTAATTTTGCTACTGTTATGAATCAGGCAACCCCTGTGAAAAGGTTGTTCAACCCCCCAACGGAGTCATGACCCACAGGTTGAGAACCACTTCTCCAGAACCAGTAGCTTGACTTTTAGGAAAAAATATTGCTCGGAATTCAAACTATGGCTTCACTGTTTATCAATTGTTTTTCAAAAATGTTGCTCTGTTTCAGAAAATATTCAAAGATAAATGGGAATTTACAGACATGGTACCAATTGTTCCTTAATTGAAAGATTTGGTTTTCTATTATATTCTGCACAAGCCAGAGAGGCAATTCTATGCTGTTATGTAGGTTGCTGTGGCAGTTATTTAATCTCCTGTCAACTTGAGCGAAAGGCTAGAGTCCAGCCTGTCAATCAGCTCATAGCCAATGAGGCCTCTGTGTGGGCATGGCCTTCTCCTGAGGATTCTGGGAACTCGTGTTCCTCCCTGGAGGTACAACACACACTCTGCTTTTCTTTCCTGTTGACAAGCCACATGGAGCCATGCTGATGCCAGCCAGAGCCTTGAAGATGATTCCATTGCCACTGGATCCACAAGATTTTCCAACCACAGGTCTGTGATCTTCCTGCATTCGGCATCATTGCATGTGTTACGTGATTTTGAACAGGAACTTATAGAATGATACTGGACATATGGGCTAATATTGGACTTATGGACTTGATCTGGACTGGGCTGGGATGTTTTCTTAATATACAATTTCTCTTTGATATGAAACTGTCTCTTACACACATATGAGTGTCTCTGTGTTCGTTTTTCTAGTCCACCTGGACTAACACAGTTGCCTATGAGTTGGAATCTACTCCATGGCATTGGACTTCTTGGTTGTTGGTTGGTAAGGTACATTGGATGAGGGAGGTTAACAGTTTAAAGTCATAATGGTGACTATGGGTTTACAGGAATTCTGCCATCTAAATAAGATATGGAGCCTAAAGGGAGCTATTCACAAGATCAGGATTAGCAAGAGATCAATTTATTACAATTGCTGGGGAAGAAGGGACTATGATACTACTGCTGACAGAAAAAACTTATAAGATTGGGCCAGGGTCCTCCCAAAAGGGCAGTCAGGATATGATTCTTTACCAATAGGATCTTAGTACTCCAAATTCCATCAAGGGCACACTCAGGCCAGTCCCTAAGGGCTGGCTGCCCTTCCAGGCTGTCTAGGGGAATGGTACAAATCCACTCGCAAACATACTCTGTCTGAGGGAAAT
>NW_022111370.1:3599046-3601233 GCF_000313985.2 Echinops telfairi | reverse complement strand
TCCTAAAACATATTTAACATCACACCAGCACACGTCTTCATTTATAGACACGTGGTGGCTGTGCATGAAGTGCATTGGCTTATCCCCAAATGAGCCTCCCACATCGATGAGAATTCCACCACTGACTATCACTCGCTCATGAGGATGTTGTGGTTATGTACAACTGGGCAATTCTGACTCGGCGCAGCCATGAGCACAGAAGAAAGAGACACCACCTAGTCCTGCCCCATCCTTAACAGCGCTGCTCTGTTTGAGTCAATGGTTGCAGCCACTGGGACATCCCGTCTCCTGCAGAGTCTTCCTTTCTTTTCACTGCCATTCCCTTTACGAAGCATGATGTCCTTTTCCAGGGACTAGTCTCCTCTGATAACGTGTGCAGAGTATGTGGGAAAAAGTCTCGCCATCCTCATGTCTAAGGAAAGCCTTCATCAAAAGGAAGCTAACGGAAATAGAAGAAAGGATGAAGTAAAAGAGGTGAATAGAAAATTTCAAAGGGCTCTTCTAGAAGGCAATGCAAAGTATTAAAGTGAAATGTAGGAAGACTCAGCCTTAGAAACCACCACCCCCGCCTGCAAAAAAGAGCACACTCGGCATATCTTAAATTTAAGAGAAGGGAAGAAAAATGCCAAGCCAGAATTTCAATGTTAAAATATTCTATGAAGAATACACAAAGTTAGTTTATCAAAAAGAACTAGTTGATATTCAACCAATTCAAGAGCTAGCACAGGAACAAGCAGTAATGGTAATGAAGGATGCAGTCAAAGCTACACAGAAGGCCTTAGCGAAAAACAAGGCTCAGGGATTGATTAAATAAAAATTCTAACAAGCTGATTAAGTACTAGAAGCACTCACTTATTTACACCAGGGGATTTGAAAGATGTGGCCAACTGACTGATCTATAAGAGATCTATATTTGCACTCATTGAAAAAACATACAAACAGAAAAGTGATTCAACAGAATACAAAACTCACCAGACAATACTATTTGCAATATTTTTTCCCCTGAAAATCAATCAACAATGGTTACAGCAGCATATTAATGGGGTGCTGTCAGAAATCCAAGATGGATTCAGAAGAAGATAGGGAATAAGAGGTTTCATTGTCAATGTAACATGGATCTTGATTTAAGGCAGGGAATACCAAAAAAGATATTTACTTATATATTATTGATTATACAAAGTTATACAAATGTGTGTATCATAATTAACTATGTATAATGTTGAGAATAATTGGATTTCAGGACACTTCATTGTGTCACGAAGAACTGGTATGTGGATCAAGAGACAGTCATTCCAAAAGAACAAGGGAATGTAGAAAAACTAATGTATGGAATGACTTAAAATCAGGAAAGGTGTGCATCAGGTTTTTATCCTCTAATTATACCAACTCTATCTGTATGCTGAGAAAAGAATCAGAGAAACTGGATATGTGAAGAAGAACAAGGTAGCAAGGTTGGAGGAAGGCCTGAGATATGCAGAAGACACGTGCATGCTTGCTGGAAGTGAGGAGGACTTGAAGTCCTTAATGATATACTTAATGATAAAGATCAAGGATTGCAATCTTCGATATGGCTTACAACTCAATGTAAAGCAAATCAACATCCCCACAACTGAACCCATAAGCAATATAAAGATAAATGGAGAAAAGATGAAGTTGTCAAATTTGAAATGTTTGCGTGGATCCACAGTCAGTGCCATGGAAATAGCAGTCAAGAGATCAAGTGATTTAGTGCATTGGGTCAATCTGCTGCATGTGATCTCTTTACATTATCTGAAGAGCTAGGAGGTCATTATGAGGGTTAAGTTGAGCTTGACCAAATCCATGGTGCTTTGAATTGCTTTGTGTGCTAATAAAAACTGGACAAAGAGAAAGGAAGACCTAAATAAAATCAGATATTTAATTCAGGGGTAGCAAGGATATGGAATGTACCACGGACTGTCAAAGAACAAACAGATCATTAGGATAGATATGATGATTTCACAACTTCTTAAGTCTTATAATAACACTTTGTCAGTCAGTTTGTCATCCTGTGGTGGCTTACACGCTGTTCTAATTCTGGAAGCTGTGTCACAGGTAATTTGAATATCAACAGGATGGCCCACAGTGAACAGGTTTCAAAAGAACAGACACTGAAGAAGAACCAGACTGTCCACTTGGAAACATTGCCCAATTCTGAAAGTGTCATGA
>NW_022111370.1:3597100-3598260 GCF_000313985.2 Echinops telfairi | reverse complement strand
AAAAGAAATTGGGGATGCTCAGCATCTAGAACAAAGCTAGGGACCAGCAGTGTAACAGACCATCCATTTCTCACATGTAACTTCAATCTGAAGCTAACGAAAATTAAAACCAACCCATAAGATCCAAAGAGTGTCATTGAGCATATCCTTTCTGAATGTGAAGAGCAGCTTAGTAGTAGATTTGACACCTTGAACACTAATGACAGAAGACCCGATGGACTGTGGGATGACATCAAGAGCATCATATATGAAGAATGCACACAGGAAATAAAAAGACTGGGAAGAAAGAAACATCAAAGAGGATGTCAGAAGATACTCTGAAACTGGCTCTTAGTCATAGAGCACTTTAGGCAAATGAAAAGAAATGATGGCATCAAAGCACAGAACATAAAATTTACAAGGACAACTTAACACAAAGGAAAATATTATAGGGAAGTGCACAAAGACCTAGAGTTAGGAAATGAGAAAGGAAGAGCACATTGATCATTTTTTTTTTTCATTGATCATATCTTAAAGTAAAAGAAGTAAAGAGTTCAAGCCTCAAGTTGCAATCTGTAAACATTCTGTGGACAAAATATTGTATGACACTGGAAACATCAAAAGGAGATGGAATACAGAGAGTCACTGTACCAAAAAGACCTGATTGACATCCAGGTATTTCAAGAGGTAGCATATGAGCAAGAACTAATGGCACTACAGAAGGAAGTTCCAGTTGCACTGAAAGCATTAGTCAAAAACAAGGATTCCAAGAACTTAGGGACTACTGAATGAAATGTTTCAACAGGCTGATGAAGCATTGAAAGCACTCCCTGGTCTATGCCAAGACAATTAAAAGATGACATCTTGGCCTAGTGACCAGAAGAGATCCATATTTGCACCCATTCTAAAGGAAGGCAACCAAAAAAAGAAAAGTGTCCAAGTAGAAAACATAGTGCTCCTAAGAGGCAAGACTTCTTACATTCTTTGGACTTATTGTCAAGATTGGCCAGTCCCTGGAGAAGCACATCATATTTGGTAAAGTGGAGGGCTGAAAAACTTTAAAAAGGAAGACTCTCAAGAGGTGGACTGATCCAGTGGCTGCTCAGGCATAGGACCAATTGTGCGCGAGGTGCAGGGCTGGGTAATACTTTGTCTGTTGTGCATCATGTTGCGATGCCTTA
>NW_022111370.1:3594370-3595670 GCF_000313985.2 Echinops telfairi | reverse complement strand
AGGTCCAACTCTAGCTAGGGCACAAAACTTAATGAAACAAAAAATAGTTATGTAATGAGGACATTTAACATGATTGGACATAATATATATTTCTAATAATACAAAAACATTAAAATACACAGTAAAGAGTAAATAAGTAAGAACAACTGGAGAAATCAGGTGAAATATTAACGGGGAGGTGATATTTGAGTAGAATATGGTGAAAGGATATGTGGAGGCTTCTGCACATGGATAACTTAAGGTTGTTTGTTGTAAGGCACTTTTGAGTTAGTTCCAAGTCATAGCTACCTTACACACAACAAAACATTTTACCAGTCATCACTGGTGCCTCATAAATTTGGTGATTCACCTGACTACAACAAAAACTAAAAAAGGAAAAACATAAAAGCCAGGTAAGAAACTTATCATATATAAATGGAGTATGAGAAAAATAATTTTATATATACACATGATCTAGAATTTAACATGTCACTTATAATATGGACAGACTTTTTAGTTTTCCTATTAGAAATGCAAAAATTTTACTAGCCTGATCTGGTGAATAAAGATTATACCTGATGTTTGAATCGAAAACAGGAAGCAATTCCCCGGGTGTAGTGGTGATACATTCATTGGGCAGTGAATAAGTTACAGCAGGAATGCATTGGTACGGGAAAGCTCAAGCTCACTGCCATGGTGATCCCTGTGGGTTTCTGAATTTGGTACTGTTCATAGGAGTAGAAAGCTCAGTCTTTCTCCAGTGGAGCTCCAGGTGGTTTTGAACTGCCAGCTCTAAGGGTAGCAGCCCAACCAGTACATCACCACAAGTTAGGAGAAAAATGCTGAGGGTCTGAATTAAGGGTCTCATGATGGCTGTAGGAAGGAGATGGCAGATCGAATAAGTCTGCCTCCTCTCAATAATTCAGGTGGGACGTGAAAAAGATGATTCAAGCTTGTAGGCTTGACAGACTGAGTAAATAAATCAGAATAGATTCGCTTACCGAAATAAAATTCTGAGACAGAGATTAGAAGCCTAGAGGAACAGCCAGTCGAATTGGGGAAATGTTCATTTTGAAGTACCAAAGGTCCTTACTACACATCATTGCATGAATGTCAGCCCAACAGTCCAGTTCTTGTCGGTCTTCATAACTGTCCGTTTTCTCTTGTGTACTCTGGTTTAGGCACCCTGGCTTTGTGCTGTCATTGATGATGAAAGTGTGAGACATGGGGCGGGATTACACTCATCCTTCCTGGATGTTCATATCAGAGACATGGCTAGGAAATAGTTACATTATTGTACTTTTAAATAAAGTACAAGCAC
>NW_022111370.1:3591837-3592824 GCF_000313985.2 Echinops telfairi | reverse complement strand
TCTATTTCCCCATCCTCATATAAATATATTTGCATATGTACATGTCTTTATCTAGACCTCTATAAATGCCCTTTCCCTCCCAGCTCTTTCCTCTATTGCCCTTGATTTTCCTCCTGTCCCCCTATCCTGCTCAGTCGCCATGAGGACCCTGAGGCTCTCTGCTCTCAAAGATTTACAATTCCTGAGACCCACACAGGCAGTTCTACAACCCTCCCCTGAGATGACTATAGTTGGAATTGACTCAAGGGTTGTGAGTTTTTTGCTTTGCTTTGTGTTGTTTTTTCATGATATTTCCTATTATCCCAGCCTATACTTGTGGCTTCCTTTAGTGAGTTGCCCAGTGCTACTCGGCCAAAGAAGAACTTGTGGTGCATGCATGTTATAGACCACGTAAAGTTTCCTGGGGAGAGTGAAAGTTACCACTTGAGGGCATCCTGCCTTTATGTTCTGTAAATGTCCCCAAAGACTAAATCTACCTACAGTGAGAGAAGGAGCCAGGCAGAAAAAATAAACAAACCCAAAGAACTGCTCTTTGTCGGGAACGCTGACACAGCGGTGAAGATGGTAATTTACCATGCTAAATTGGTGTTTCCTGGAGGACGAGGTTGGCCAAAGACTGTATTTCAGGAAATGCTAAGTCAACAAAAGGGTGACACAGATAGACGTTGATGGAATCTTCCGGGCAGGGACCAAAATAGGCCTTTCAGACCCATGGAGGGGTTCTACAATTAAAGTGATTTTTGCCAGTCTGAGGAGTCTGCATTCATGCACTCCTTTGACTGGAGAAGGCAGAGGAAATGCCCTTGTAAATGACATGCCTTCCTTTCAACGTGGTTGCATGCCTACTTGGATAGCCTGTCTGCTATCAGAAAAGAAAAAAAAAGGTGGAAAATGACCTATTTGATTAGAAAATTTTACTTTGTAGGCTAACTCTAGACATAAGAATTGTCCTCCTTTAGGTTTTCCAAACAGATGACCAAACTCATC
>NW_022111370.1:3589136-3590278 GCF_000313985.2 Echinops telfairi | reverse complement strand
TTTTTTTTTTTTTCATTTCCCAGTTTTCACACCGCATGGAAACTCAGTGCCATTAACTCCGTTCTGACTTACAGTGACCGTTTAGGACAGGATAGAATTCCCACCCCCAGCCCCCGCTGTGGGTTTCTGAGACTCTAAATCTTCACAGGAATAGAAAGCCTTATCTGGATCCTTTGGAGTGGCCAACAGTTTTAAACTGCTGACATAGCAGTTAGCAACCCAGTGTGTAACCCACCACATCATCAGGGATGCTTCTGGTAGCAGAGAGTGGCCCAGTCTCTAGAGGTGCAAATTAGAGAAGAGGCAGTGTTGAAAGCCTTGGGGTACAGACTCGTCACCAAAGGGGAAAGTTGAAAGCAAACCAAAACAGAGCACACAGAAAACGGTGAGCTCTGGTTCCAGATAATTTCAAACAAGGCACGAGTGTGCTATATTTAATAAACAGCTACCACAAACGGATTTACTTGAGGAAAACAAAAAGGTTGCTGTTCAATATAATAAAAAAATTATATTAGAAATGGAGTGCACAAAGGGGATTATTACTGTGAAATGTCAAATTATCCTTATAAATGGAGGATGAAAAGGCCAAGAGCAGAGGCCTCATTCCGTTCTCGTCTGGGCAACACGCTGCTCCTGCTCCATGAAGTGAGATGGAATGAATGTCGTGGCCTTTGGAAACTGCACCAGGCTTCATTTATTGTGAGAAGAGATTCCCGAGTAACCGGAAAACGCAGGGATAATTTTGGAAGTCAGCTAACCACTTGGGTAGAGAGGCCTTCGGACTCACCTGTCAGGGTATCTATCGCCCGCAGGCATTTCACCATTGGTAAGTGCTTTCCTCTTCATATTCGGCCGACAAAACCCGCAGTAAAAGGGATTCAACAAGCAACACTGACAACGTCTTGAGGTGTGATCAAGACGGCTAGAGGAAGTAGAATGAATTTCAGCTTACAGGGACAAAGTATAACTGCCACAGGGGCTTGTTAAATTTGGGGGCTGCGTTATTTATGGGAGCAAAGCATAAATTAGCAGGTCTTTTTTCCTCCCAGCCATAGTGTGGGGTCAAACTGCCAACTTTAAGGTAAGTAATGCAGAATTAAGTAGTTCCATTCACATAGCTCCTTTGATAGAAATTATAGATT
>NW_022111370.1:3572864-3587844 GCF_000313985.2 Echinops telfairi | reverse complement strand
GAACCAAGATGCATTGATGATCACTGGTGTATGAAATGATTAAGTTGGAAACAAAGAGGAGGGATCAAATAGTAGGACATTATGGTATTGGTGATAGAAACAAAACTGAAGACCACATAATAGAATATTGCATGACCAGGGGCTTACTATAGATATTCTTTGTTTCCCACAATGGAAATGACGACCATATCTCTGTACTCAGTAACTGAGAACACGCAGAAATCCCATTGGCTCTTCTGTGGGAAGTGAGAGAAAGAACCCTGGTCACTTGGTGGTTACTCATTGGATGGCTAATCACAATGTGAGTAATTTGAAACCAACAGATGCACTGCAGGGGGGAAAAGAGAGGAGGTTTTCTACTCCATAAAGATTTATAGTCTCAGCAACCCACAAGGACAGGTCCACCTGGTCCTGTAGGGTTTTTATATGTCAGTTTTGACTCAATGGCTTTTCTTTCTCTTCTTTCTTTTTTTTCCCTGATAATAGATGGGGAAGATCTCAAAAGCATCAACCACAACAAGGTCAAGGGATGATCCAGAAATAGACTATTACTAGATATTAGAATGTTAAAAGATAGGTTGATGCTGAAAAAGTTGAAGCAAGTTCATAACAGCTAAATAGGACTTTCATATCTCTAGGACTGATTGAACACATTGAATATTAATGACTGAAAATGTAAAAAGTTGTGTGATGACATTAAGGACATTATGAAAGAATATAAAATGTAATTTAATAAAAAAGGAACGTAAAGATCAGAAGAGATTTTGAAACAATACTCTTGAACATAGAGTAGTTATAGTTATGATGATATAAAAGAGCTGAATACAAAACTTTAACGGGTGGCTTAATGGAAATTAGTAAGGCATTATAATAAAAGATGCAAAGACCTGGAATTAGAAAATCGAAAGAGAAGAACATAATCAGAATATCTCAAGCTTAAAGAACTTAAGGAAAATGCAAGCCTTGAGTTTAAATTTTGAAGGATTCTGAGGGCAAAATATTCAATGATTCAACAAGTATCAGAAGTATATGGAAAGAACACAGTCACTGTAGCAAAAAATTTTAAAAACTAATTAATATTCAACTATTTTTCTTTGGCAATCATAAACTGATGATATTGAAGGGAGGAATTCAAGTTACACTGAATATCTTAGCAAAAATGCAGGGCTCCAAGAATTGATAGAATATCAAGTGATATCATTTGTATTTTACTTGCAAGTAAAATTTTGTTGAATAGAGTTATCAAAAACAAAGAAACAACCCAGAAGTACATGGGCACAGAGGTGCCAGAGGTCAAGCTGCAGTCAAAAGAGCATGAAGAATGAGGCTATCTTTGCTTACTGATGGTGGATGGATCATGACAGAAAATAGAGAGCACCAGAAACATTTTATTTGTGTTTTGTAGACCATTAACAGGCATATAGCATAACGTGTGGAATATAGCAAACTCTGAATAGGATTGCTAAGAATGGGCATTCTGTAATATTCGATAGTGATCTAGGGAAATGGAACATAGAACAGGAGGTAGTATCACAAACGGAACAAGTGGACACTGCAAGGTTTCAAAGCAGGAAAGGTGTAAGTCAGAGTTGTAGCCATTCACCATACTTATTCATCATTACACTGAAAAAAAGTGTTCCAAAGCTAAATGAAAAAGACTAAGGCATCAGGATTGAAGAACCACTCAATAAAAACCTGCAGTGTATAGTTCACATTACCTTGTTTCCAGAAAGAGGAGAAACGGAAACATATCCTGATACAGATCAAGGGCTGCTCTATTCACTATAGAATAAAGTAAAGAAATAAAATTTAAAATCCTCATAACTTGTTCAATAAGCCACATCATGATCAATAGAATCTTGAAGTTGCTATGAATTTCATTTCATTTAGATCTACAATGAATATTCATTAAATTAGCAGTAAAATAATCAAACAATGTAATGCACTGGGGAAATTGATATACAATGTTAAGGAGCAAAGGTATTTCTGTGAAAATCAAGGTGTAGCTGACCCAAGTCATTGTATTTCAGTGGCTTCATATGCATGTGAAAGATAGACAAAGAATAAGGCAGCTTAGAGGAGAAGTTATACAATTAAATGATGGTGTTGACAAAAAATAATCAAAGTACCAGAGACTACCAAAAGAACCAGCAAACCATTATTGAAGAAAGTACAGTCCTTAGAGTGAGACTTTGTCTCATGTATGTTGGACCTGCTATCAGGATAGACCAGTCCCTGAAAAAGGACATCATGGTTGTAAATGTTGGTCTCTCCTGAAAACATATTCAAAGTACACAAAAAGTCTTGCCCTCTTCACTTTTAAGGTTTTCTCTGCTTGTACGTCTTTTGAGACAATCTGTTTACTCTTCTGGTAGTTCATGGTACTTTGACTGTTCTCCACCAACACCATAATTCAAATGTGTGAATTATTCTTGGGTCTTCCTTGTTTGGGGTATAGAGTTCATTTGCTGTATCATGAGGTGATTGAATATGCGATGGCTTGGGTCAAGCATACTTTAGTCCTCAAAGTGACAGTTTTAAAGAGGTCTTGTGCAATAGATCTTCTCAATTCAATATATTTTTAACTGCAATTTACATGAGTAGATCCAACTAAAATTATATTATTGACAACTTCAACCTTTGCTGTGTTTATCATGATGTTGTCTACTGGTCCATCTGTGAAGATTTATGTTTTCTTCCTATTGATATATAAATCATATTGAAAGCTGCATTGTTATATTCTCATCAGTAAGTATTTCAAGTTTTCCTTGCTTTTAGAAAGCTTTAGTAAACAAATATCATAAATCAGGATGCTAATTAGCCTTCCTCTAATCCTGATGTGACATTCTTCTCCATATAATCTAACTTCTCAGATTATTTGATCTTCAACAGATTGAATAAGCATGGCTTACATTTACAACGCTCCAGAATATCTTTTCAGATTTATTCCAGGTAGTATGCCTTGTTCAGTTCAAACCCCATCCTTTAGTTCAGAGGTAGTGGAGGATTTTTTTTCCTACCAAAAGCCATTTTTCAATCTGAAATTGATCAAATATATAAGTAAAATGCATTTAAATTAGATGCATTAGAATGTGAAAGTTGGAAACAAAGAAAGAACGGTAGTTGGAAAATGTATTCTTGGTGATATAAAAGAAGCTGGAAATTGCCTGAGAGAATTTTGCAAGACCCACAACTTCTTTAGTGTCAATGCCTATTTTCAAAAACAGAAATGGTGACTCTATACGGTTGTGCATAAAGTTGCTGTGGATTGGAACTGAGTCACTGGTACCTAAAAACAATAACAATTTATATCTGTGGGAAAAGACAATTGAGATGCTTCCATATCAGTGGCCAAAACCAGTCCAGAGGCTTACTGGGACAGTCCACACATTTTTCATATGTAAGTTAACATTGAGGTTTGATAAAATTAAAATAACTCCATAGGCACCAAATTTTTGAGACATTCTAAGGAACAAATTTGCTCCATTGATCGCTAATGATTGAAGGTTTGTCAATCTGTAGAAGACACCTGGAGCAGCATACACCAAGAAAGCAAAGGGTGTCTACAAAGGAAAGAAAGAAAAGATTAAAGTGGATATCCAAAGATTCTCTGAACGTGCTCTTCATCACAGAGCAATTAAAGCAAATAAACAAATATTGAAGTAAAACAAAATTTTAATATACATATTACCAATTGTTTGTCTGTTCTATTACTGGATTTTACTCATTGCCATGATGTCAAAGCCGACAACTAACAACCAGGTAACTCTTTATGGGAGTAGAAAGCCTACATTTCTCCCTAGGAGAGGCTGGTGGTTTTGAAATGCTGGCCTGGTGGTTAGGGCCTGATGCAATAACCACTAGGCAACAAGGCTAGTGGCCTTGTTTGGGGAGATGATAGTGAACTTCTTAGCAAAAATTTACCATGCAATCCCTAGCTTCTTTTCTATCACCATGCAGATATTTTTCAACCTGTTTCTTCTTCAATGTCTGCATACCAATTGCCTATATTTATTAATGAATTTTAATCATGTTTGGTCAATTTCAGACTGAAGTTATGCATGCATTTGAAAACTAGTTATATTAACCAGACTTATTTGTTGGCTTATATATATTATATTATCACATACAGCGTTGTAATTTAACATAGATCTTGAAATGTTCTTTTTGACAAGGAATGTGACATGATTCTAGTTAAATTTGTTATTCTTGGCATCATGAACTATATGATCATCTGACTAAAAATGGCCAAAACCAGTCCTTTTCTGATCAATAAATAATGCCTAGTGTATTGTTTCTTATCCTTGCCACTTATGTTTGATGACTTTCAATTTCCTAGATTCATATTTCACATATTTCCCATTCTCTTTATTAATGGAATTTGTGGCTGTCTCTACTCAATTTTAGTTTTGTCCCATCAGCAAATGCATGTATCTTATCTGTCTCAGGAAGTTTACTTCTATTTAGGCCGTTCTGTCTCAGTTATATTGTGAGTTCTTTTTGAACCAAAGAGCTCTACTTAAACACTACACCTGAATCTGCTAGTTGAAAACACATTGGTGTGATAGCTCCCAGTATCACAGTAAGCAAGTCTCCACATTAGGATTACTGAAAAGGAGAAGCCCTTCAAAAGAGTGGCTTCGACTGACACAGTGGCTCCAACAATGGGCTCCAACATAGCAACGACGCTGTCAGCATACGATTAGGCATTGTTTCATTGCGTTGTATCTGAGTGGAAGCTGACTCAATGGCATCTAACGGTGACAACAAAGTTTACATTTTTTATTATGTCAGTCGTTTTATTGTATCATTGCTCAGTGAAGCATCAAAGCAATTCTATGATCTCAGAAATTTTTATTGACATGATTAAGGAAACCCATGATCAGAGTAGCAAGACTGATGTAGGACTTGGACCTAAACCACATTTTTGTAATTGTATTCCAAAGCTTGTTTTCTGTCCAGAGTTGTATTTAATCTCTTTGTTCATGTAGTATATTTCATTTCTTAAACAATCCAACTAAAGTCTGTGTTACTTCATGAACTGCCTGGAATCTTTGGCTTACTGCCTCATGAATTGCTAAGTTCTAAAAATATCCCACTTTTTTTATCTTATGTCTTATTTATTTTTGATGAAACTGATTATAGGACCCAGAGCTGAAAGCAGTGATACCCATAGGCCATTTCAAACATCTTCTATCCCCAGAAGAGAAAGGTCAAATCCTGTCAAACAGCAAGCTGTGTTTCTAAACATAGTGAATTCAAACATTGACTCCTTGGATGGGTCAATAAAGTAGGATAAGAAGACCTACAATAGGTATAATAAAAATTAAGCCATCATCAATAGCATAAAGGGGGGAAAAAAGATGATGAGGGTGATTTTATGTATATGAGGTACCACCAAAAAGCCGGAATCATGCTGGGCAGAGGAGAACTTTCATAATACTCATTTTTCCAGGTAGGTGTGCAACAATCAACTCAGTCTGAGTTAATGCAACCAGTGACATTGCATGGGAAGGTTCTCTCTGGTCACAGTGATTTTTTTTCCTAAAGCAGTTTCCCTCAAACCTTGTTTTTGGTGATGGCCAATTTAAGAGAACAGTGCGCTGCTGTTGAAATTTTGTTTCCTGTTCAGGAAAAATGCTGCAGAAACCTTTGTGATGTTGAGCACAGCTTACAAGACCAGTGCTATAGGAAAAGCTCACATGTATGAATGGTTTTCTCATTTCACAAAAGGTGAAATGCTAATTTATGACAAACCTCGTTCTGGACGTACGTTAACTTCCTGTATGGGCGGAAATGTCCATGCATGTGGAGTCCATTCCACGGGTCAGACTGTTAACCAAGCTTTTTCCTTAGAGGTTCTGCAAAGATTGCGTAACAGTGTGAGACAAAACGGCGTGATTTGTGGCAGATGGGGGACCTGTTTTGCCACCATGACAATGTACCTGCTCACACAGTCAACTTAGTGTGCCAGTTTGGGGCTAAAAACAGCATGCCTCTCTTGCCCCCACACACCTTAGTCACCTGATTTCTCCCTATGCGATTTCCATTTATTTTCAGGAATGCAGAGGGACGTGAAAGGACAGCAATTTGATGACATAAACGAGGTGGAGAAACAAAGCAGGGAGGTGCTGTCAGCCATGAGTTTGAAAACAAATGAGTTTGAAAAATATTTCCAGAATGGACTCAATGGAATCACAGATTTGACAAATGTATTAAGTATAATGGAGAGTACTTTGAAGCTTTGTATGTGAAAAGGTTGTTTTGTGAAAAAAATTAAATACACAGCTTTGAAAAAAAAATTCCAATTTTTGGGACCCATGTGTGTGTGTGTGTGTGTGTGTGTGTAATTCATGTGTGTATATTTAGGTAAAGAGTGCTGGTGGTTGTTGTTTTTGTTGGGTGCCATCCTCCTAGGACCAACTTCTAGTGACTCTGTGTATCACAGAGGAAATCCCCGCCAATCCTGTCCTGTTCTCACACTTACTCTTCCATCTGAACCCATTGTGACGGCCACTGTGTCAATCCATCTAGTCAAGGGCCTTCCTCTTTTTTGCTTCCCTTCCACTTCACCAAGTATGATGTCCTTCAGGAGCTTGTCTCTCTTGACAGTATGTCCACATACATGAGATGAAAGTCTTGCCATCCTTGCCTGTAAGGAGCATTCTGAGTGCATTTCTTCTAAGAATGGCTTGTTATTATGCTGGCAGTCTATAGTACTTTCAATATTCTTCACCAGCAATGAAAACTCTGCCTTCAGAAGCATATAGACCAAGGTAAAGGATCTGCTGAGATATAATAACTTCATACTTTGTTATTTTTAAATGCATGTTCTTATGATTTTTACCTAACCTTTATATGTACAGATGTGTCCATCATTACTCATACTTATATTTGATAACTTAAGTTCAATTGCTGTTAACTCTGGGAATTTAAAACATTACTTAAGTGGATAGAATACAATAATATTCAAATGGTGAACTATATCACTTATAGACTAATAATGAAATTGACAACTAATTCTGAAAATTCATAGAAACTTGACATTCTGCTCTCTAATCCAGAAGAGTATAGTTTTATATCCTGAATGCTGGTGCCTTGGATGCTGAAAAGTTATTTCATTTCTCTTCTTTCCAATTCAATTTCCTTTGTGTTTTGGTTCTCCCCCCCACCCCCACCCCAATAAATTGTATTTCTGCCATGTCAAGTATATAGTTTTATCTTTGGACCAGCACGCATATGCAACAATGATTGTGTGTACTGGGGCATATTTAAAATAACTTGCCTCCATCTTCCAAAGGGATTTTTCTTTCCTAGCTCCTCTTTCATGATTTGCCATTTCCAGAATCTTCCAGTCCAGGATAACAATAGCAGGAGTGCCAAACCATATAGGCATCAAGCTTCCAACATTCATCATCTCTTCCCAAGCATTTCTCATCGGGACATCTCCACAGTCTGAAGTGCTCAAAAGGCAGCTCCTTCCATCTCCATTTTATAGATTGGTTTATAGCCAAGGTTTAGAGGGGAAACTTTTATTATCCAGACTGACAGTCTCTTGTGAATACTAGTAGTTGTAACCTATACCATTTTCTGAACACAGTCTTTGGTATGGATGTTAAGAAATCTGATGAGCTGGCTATGTATACATCTGTCTGTCTATCTATATATGTATCTTCTATGAAAGATCCCTGGTGGCACAATGGTTAAAGCACTCAGCTGAAAACCACGAGTTAGGTGGCTTTGAACCCAGCAGCTGATCTGTGAGAGAAAAGACAAGGTGATATGCCGTCATAAATGGTACAGCCTAGAAAACACTCTGAAAGTGCTCTTCTGTCTTATAGGGCCATTATGAATCAGACTCCACTGATGACACCCAATAGCAATCAGTAAAACATCCAACCTTGTCAACTACTCTCTTCTGATCCAGGTCAACCCTGTAGAACAGAGTATAACTGTCACATAGGGGGTTGAAATATGGGAAACTTTATCAAATCAGATTACCCAAAGCTTTGCCCAGATTTTACATATGCCTTTTAAATAAATATGCAAATGTATTTAACACAATATTATTCCTGAATGGCAGACTTTGCTAAAGTACTCTTAATTTAGTCACCATCATATTCTGAGGTCAGAAATTATATTATTTCCGATTGCATTTTACTATGTTGAAATATTTTCTATTTGATAATGTCATAAAAATGTAAATATTTGTATTCTGTTTTCAATCAGAACCAAGTTAGAGCTGATTCTAATTATTTTTAGTATTACTCCCTAGAACGTTTTACGGTAACCAGAATTCTCTCTCAGTGCTAACTCATTGACCCCATTATGAGATTTTAACTGTTGACAAGAATAGAAAGCCGTCTTTCTCAGAGGAGTTGCTCGTGGTTGCAAACTGCTGACCACGTAGACCACAATCTAATGCATAACCATCACACCACCAGGACTCTATGCCCAGAATTAAGGAATGCTACATAGTTTTACTCAGGGAAAATAGTAGGATAAAGATCAGCAAGTTTCTTTGTCCTAGTATTTTCATCAGCAGATCAATAAATAATCTTGTTTTATCTGTGTTTTTGTTTAAAGACTACTTATTAAACATAAGTTGTTGATTCATTAATATTCAGTGAAAAGCAACAGTACAATAGCTCATGTCTAATGGAAGCTTATTTAACACATAATTTCTTCGTAAAGCATATCGCAGCTTTGTGCATGTAGGAACACTGGGCAGCGTGATAGCACTCTGCTTCAATGCCCTCGTTAAGCGCAAAGTCACTACAGTACACAGATTACAACGTGACAAGAAAACGAACACTCCTTGGGACTTGATAAAGACACTCATTTAGAAGTGTTTGAACAAGAAAACAGAGCATGATATTCTTTGAGCTGAGCTAGGAACATGATGCTATGATCCAAATCGTGGGCTTACAAGCTTTGCGCTGCACGCATGTCCACAAAGGATAATGGAAAAGCCCTGAGTAGTGGTTTGAAAGTTGCAATTTATTTCATTGAGTAGGTGATTTGCAAAAATAGACTCCAGAAATTATGAAGCTCTTTGTGCTTTATGCTTCATTCTTGTTCTAGCAAGACTTGTACTTTTCTAACAAAACAATTGTGGAAATCTGCGTGAAAATGACAAGTCTCCGAAAGTTTAAGGAGGGGAGCTTTTAGGGATCTGTATCTGTCGTTGTTTACTATTACACTGGAACAGATGCAGGTAAGCAAATCTAATACCCATGCTGCTATAATAATCCTGGTTATTGGTCCAATTGTAATGTGGCTGTGATCCCTGTGGAATGGCAGGATGCCTCTGGTAGGTAAAGGGATAGGGAAGGATTATATTTATATTCACTCCCTATTTGACAAAGCAGTCTTTCAAGGGTTGTTGTTCTTTTGTTTATTTGACACAATTGTTGCATTTTTACAAGTTAATTTTGAGATCATACCCCCAGAGTATTCTACCTGTAAAATGACTTTTTGTGTTTGTGTGCAACTAATGTATTTAAACTTTCCTGAGAAAACCACTCGGTTCCATTATCATGAATGCTGTTGGGAATGAGCTGGTTCACTCAAGATTAGGAACATGGAGAAGGCTCATCACAGCCACAGTTAATGCCTCCCTCTTGAGTCACAAAGGCCACCAGGGTTTTCACATGCCCTGATTATATTTTTTAGATTAGTGCACCAGCATATTGTGTAGTGAAGGGAGATTTGTCCTCTGTGCCCAGATCATTGAGAGAACTACAGGGAATTCAAGTCAAGGAGATACTGTAGCTAATGTCAGATAGATCTTGTCTAGAACACCAGAAGAAGGGCTGCAATGTTTATGTGTGTTTTATAGATGATGCAAATAAATTTGGTTGTGTGGATCATGATAACTCTGGATATATTTGATAAGAATGGGAATTCCATAATATTTAATTGTGCTTATGTAACACATGTATAAAGACCAAATGCCAGCTTTCAAAAGAGGATGTTTCGATAAGCTGTTGATGCAATGGAAACACTCACTTGTCTATGTCAGGACATTCACAAGCCCAACCAACTGGAACAGATATATATTTGTGACCATTCCAAAGAATGGTAATCAATTAGAACACATAAAATATAAAATAATGTTACATGCAAGTGAAACTCTGCTAAAGATAATTCAACAGTACTTGCAGTAATCTATCAACAGAAATCTTCAAGAAATTCCAGATGGATTTGCAATTAGATGTAAAGTTGGAAACAAAGGGGAAGGAATCATAACTGGAAAATATGGATTTTGTGATGAAACAATACAAGATCACAGGATATTTTGCAAAAGGAATGACTTGTAAATAGCAAAGACCTTTTCCAACACCACAAACAGCAACTACACATGGACTTCCCCAGAGGAATACCTAGAAATCAAATTGACTACATCTATGGGAAGAAACACTAGACCATCTCAATATCAGCAGCTAAACCAGGATAGGGGCTGAAGGTGGAACAGACCATCAATTGCCCCTTTGTGGGTTCAGGATAAAGCTGACAAAAATGAAAACTAATTCATGAGAGGGACAATATGACCTTCAGTCTATCCCACCTGCAGTTTGACTGTATTTCAAGAAAACATGTGGCACATTGAACACTCAAGACAGAAAACCAGATGAGCGGTAGAACATCAAGAACACCATTCACTGAGAAAGCCAAAGGTCATTAAAGAGACATAAAAGAAAGAGAAGACCACAGTGGATGTCAAAAGAGACTCTGAAACTTGCTCTGAACCCTACAATGACTAAAGCAAATGGAAGAAAGGATGAAGTCAAAGAACAGGATAGTCATTTTCAAAAGGCTGTATGAGAAGACAAAGCAAAACATTATAATGAAATGCGAAAGAGCAAGAATTAGAAAACCTGAAAGGGAAGACACTCAGCACATCTTTACCTGAAGGAACTTGCAAAAAAATGAAAGCTTCAAGTTGCAACACTAATAATGAATAATATAAGCAGCATCAAAAGAAGATGTCAAGAAAATACAGTCCCAGAGTTCCAGGCTGTATTCAGGAGGGACTTGAAACAAGGGACATCATTACTGATGTCTAATGGATCTTGGCTGAAAGCAGAGAATACCTGAAAGATGTTTATTGTTGTTTTTGCTAGTTGTCATCAAGTCTGTTCATAGTGGCCTTATGCACAACTTAAGGAAACTCTGCATGGTCCCGTGTCATCCATGCAATTGTCCCTATGCCTGAGCACATTCTTTCAGCCAATATGTCAATCCATCTCCTTTAGGACCTTCCTCTCCATGGCTTCCCCTCTACCCTACGGAACATGATGTCCCTATCCAGAGAACAGCATCTCTTGGCAACAAATTCAAAGTATGTAAGTTAAAGGCTTTCCATCCTTGCCTCTAAGGAGTATTCTAGTCTTACTTCTTCCAAGGCAAATTGGCTTGTCCTTTAAGCAACCCATGGTCTTTTTTAATATTATTCTCCAATTCTACAACTCAATGCATCAATTCTTCTTTGATCTTCTTTATTCAATGTCTAATTTTCACTTGCATATGAGGTCATGGAAAATATCATGGTTTGCATCAGGTGCACCTTAATCCTCAAAGTTAAACCCTTGCCTGTCAATACTCTACAGAGTTCTTGTGCAGCAGATTTACCTAATGCAACAAAGCTTTTGACTCTTTTACTGTTGCTTCAATGAGCATTTACTGAGAATTTAAGAAAGACGAGATCCTCGACAACCTCAAACTTTTCTCCATTTGTCATGATGCTACCTACTGGTCCACTCGTGGGAAGATTTTGGTTTCTTTACAATGAGTTGCCATCCATACAGAAGGCTGCAGTCAGCTCTTCATCAGCAAGTACTTCAAGTCCTCCTGTCAGCAAGCAAGTTTCTGTCACCTGCATGTTGCAGGTCATTAATAAAGCTTTCGTCAATCCTGATGCCTCACACTTCTCCATATAATTCAGCTTCTCCAATTACTTGCTTAGCATATGAATTCAAAAGTATGGTGAAAGATACAACACAGTTGGCACAGCATTTCTGATTTTTAAACCATGTAGTATTCTCATAGTCTATTTGCACAACTGATTTTTGATTCATGTTGAAGTGTCTCATAATCACAATGAAGCGTTTTTGAATTCCCATTCTCTTCCATGTTATCCGTAGTCTGTTATGAGCCCCACAGTTGAATGCCTTGGCATAGTTAAGGAAACACAAGTAAACATCTTTCTGGTATGCTCTGCTTTCAGCCAAGATGCATTTGACATTAGAATGAGCTCTTGTTCCAAATCCACTTCTGAATCTGGCCTGGACCTCTCGCAGCTCCCGGTCAATGTTCTGCTACAACTATTGTTGGATGAGCCTTAGCAGAATTACCTGGCATGTAATAGCAGTTGTATTGTTCTGTAGTTTTAGCATTCTGTTGGGGCATTTTTCTTTGTAATTGACACAGGTATGGATCTCTTCCAGTCAATTGGGTAAGAAACTGTCTTCCAAAGGCCCTGGCATAAATGAGTGAGCGCTTCCAGCACTTCTTCAGACTGTTGAAACATTTCAATTTGTATCACATCAAATCCTGGAATTTGCTTTGGGATAATGTTTTCAGCGCAGCTGGGACCTCTTCCTTCAGCACCATTGGTTCTTACTCACACAGTGCATCCCGAGCTGCTGAACTGTTAACTACTGTTTTTCGTCACAGTGACTCTGTTTTCTTGCTATCTTCTTTCGATGTTCCCTGTGTCATTCAATATTTTGCCAATAGAATCATTTAGTGTTGCAACTCAAAGCTACCACTTCTTTCTCGAGTTATTTCAGGTTAAGATGTACTCAGTGTGTTCTTCCCTTTCAGTTTTCTATTTCTAGGTCTTTCACGTTTCATTATAATATTTTGCTTTGCACACCAGCCTATGCAACCACGAGGTGTCGAAGGGATCAGGTGTAAGGCATCATCAGAACAAAAAATCTTACCATAGTGAATGATGGGGGGAGTGCGGAGTGGAGATCCAAAGCCCATTAGTAGGCCACTGGAGATCCCCTTGCAGAGGGGTCTCAGGGAGGAGATGAGCCAGTCAGGGTGCGATGTAACAATGATGAGAAATACAACTTTCCTCTAGTTCCTAAAGGTTTCCTCCCCACTCCCACTACCATGACTCGAATTCTATCTTGCAAGACTGGCTAGACCAGAGGAGGTAGACGGGTACAGATATGAACCGAACATAAAGGGAATCCAGGACGGATGATCCCTACAGGACCAGTGGTGTGAGTGGCAAAACAGGGAGGGTAAAGGGAGAATGGGTATGAAAGAGGGAACCGATTACATGGTCCTGTGTGTGACCTCCTCCCTGGGGGACAGACAACCGAAAAGTGGGTGAAGGGAGATGTCGGACAGGGCAAGATATGACAAAATACCAATTTATAAACTATCAAGGGCTCATGTGGGAGGGGGGAGTGGGGAGGGAGGGGAAAAATGAGGACCTAATGTCGGGGGTTTCAATGGAGAGAAAATGTTTTGAGAAACGATGTACAAATGCGCTTTACACAATTGATGTGTGTATGGATTGGGATAACAGTTGTATGAGCCCCTAATAAAATGTTAAAAAAGAAAAAAAAATACCAAACACACAGCTAAAAAAAAATATATATATATATTTTGCTTTGTCTTCTCATGCAGCCCTTTGAAAATGCTTATCCCGATCTTTGACTGCATCCTTTCTTCCATTTGCTTTAGCCATCGTAGGATGAAGGGCATGTTTCAGAGTCTCTGCTGACATCCACTGTGGTCTTTGCTTTCTTTTCTGACTTTTTAATGACCTTTTACTGTCTTAATGAATGGCATTCTTGATGTCCTCCCCCCACTCATCTGGTTTCCTATCTTTAGTGTTCAATGTGTCTAATTTCTTCTGGAGGCATTCGTAAACTTCAGGTGGGATAGACTGAAAGTCATATTTGGCTCCCCTGGATGTGTTTCATTTTTGTCAGCTTTATCCTGAACCCACAAAGGGACAATTGATGGGCTGTTCCACAGTCAGCCTGTGTCTTGGTTTTAGCTGCTGATTTTGAGCTTTTTTAGTGTTTCTTCCCATCGACGTAGTTAATTTGATTTCTGTGCATTCCTCCAGAGTAGTCCATGTGTATAGTTGCCTTTTGTGTTTTTAAAGACACGTCTTTGCCATGGACAAGTCATTGGTTTTGCAAAATTTTACTGTGCAATCTTCACTTTCATTTCTATCGCCAAATCCTTATTGTCCAACTACTATTCCTTCCTCTTTGATTCCAAATTTTGCGTTCTAATCCTCAATAATTATCAATGTACTCCAGTGCATATTTGATAAATGTCAAACTTATGTCTTTGTAGAATTAAACAGAAGTATTTTTTTCATCTCTCTCTTTTGTGGTTGGTGCATAAAATTGAATGATGATTGTATTGATTGGATTTCCTTGAATGTAGTTAGATATACTTTATCACAAACAAGATTATACTTTATGATTTCTTTTGCAATATCTGTTTTCTTTACAACAAATGCCAAGCCATTCTCTTGATTGTGTTATTCCTATTGTAGTAAATCATGATTTTCTGATTCAAAATGCCCAATACCTGGTTCATGTCAGCTCAGTAATGTTTGGGATATAGAACTCTATGGGCTCCATTTCACTTTTGATGATTTTTAATTTTCCTGGATTCATAATTCGCACATTCTAAGTTCTGATCATTAGCAGATGTTTACATTTGTTGCCCTTTACCTGGAATGGTGCCCCACCAGCAAATGAAGATCCTAAAGGCTTCATTCCCACAGGTTTACACCACGCTCATCACCACCATAGGTTTACACCACACTCATCACCACTGTTGACTCACTCTGAGAAACCAGCTCCTCCTTGCTCATATTGTTAGGGCTCTCCAACCTAGCACTGTCTTCAACAATATTCTGCTTCTACTCGTTAGTCCTTCAATATCTGACTTTTTAAAAATAAATCATTTTATTGGGGGCTCTTTCAGGTCC